>NC_068279.1:9666539-10026539 GCF_025860055.1 Xyrauchen texanus | reverse complement strand
CGCAGTACATGTCCAAAAAACAGGGCATTACCATGGTAAAAACAGGGCAGGGCCGAGAGGTGTCTGGGCAGAGCGAGGCTGGAAAGATATGTGTTAAATGAGTTCCACCTGTGTGTCACACAGTTCCATGCACATACATACACATATATATATCACTGGAACGTGAGACCGGTGTGGCACACAGGTGGAACTCGTTCACCACTTATCGTCCCGGCCTTGCTCTGCCCAGATGCCGCTCAGCCCCACCCTGCTCACCACACAAGGCATTACAAACGCATATGTCCATTGTCAAAAAACATAATATCACATAACGTGACAAAAAAACATAATAATGCCATGACACTTGTCCAAAAACATGGCATCACCAATGTACATGTCCATTGTCCAAAAACATATCACGTTATTTGACAAATAAACATGGCCTTACCATGGTACTTGTCCAAAAAACATGGCTAACACGTCCAAAAATATGGCATTAACAACAAGGTACATTTCCAAGAAACAATGGAATTAACAATAGTAATCCCAAATTGTTTAGTAATTTGCCAAAAACAATAGTAATAGCATGGTACAAAATACCATGGGACTGTTTTGTTAGTGCATTTTCACAGCAAACCCAAACAAAAATGCCTGTGCTCCCTCAATAAACATATGGACAACACATTATCTGAGAATTTCACTTAGAGTAAAAACCTTCCAACTTCAACATGCATTGCTGTGCAATGAAACTGATTATGAAAATGTGATTATGAAGCAGGAAAGCTAATCAGGAAACAGGAAACTTGTTACTTTTGAAATTGTAAATGTAAATTCTTCCAGTGGGTTTGTTTACTTAGTCAAACTCAAAGTTTAGCTGTGGCGTTTCCCACCCAGAGCTTTATTCATGAGTGGAAAACTCACCTGTATCAATCTGAAATACTTTCTCTCACAGATTCATCTAACATTTTAAATAAAGCCATGAGTTATTAGCCTTAGAGGTCGACCGATAGTGGGTTTTACCGATATGATAATTAATGTGGGGAAAAAGACAGATAGCAAATTAATCGGTCAGTTGTTTTAAAAATGTATAAACGAATGAAAACCTTCCACTCAATGTAAAATAGTGCTAAACGTAAGTATTACTTTCCATGGCGATACTTTAAGAAATTTCTCCCACACTGGAACCTTCTTCAAAGCCTTTGCCAACTGAAATGAAGTGTGCACACACAAGGTTTGCTTGCGTTTGAACTTCTGTAGCAGACAATTAATGATGGATTTATTACTGATAATTAACTCATAAATTCACTAAGAAACATAACCTCTTCCATGTGCTCGTGTTTATAATCTGACAGGAACAAATTGTACGTCCTCAGCACAGGAAAAAAAACAAAAAAACACTCAGATCTGCACAAATTTATAAGTGATTGTTTTATTCAAAACAGCATATTAAGTGGACCAGTAAGCAGATTTCATCCTAGCCTTAACATTGTTCTAAGCATTAGAACAGCAAATGTCCATTTGCCCATCCTCTCCATCTTGTCGCCAATGCAATTAACCAGTGCAGCGATTAGTTATGAACAAATTAGTTAACAAACCACCTTTGGTTGATTTTTCATACCATGACAAAAACAATACAGTGTATTGTCTAGAGGTCGACCGATATAGGATTTTGCCGATACAATAACTAATTTGGGAAGACAAGCCGATAACCGATTAATCGGCCGATAATTTTTACAATTGATACAGAATGAAAAAAAAACACTTAAAGTAGGGATGCACCGATACCACTTTTTCTCTTCTGATTCCGATAACGGAAATCTCAGTATCTGCCAATACCGATCCCGATACGATACCATTGTTGTTTTTTGCATAATCAATTTAGAATATCTTTACATGATTGTGTGGAACTAATTGGGAGTACTCTTTAATATGTAAAGAAACACAAACCTCTAACTACACATTATTTCAATATAAATGCACAGCTTATTAAGAAAACTTTATTTTTAACGTATACTGGATAATGTAGCAGCAAAATTAACTGTAAAACCAGTCTTCAAGTCTTCAGTAGAAAAGAAATCAGTGTTTTATTTTTAAAAAATTATTCCAAAATGTTGTATCAAAGTATTATTTTTATAAAAAATATTAAAATTACATCTGGACTTTAAAAGGATTCATGTCTCTATTTGTTCAATTTAGTTGTAAGACATCAGTCCAATTTTCATTCACACAGTTATTTTTTGGAACCCATTCAGCTTAAATTTGGTTAAATATTGTAATTGTAAACAAATACTAATGATGAAAATAATAATAATAATAAATAGTTATTAATATTATTAACTTTTAATTTTAAATATGTGGCAGGGCGGAGGGCGGGGCCGGGTCGTTATTATACACACCCGGTCCCTTATCAGGCTAATTAAGCCTCCGAGAGGGATAAAGGCCGTTGGCAGATGGTGGTGCGACGAGAGAGAGATCGGACATGTCCATCATGTGTGTGTTTGTGTCGTTTGTTTAAGTTTATTATTAAAATATTATTTATATTATCAAGCCGGTTCTCGCCTCCTCCTTCCCATTGAACTCCTTTACAAAATACAACAGTAAAATATTTAAGTTGTGCACTTTTTAAACCCTTGCTTTCAGAGTTTGTGCAATTCGTGAAAATGTTAAATCTACCAATACCATCTGCGTGGCAAATGGGTCTTATAAGAGCAGACGTGATAACAATGACGGTGAATCCTGAAATATGCTATTCATGCCATATTCTTTATTTTGGCTACACCTCCAAAACACACTTAGAACAGTTAAGATGAATTACTTTTTTGCTATTTTGTACAACAAATTCACATTGGCCTTCTTATTAACATGACGAAACAAACCTGTAATTACATTTTTAATAAATTGTCCACAGAAATCGAGCAATGCGACAAACTCTCCCTGTAAAGTTTCCATCCAAAGATGTTTTGCGGAAAAAGTTTTAGCTGAAACGCACATTATCGTTAAAATGTCACAAATGTCGACATAATATTTTTCCGTTTAACTCAAGCGCATAAACTCTATGTCGACACATCAAATGTCAGGAAAAAAAATGGTTTGGAAACACATTTTGTCGCTAAAATTAGCACTAACGCAAAAATGTAATGTCACATGACAGAGTTTGCCCCAATCATTAGCCTGTGTTAATCATGACAACAGTATTGAAAGCCAATTTATTGTACGTGATTATGGATTAATCTTTACGGCATATAGAGCCGATCTGCAAACGTGACACTTCCAGGAGTGCCAACACAAATATCTCGTGCACGCTGAACAAATGAATGGCCATTGTTTGCAATTAATCGTAGTATCCATCTGTTGCTTTTCCACACCATTAAAAAAAACAAAAAACAAATACAGCCCAATTCTATTAAATTATTGTTTAGTCTACTTTTGAAAAAATGCCGGCAAAATCTCCTGTATCAAATTAATTAAATTACCAGACAAAAAGTATTAAATAATAAAAAAAATATTAAAGTCCCTGTAAAGTCAAAATTAAGTATGTGTTCTGAGTTTGTCATATCACAGAAAAATGTGTTATTAGCCACCCAGCCAAATTTGAATGATAAAAAAAGTCGGCAAGTACATAAAATAAGCTATCAAAATCTTGAAAAAATGAGCAATGGTCTCTGCTCTCAAACGCTGGGGGCGTGTCCGCTGGCTGCACTGAAACCACGCCCACTCGCGGGAAAGCTGCCGTCGCCACACACACTCAACTGTCACCGCTACAGCCGGAATGGATGCTCCTAGCAGTTTATTAGGTTTTACCAAGCCATATATGTTTGAGCCTCCAGAGCCTGAATCTAGTTCAGAGGACATTGACCAAGAAAGTCAACATCGTCCCCCTCGTTCTGCAACAGAATGGTAAGATTTTGCTCTCCCTTGTATGTGATCGTTTTTAGGAAATTTAAATAAGGACACCGATCTGTTTCAGTACATGATCGCATCCAGGTAGTACGCATTTCTGTGCCGAAGGCATAGCTAACTAGCAAACTGTAGGCTGTAGTAACTAATAATAGTACTGACAGTAACTTCGCGATTGAGCCAAACTGATGCTGAATGTGCTCTATTTATATTGTTAGGGAGCGGCCAGCCTCAGGGGCTCCAGTGCGTCATCAAGTAGGAGCGTGTCCAGGGGCTCAGGGGCTCCAGTGCGTCATCGAGCCCCGCTTTAGCCCGCCCAAAAAATCCGGAAAATAGCAATGGTGAAAAACTGTTTAACGGTCTAACTCCACAATTCAGTCCTTCACAGTTCACAGTCTTTGTAATATGTTTTAGCAATACATTTCTAACATTTATAATGTGTTTAGAATTTTTTTTTAGAATTGCCTTTACAGGGACTTTAACAAACGAAAAAAGCATTAAATTAAAAAATTATATATATATTTGTGTACCTATATACGCATTTTCTCAAACTTAAATTAGCTTTACCCTGTTCTGTAGATGAATAAAGTCGGCTGAAGGACGTTCTCAGAATGTTCTGCTCTTTTTTCAAGACTATAAACTATCAGAACTATTTGTCCAGTGCAGAGTTCACTTTCAGAAAATGAGCTTTTGAACATTTCAAAACGTTTAAATATTTTAAATCTAACCCTCTTTACCTCGGATCGCATTTATTGCTTCTTCAGAAAATATAAATGTAAATTATGAAGCTAAAATACATTTTAGATGATAAATGAGTTCAGTTGCTCATTGAAAGTTACTGGAGAAATATGCGGGACATAATGCAGATGTGATGGCGATGCTTTTGATTACAATTCCTCCTTTTCCAATTGCTTTTATTTGTGAAATTAATTTAAAAAAAATTAATTGCATTTTGACTTTGTCGATAACAAAATAGTGTGAAAGTTGGATGGAAACTATGCTAATGACTGCTGTCACTCACTGCAGGTTTACTCTGATTTGAGATCTGCATTTTGACGTGAGCTCAACAGACGCTCCGCACAATGTTCTGCACTCTCGCGAATGCTCTCATTAAAAACAAAGCTGTCTAATCAGCATAATAATTCAATTATTTACACCGCATCTGTGCCTTGATTAGAACGGGATCGTTTTAGTTTTGTCATGTTGCTCATTTGCAGTGTATTTAACATCTAACTTCAAAGCGAGCGGTGCAATATGCAATGAATCCAAATTAATTACAAAGTGCTTTTCGCTTTTGTTCTACAGCTTCTTTTCAAGTGTAAGGTGATGTTTCAACAGTATTAATTTTCGTGTGCCAAGTGAACAGAGCTAGAACATAAAGCAAGCATTTGGGCATTCAGATGGTTTAAAACTTGCTAATTAGGATCAGTTGTCATGACAGATAGGACGGAGGACTAATCTAAGTGGCTCTGATTGGCCATTGCTCTTTCATTGCTCAACGGACATGTTAGTGATTGGTTAGAACACTCAACCGCTGCAAAAACACGATGTAAATAGAATCCATTGACGCAACAGGAACAGATTTAAACTGAACGCTGTAATCGTCAGTTTTCACGATTACATAATCGTGGTAATCGTAATCGTGATTAGTTTTTCGATTAATTGTAATTCATTCTGAATGTTTAATTGAATACTTTATACTGTTATTTTTTTTTTAAATCTGTTAAAAAGCACTGTTTTCTTAATTTGTATTTGTATTTTTGTTCTATTGTTTTTTATTTATGTTAAAATGTTTTTCTATTCATTGCTTTTATTTTATTAATTTATTACTGACTTTTTACTACTCTTGAATAATAACTTGAGAACTTAATTATTTTATAATTAACAAATTTGTTACTGTTAGGCTATTATTTGTTGTGGTATTTTAGCTGGTATCAAAAATCATCATATTTCACTTAAGACTACTGACATTTTGGTATTGTGATAAATGTATATGTACACTCACCTAAAGGATTATTAGGAACACCATACTAATACTGTGTTTGACCCCATTTCGCCTTCAGAACTGCCTTAATTCTACGTGGCATTGATTCAACAAGGTGCTGAAAGCATTCTTTAGAAATGTTGGCCCATATTGATAGGATAGCATCTTGCAGTTGATGGAGATTTGTGGGATGCACATCCAGGACACGAAGCTCCCGTTCCACCACATCCCAAAGATGCTGTATTGGGTTGAGATCTGGTGACTGTGGGGGCCATTTTAGTACAGTGAACTCATTTTCATGTTCAAGAAACCAATTTGAAATGATTCGAGCTTTGTGACATGGTGCATTATCCTGCTGGAAGTAGCCATCAGAGGATGGGTACATGGTGGCCATAAAGCGATGGACATGGTCAGAAACAATGCTCAGGTAGGCCGTGGCATTTAAACGATGCCCAATTGGCACTAAGGGGCCTAAAGTGTGCCAAGAAAACATCCCCCACACCATTACACCACCACCACCAGCCTGCACAGTGGTAACAAGGCATGATGGATCCATGTTCTCATTCTGTTTATGCCAAATTCTGACTCTACCATCTGAATGTCTCAACAGAAATCGAGACTCATCAGACCAGGCAACATTTTTCCAGTCTTCAACTGTCCAATTTTGGTGAGCTCTTGCAAATTGTAGCCTCTTTTTTCCTATTTGTAGTGGAGATGAGTGGTACCCGGTGGGGTCTTCTGCTGTTGTAGCCCATCCGCCTCAAGGTTGTGCATGTTGTGGCTTCACAAATGCTTTGCTGCATACCTCGGTTGTAACGAGTGGTTATTTCAGGCAAAGTTGCTCTTCTATCAGCTTGAATCAGTCGGCCCATTCTCCTCTGACCTCTAGCATCAACAAGGCATTTTTGCCCACAGGACTGCCGCATACTGGATGTTTTTCACTTTTCACACCATTCTTTGTAAACCCTAGAAATGGTTGCGCGTGAAAATCCCAGTAACAGAGCAGATTGTGAAATACTCAGACCGGCCCGTCTGGCACCAACAACCATGCCACGCTCAAAATTGCTTAAATCACCTTTCTTTCCCATTCTGACATTCAGTTTGGAGTTCAGGAGATTGAATTGACCAGGACCACACCCCTAAATGCATTGAAGCAACTGCCATGTGATTGGTTGTTTAGATAATTGCATTAATGAGAAATTGAACAGGTGTTCCTAATAATCCTTCAGGTGAGTGTACATTGTGTATGATAGATCTTGCTGCAATAATATGATGAAAAATTTGAACGCTTCATTTACCATCTCACATCTGACTTTGACAACTGAACATTTAGTCCACTTCGTAGAAAATACCGAGATATATATTGTGTATCGCCATTCAGCCTAAAAATACCCAGCCCTACGAAGAGTCAGTGATTGATTTTATTTATTTAAACTCTAGAGGGTGTCATTATACTGTAGAAACAAGGAGTTCATACTGTAGAACCAATATTCGGGAAAATGAAACCAAAAATATCTATCGTAAAGTATCGGAGTTGATTTTTTTCAGATAGCCGATAGTTAAAATGTGCAACTATCTGCCCCGATTAATCGTAAATCTGATATAGCGGTCGACCTCTAATAAGCCTTACAACAACAAAAAAAGTGTTGTGGTGATGATACAGTGATGTATCGGATGGCAACACCGTTATATATACATATATAATATACATATATACTAGATACATGTACTATGGAGTTAACGTCCAAATTATCATATTAATATCATGGTACTTTTATTATTGTATCACTATCTTGTGAAAGGAAAAACAATTTCAGGCCACAGAAACCAATTTCGTATGTACCATCTCTATTTTTCTTTCACTCAGTCTTTCTATTTGTTCTCTATTCTTCTCTCCACCCTTTTTGAGACCCAACAAACAATTCATTCTTCACTCGGTCTAATGCAGCCGATCTTTGTGTGAGGTCTGTGTTTTATAATGCTGACTGCAGATCACGCCTGTGCAATTATGTAATTCATATGACTAATATGATAGAATTGCATTTAAAATTTCATTCCTCCTTCCAAAACAACAGAGCAGTAAAAACTAATTTGGTGGCACTATGAATTCAGCCAGTATCTGGCCTGTATTCAATTAGCACAGTCTCTGGAGCCCAGACACAACAATGGTTAAAGGGTCAAGCTTGTCAAAGACTGCATTTATAACCACACGGCACAGTGTTGGACGAGGCTTTCGTAATGTAATGTAACCACTATAAACTTTAATATCTGTTTCAGAATGTAATAAATAGATGTGCTTGTTTTATACTCTGAGTCAGAGAATGCACAGAAAATCTCTCCAAGGAGAAAATCCTGGTGGAAGATAATCTTGGAGATGATGAAAGAGACAAATTACTGCACCTCTGTGTCACACACACATACTTGCGGAGTACCACACACACACACACACACACACACACACACACACACACACACACACACATTGGTCTACCTATCATTATGAGGACTTTCCATAGACAATGATTTTTATACTGTACAAACTATAGACTCTATCCCCTAAACCTAGCACAACCCCTAAACCTAACCATGCAACCCCCCACCACACACACACACACACACACACACACACACACACACACACACAAACACACAAACACACAAACACACAAACACACACACACACACACACACACACACACACACACACACACACACCTATACCAGTCCCTGTTAGGCATTTGAGACATGCACCCTTTCAAAAATCAATATGCACATATTCAACCAGAAAAAAGAAACACTCTGTCTTCTCTGGAGAGTTGATTGCAACTCTCTTATTATGAAAGACACACATGCACAGATGCACGCAAACCTCTCATTCTCTCTCTCTGCAACAAAAAAGTAAATAAATTCAAGTCAATGGAGAATTTCAATGTCAGGCCAAACACCAAGTAAACGATTGTGAAAAAATGTATCCACAGGCCACTTTCATACTAATCCGTTTAAAGGGATAGTTCACCCAAAAATGTTATTCCCTTATTATTTACTCGCCCTCATGCCATCCCAAATTTTTATGACTAACTTTCTTCTGCCGAACACAAATATTTCAAAGAATATTTCAGTTCTGTATGTCCAAGTGAATGGGTACCAATATTTTTAAGCTAGAAAAAGCATATAAAAGGAGGCATAAAAGTAATCCAGTAATCCAGTCCTTTTTATTATAAATTTAACTCCATGCATGGTATGTCATGCATATCTGGGTTGGTATGAGAGGGAGTAAATGAGGAGAGAATTTTCAATTTTGGGTGAACTATTCTTTTAAATTTGAAGACTGCATTTTTAGATTCTGAACATCATAGTTTTTCAAAGTATGCGGTTGTCGAAAGCATCTTCAGAGTTCAAAAGTCTCTGTTTTTTTGGTAGAAGCGCCATTCTAGTGTGGAAGAGAAGTGTAAATGTAGCTAAAAAGCCTTCTAAATTCTACCATTAATTTCAGAGTTGGCGAAGTTACTCAAAAAAGTAATACACTACAAGTTACTAATTAGATTATTTTATTATTTAAATTAGGTCAGCAGTAATCACATTACTAATTACTTAACTTTTAAGTTACTTTCTAAAACACTTTTCCAATCAACAAATTCAAAATAATGTCTATATTTCCACCTTGTTCACTGCTGCACACAACAATTTGTTATCAGATTACACCCAACATGGATTGCATTTGATTTTGAAGAGCTCCCAAACTGGGTGAATTTCATGAAACCAAGGACATGTCCAAGTCGAATTTCAGCCCAAAACATCAAAGGAAAGTAATATGACAACATTTTTCTTAACCCTTTCATATGTACCATCACACATATAGTTAAAAACTGGGCTCCACAGAGTAGCATCGCACATATGTGTTTCTGCAACAGCCAGTTCCGTTACAAGCTACTAGATTCAAATCGGCTTTTGCACCAACACAGGTTGCACTGGCCTAGTGTCTGTAATCTATATTCACTCAAAAGGTTCCTCATACAGTCTTTTAAACCACAGAATAAGTTTATTTTATATTCATACATCCAACTCGTCACCAAAGTACCAAGATAA
Organism: Xyrauchen texanus; assembly: GCF_025860055.1. Taxonomy (NCBI): domain Eukaryota; kingdom Metazoa; phylum Chordata; class Actinopteri; order Cypriniformes; family Catostomidae; genus Xyrauchen; species Xyrauchen texanus. The sequence continues at coordinate 10,016,593 of NC_068279.1, read as the reverse complement.
AGAATTTACAGCTCTTATACCCACAGATCAAATGTGATCCTCCTTTGATGCATGCTGCTATTTGTTTAAATTAGTAGCAGTTGTCATTTGTCAAACAAACAGCTACTCAAAGAGTCTTTTCAAGCACACAATATGTTTCTTTTATGTAACAAACTGCCTAATTGTCACCAAAGTACCACAAAAACAGTTCACAGCTTGTATATGCACAGCAATCATATCTAAATGCAATCTTCCCATGCACGCAGCCATGTCTACTAATTAGGTGCTGATGCGGTTTTCATTCACACAAACAGCAACTCAAACAGTCTTTTCAGGCATATAATACGTTTGTTTTCTGAAGCAGACAGCCAAATTATCACAAAAGCACCACGATAACAGATTAAATCATGTATACTCACAGTGAAAACATGGTGATTGAGCATGATTATCCGACGCACGCAGCCAAGTATGTTAACATTAGCGCTCGTGTCACACACACACACACACACACACACATGTTGGTCTACCTATCATTATGAGGACTTTCCATGGACATAATGATTTTTATACTGTACAAACTATAGATTCTATCCACTAAACCGAACACAACCCTTAAACCTAACCCTCACAGAAAACTTTCTGCATTTTTACATTTTCAATAAAACATTGTTTAATATGTTTTTTAAGCTATTTCAATTATGGTGACACTAGAAATGTCCTCATAAACCACATTTATAGCATAACACCCTTGTAATTACCAGTTTGTAACCTAAAATTTTTTCCTCATAAACCACATAAACATGCCCACACACACACACAATATATTTTTAAACAAGTCAAAACAGTGCATATAGGCAAACCAGACTGCTGATATTATTTGTTCATTTGTTTTTTTACATCTATAAAAATGAAATAAACAAATACAGTGCAGCAGACATAACCCATTTGCTCACGTTTACTAAATTATAGTGTTGTTAAAAGTACCGTTACTGATACTAGTTGATACTAAAATAAAAAAGATGTAACGATTCCCGTGTTTCTGCAGTTCCTGCTGTATCGAGCACAGACTGGTACCAGCATGCAGTATGACTGACACACGACTGCTTTAAAATGCTCACAGGCTTATTTTGAATGTGTGCTCTGTTACTCCTTGTACACTGAAATGGGCAATTAATGAAATAAAAATTGTGATATGTCCTAGTGTGTTTTATTAAACTGCTAAAAGCTGCAATCTTATCGTGGAAGAGCTGCATACTTTAAATAAATCTGACCGCTCATCAACTAGAAACTCCACAGACATTCAGAATCATTCACGTTGTATGAGATGACAGAGCAGAGCACTTATCCATTGTGAACCATGCAGCACATGTAAAATATATATGTACATAATTAAAATCACAGCCTTTGCACTTTAATCTCAGCTCAGCTTTATTTATATCACGTGTAAAACAACAGAGTTGACCAAAGTGCTTCACAGTAAAAGTAAATTTAAAACATATAATTTCTAAATTACCACATACACAAACACCAGTAGTCTAAAATATAAACACTCCAAAACTGTGTTCTACATTTCATTTGTCAGACTCAAAGGCCAGTGTATAGAGATGAGATTTCAGACATGATTTAAAAGTCTTCAATGATTACACAAGGCTGTGTCACGAACTGTTTATCCGGAAAAGTGAAGCATCTGGCAAAAAACACACGTCATAATAAAAGCACAATTCAAAATAAAATCTAGATGCTTGAAATTGAAGAAATTGAATACAAATATATTACAACTGTATAGTAAAATGTAATATTCACTGTAATAATAATAATAATAATAATAATTAATCAAAATATCACAAGCAAGGAGTTTCTAGTGGATGAGCGGTCAGATTTATTTAAATAAAAGTTTGGCAAAAAAAGAAAAATGCAATGATATGACACCATTTTGATTATGAAATTAAATTAAACTAAAAAAAATAAGTTCTGGAAAATAACTATAATTATTAAAATAATTTTTAAATAATGAAAAATAACTAAACTGGTGTGTTCAATAGCACATTATAATATTAGCATATTTTGGCTGTGGTATCGAAACTGGTATAGAGAACTGTGAAATTTCACTGGTATTGGTACAGACTATTGAAATTTTGGTACCGTGACACCTATATTATACACAGTATTTAATTTTTTAGGACAAGAAATCTAAAATTAAAATAAAGAAATCATTTAAAAAAATACTCCACTACACTCTGCCCACCTCTACCAGCTGTGCAGTGTCACATGCAAAAATTACTCTCTACAGGGGCTACTGAAGGGGAATTTAGACCCAACTCAAAGTTTAAAGGATTTGTACATGCAAAAAATGACTTAACATTTACTCAAACTCATGATGTTCCATACTTGCATGACTTTCTTTTTGTGGAACACAGAAGAAAATGCAAGGCAGAATGTAAGGGACTAACAGCCTCATTCACATTTCTCTATTGGGTGAGACGCAATTAAATTGAACTTTCTGCCAAACATCTTGTGTAGTTTTGAGAATCACTATTGTAAATAATGAGGATTAGAACTAGATAGAAAGTCTAAATGGATCCATAAGGTAACAATTGCAGGTTGCCACTTTTCACTGTGTAGATAAAACAACGCTCTGATGTTTATTTACACCAACAACAGTGGGCAATACTTCAGTAAGACAGTAAACAAATTCTCATTTAAACACAAACCAATAGCAAACGATGACCTTTTCTATGATAGCCAACTAAGGCTGGGCGAAATTATGATATATATCATGGAGACGATAGAAAGTGTGAATCTGTAGATATTTGCTATATCGTGTATTTCGCGATATGTAAATATCCATGTGCGTGGTGTGTGTGTATCAATCAGGCAGGGCTTCACGTGAGACTGAGTGAATTGAAGAGACATGGACAGGGTTTTTTAGGCATTGAAAATGTGAATAAAATTAAGCAAATTCAATTAGATTAATTTTGCATTCATCACTTCATAAGCACGATTTGCTTCTCATCTGACATGCGCATCAGTGTTTCACGTGAGTGTTGTGTGCCCTGTCTAGAGACAGAAGAGCGCAGAGCGGGATCATTCACGGTGAAGATGACAAAACTTACATGACCCATTTGAATTGAAGAGTGTGTATGACTTTCTTTCTTCTGCAGAACACAAACCAAATGTTTTTGGAAGAATATTTCAGCTCTGTACTTTTTTTGAGCTACAACATTTTGGCACCCATTGACTTGCATTGTATGGACCTACATTTTAAATTATATATTTAATTAACTGTCTGGATCATGCAAAAATAGACATTAAAATATTGTTATTTTATCTATAAACCCATTTTTATTGATTTTCCAGAAGAAAAAAATAATCATGAGATATATCATTATCGTAATATAAAATGAATCATATCATGATATACTGTAAGATTGTGGTCATATCGCCCAACCAAATGAATCATATCGTGATCTACTGTAAGATTCTGGTCATTTCACCCACCCCTATAGCCCACCTGTATTCACTTATCTCTTTCTCATCCTCTCTCCCACTCTCTCTCTCTCTCTCTCTCTCTCTCTCTCTCTCAGGGTGACTGGAGTATTAGCATGAAATTGTTGGGTAGAAGCGACAGCTTCTTTCAAACCCCTAACTTAGGCTCTCAGTGAAAGAAAGTGTGACAACCAGCTCTTACACAGAGAATGCATTGAGGAGAAAGAATGGAAAAGGATTTAAATATTTCTCCAACACTAAAGCTTATCATACCCAATATAACCTTTTGCAGTAAAAGGAGCTTTTATCACAATGCAAATAAAAGTTCTTCCAAGGGGAAAAGGTGTTTCCAATCAGATTTTAAAGCCACAAATATCCATTTTCTAATAAAGTTATAAGACCCTCAGGGCCTTGGGTTACAGGGTTCAAGTCATGCCTAAAACCCCCTTAATCGTTGTAAATAACTGTAACAGTCTATCTTGACTTATTGCCAGGACATTATGATGAATATGATGCAACAGCAATATGATGAAAGACAATTTTCGATGGATAATTAAGCATGCTATTATAAGGACAATTCCACTTCATAGTTCATTAGTACCAACAATAGGCTTTGGTTGACATTGCCAAGAAGAATAACAAACAAACATCATTTAATGAACATAGAATGGACCCTTTTCACATTTCTGGTTTTGAACGTAAAGGTAAAACATAGCAGGGTAGACCATATCAAATATATAGAACAGTTGTGCGTTCACAGCTGTGTCCACTGCAGTCGCGGCCCATGCATTTTAAGTCTAGGACTTCGGTGCGATTCATGCCATTAAGAAAACACAGTTTCACAATTAATAAGATAAGATCATACATAACGTGGCAGTCAACTTATAATACCAATTGAAATTTTAAAAACACATCCACGCATGAAAGCCAGAACCAAGGAGGCCTAATACCAAGAATAATATTTAAAATTTTGGTTGCAATACATTTTGTTTCGTCAGGGTACACGGTTATTTTTCAAAACTTGATCCAACACTGAATGCTCAAACAGCCTAATTTACACATAGAAAACTCCTGATGTTGCCATAACAATGCAAAAAGCACTTACCAATTTACTTGAAGTGAAAATCAGTCTTCCTTTCCTGTTTAATCAATCGAATGATCGCGCAGAACATCTCAGGTTTTTAAATCTATAAGGATCTCTTTCTCAATTGTGATGTGGCAGTGACAGCCTACTAGTCAGCAAGATATTGCACTCTTCGCTTTCAAATTACGTAAATCATTTAAAGCGTGATTTCGTCACTCAAGGCCAGCTAGAATCCCTGAACTGGGACATATCCTAAAGTCCACACCCACCATGAACAAATAAATAAATCTGATTGGCTGATGAATCTGACAATCTGACTTAAGATGCCCCTCAGACTCATGCGCTGCTTCGGCTTCAGGCATGTGATTTGTGAAAAAGTTTGTAGATGAATTAGGAGTGGAAAGAGTTGAAAATGCATAGGCAAAAATGTCAACGAGAATGAAAGGATGAAATAAATATTTATTTATTAGGCATGTTACGCCAGCAGAAAAGGCTTTGCTGGCCCTGAGAAATCGCCATCGGTCTATTGTCTATTTTAAAATGCTTCCAATTTTAGAGCAGAACTATCAGTGTTATAACAGGATATTAAGTCATTGGCAAATGAAGATTAAATGTGATCCAGTCGATTCCCCATAACAGCTCAATGCTTTTTTAACTGAAATCTCTGTATTTTATTAGACTTTATTTGTAGAGGTTACAATGGTGGTTTAGCTAGGACCAGTGCTCATAACTCCTGTCTGAACTGAGACCCTCCTGAGATATGAATGTTCATCGTATCGCAGGAGGCTGATCAGGGATTTTCTTTCACGGCTCTAACGTTTATAAGATTTTTGGTATAAATCCGAAGATAGTCACAATGTCAAATAGACAGCTAAATTTTTCCTGTTAACACCTCTAACAATAAAGAATCTGTATTTTTTTCAGTCAAATGACTCGATCAAACAAGTGAGTCCACGCCAGAGGCACAGTGTACTGCTGATTCTATAGATTCATTCAAATTCAGTTGGAGAACAATGTATGTCAAAGCTTTCTATATTTACTCTATATTCGCCTTGAGAAAGAGAGAGAGGGCAGATCTATGCAAGGAGAGTCATGGAGACAGAAATATAGACACGAAGAGGAAAAAAAAATTAACAACTGAAGAACACTGAGGGAAAGGGATGATTGACAGTTTAGCTGAAGGATGTTCTGGTGGAGCTGGCATCTTAAGGAACCTAAACTCTACACATCAATGGTTCTTTGCAGCACTTTTGGTTCAGCGTCTTATAATCCCTGTTAAAGGTTCTTGAATTAGTATATTTTTCTTGAATTAGTTGGGTCTGGACACTTAAAAAATAGTTACTGATGTTTCATCAAAGCTTTTTCAGATCCACGTATTGGTTTCTGGGTTCTTTAATGCACAAGTATACATGATTTTCGAAAGAACTAGACTTCTTTGTGGATCACTTGCCTATGAGGAAGGGGTTATCAACCTTTACAGACCTATGGACCCCCAACCCAGATTCTCAGCCAACCCAGGGACCCAAAGCATAAAAAAAAAAATTTCTCACATCTCAACATATTATAATAACATTCATTAAAACTTAAACTAATCATCACAGTATATAATGTTTATCAGATCATTAGTTGACTCTTCATTCAAATAGTAAGAGATGGAAGAAACTTCTAAATGCTGTAAACATCTTCTCTGTAGACCCCTGTAGTACCTTCAAAGACCCCTGGTTGAAAACCCAAGTCTAATGACATCAGCCTGCACAACCAAGTAAAGCCAAAAAGTACAAATTAAAGTCGTAAAATTAGTATGAGATGGTGAAACCGTAGAAAATGAGTTAGCTCGTACAAAAACATACGACTTTTACTCCCATAGAGAACAATAATCAAAGAAAGTCTCATAAAATGATTGTTCCTATAGCTATATTTTGCAAACTGACCTTTACATGTTGTGTTTTAGTGAAATTAACACTAAGAGGCACTACAACAACAGTGTGTTTTATTCACATTCACACAAATCACAAATACAATGGCTGATTAGGACTTTATAAACACTTATTTTTCACTTTATTATTCACACTGCTAAGTTCTGATATCAAAACACTTTAACTCTAATGTATCATTTGAAAAAAACAATATATTTTAATGCTAGCATTACAAACCCAACTACTTTTACACACTTATTCCAGAGTGATTAGCTTGTGCTTAGCTCAGCTGAGAGAGTGTAGAACTTCAGACTCGGAAGACTGCTGTTCAAGCCCAGACAAGCACGCAAGCTGACACGTGAGATGAGTGTAATAAAAGCAACATGAAATTACGTTGTTGCTTCAGAAAATGTGCTTTTCATGTTGCATTTTATTTTAGGACACTATTGGTTGGGTTTAGGTTGAAGATTTAGGTTTTATGTACAGAAGAATGATTGGGGAGATGAGGGAAGAGTATTACAGGTTATTGACATAAATCAATCAATTTGTTCAATTTGTTCACTGACGTTTCCTTTGTTAAAATAAAGTGTTAAATAGGAGGCTAGCATTCATTTGTTGAGTTAGAAAATCTGTTTGTTGAATGGTAGTCTGTATAGGAATAAAATCTGTACCTTTTTATAGGAGTCCGGTCGTAAGATATCTTACAATTTCACCATCTAGTACAAATTATTTAGTTGTCACGAGACTATGTTGGACTGTGCTACCTTTTTTGGTTCTAACTGGAACCATTAAAATGTGATCAAAAAGGGCTAGTTCTGACCTACACAGGCTAAACACTGTAAATGCGCTGACACTAAAACTGAGGGGAAAAAAGTCTTCAAAGCTACTTTGGTTTTAGAACACCTCTTTAGAAAACCTCTTACCCATGGTGAAATCTCCATTACATACGGCCTATCATGACTTATTACCTTAATATATTTTTAATCTTTTTAACATTCTTTCTGGACCCAATACTGCGTTTGTTGTTGTAAACTTTGTCCAGACAGTATCAATCCTCTCTATAATGTTGAAGGAAAGTCTCTCTCAACAGTTTCCCCTCACACCCTTGAAGCAGGCCATCTCAGCTTTAGCGTCATGCTAACTCCTTCACAATAGGCTTTAGAGGAACTGTGCAAATCGCAGTGGCTTAGGAGTGCTCCCGAACAATAGCTTCTTGTGTGTGTCATGAATTCCTACTGCTTGCAGATGGCCAAACTTCTCCCTTTTATTCAGACAAAACTGTGGGGCTTTGTGTGCGATAGAGAGACATGGTTTGCCATGAACTTGTGGTGACGAATTAAACCCAGCATTACTGCCATTGTCAACCCAGATAATCCTTAAAACAAGGCAAGGTACTGATACAGATTTCCTGATTCGATTAGATTCTGCTTCGATTCCAATTAGTTTGGATCACAATGTATAGTCGGGACATAAATAAAGTGAAAAATTACTATTACAATTTGAAAAAAGAAAATGTCAGAACTTCTCAAACTACTTAAATCCTCCACGTGCAGCAATGACAGCTTTGCTGATCCTTGGCAATCTAGCTGTCATCTTGTCCAGATACTCGGGTGACATTTCATCTTGTTTCCTGTAATACTTGCGATAGATGTGGCTGTCTTGTCGGGCACTTCTCACGCACCTTACACAAGGTGTAACAAATGCTCAATGGGGTTAAGATCCATAACACTCTTTTCCAATTATCTGTTGTCCAATGTCTGTGTTTCTTTGCCCACTCTAAACTTTTCTTTTTGTTTTTGTTTTTCAAAAGTGGCTTTTTCTTTGCAATTATTCCCATAAGGCCTGCACCCCCAAGTCTTCTCTTTACTGTTGTACATGAAACTGGTGTTCAGAAGGAAGAATTCAAGTAGGAGCAGCTGTCAGCCGAGGACATGCAAGGCATCTATTTATCAAACTAGAAACTCTGATGTACGTCTCCTCTTGTTTAGTTGCATCTGAGCCTTCTACATCTAGTTCTGTCCTTGTTAGATCCAGTTAGGGTTGCAGTGGTATAGCACGGTATGAAAATGCATGGTTATCCTACCATGTACATTTGCTTATCTACGGTATTGAGAAAAAAAATGCTACCAGACGTGTGCATCTCCTTTCCTCCTCGACAGCCTGTCAGACTCGTCAACTTGTACCACACACACATGCAACGGAGAACATTTCAGAGACGAGGTGTGGGGGGTCTGATATAATTGTGTGTGTGTGAAGCAGAGTTTCTCAACTGGTGGGTCGGACTGAGTCGCAGACAGAAGGGAAAGAACAATGCCATGGACCTTCCATTGAAGATATTTCGGCGGCCGCCCATGTGATAGCCTATTTAGGACTGCCAAGGCAGATTTAATGATAATCTCGCGATCACTTAAAGGCTTCTCATCTTTAAAAGGAAACTGCTTGAGATCACGATCTGCTCTTCTCTCTAAATACTATAATTTGTTATTATTATAGAATAGAATCCTTTATTTTGGTCACACATTATACGCACAGTTTTCTGCATATATACAGTGAAATTGATTAGTTTTCATATATCCACAGAGTGTCAGAGTGCAGGGTCAGCCATGATACGGTGCCCCTGGAGCAGATAGTGTTAAGGGCCTTGCTCAAGGGCCCAACAGTGGCATCTTGGTGGTGCTGGGGGTTGAACCCCCGACCCAAATTATTACTATTATTTCAGACTAGCTACACTGACCTAACCATGGTAATGAAGTCTTTCCTCCTGTGTAATATGTATGTTCTGTTTGAATTATGTTTGAAATTAGAAACAAACAGGATAATAATGGGCTCATATAAGTAAATATGTTCTTCAATTTGTAAAAGGGGGGCAAGAAAACTTCCTGTCAACAACAAAAATAATGTCACTTGATGCATGTCCTTGTACTTGAAATCCAGGAACAAAACTATGCAACATAAAAGGAAATGCGACCCAGGATACATTAAATACAGGTTACGTTTTTAATATGGTGGGTCGCCACATGATTTCCAATGTAAAATCTGGTCCTGAAGCAAAACCAGTTGAGATCCATGAGTTAAAGGAACAGACAGGAGCAGTCTGGCTGCGCTGTTGCACACCTACAATATATGTTAGGACATTACTTTAAAACCCCACACAGCTAATGTTATTTTTCATTTAGTAGTTAATTTAACATGCTTTGCTAACATGTAAACTAGCATGCTTTAGTTATATAACATGTTATAGTTACATGCTATTTTTTATCATGTTTATAATTCAGTTTATTATTATAATCCTGTTAGCTTTCTTATTTATTCTATTTATTTTCAAAGGGACACCTTTTTTTACACATACTTCCATTAAAAAATGGTTTCAAGTTTAAATTAAAATAAAGCATTTGTTCAACCCCCCCTCTCATACCATTGCAACCCTAGAGCCAGTTGTCCTTTGTCTTTGAAGACTGTACTGTAGTGTAAACCTTTGTATGAAATCTTTTTTGGTAATTTAAAGCATTGTATAGCATTCATTCTTCAAAACAATGATTGACTGATGAGTTTCTAGAGAAAGTGGTTTCTTTTTTTTGCCATTTTTGACATAATATTGACCTTAAGACATGCCTGTCTGTTTCCAAACTCCCTGAAAACTGCAGTTGTCAAGCCCCTCTTGAAAAAGAGCAATCTGGATAAGACCATATTAAGCAACTATAGACCGATCTCAAATCTTCCTTTCATAGGCAAGATCATTGAAAAAGTTGTCTTCAATCAGCTGAACAAATTCTTGAACTCAAATGGATACTTTGACAATTTTCAACCTGGTTTCCGATCGCATCACAGCACAGAGACAGCGCTCATAAAGATAATAAACGATATTCGCTTAAATACTGATACAGGCAAATTATCAGTACTGGTACTACTCGACCTCAGTGCTGCATTTGACACTGTCGATCACAACATACTTCTTGACAGGCTGGAAAACTGGGTGGGGCTTTCTGGGATGGTCCTAAAATGGTTCAGGTCATACTTAGAAGGGAGAGGTTATTATGTGAGTATAGGAGACCATAAGTCTGAGTGGACGTCCATGACATGCGGAGTCCCTCAAGGCTCAATTCTTGCGCCACTCCTGTTCAACCTGTATATGCTCCCAATGAGCCAAATAATGAAAAAGAACCAAAAAGCTTTCAGTTGTGTTTGATATAATGGCAAGTGATTTTCTAGTACCAAATTAGCAATTTAGCATGATTATTCAAGGATAAGGTGTTGGAGTGATGGCTGCTGGAAATGGGGCCTGTCTAGATTTGATCAAAAATTACTTTTTTCAAATAGTGATTGTGCTGTTTTTTACATTATTAATGACCTGACTATACACTCACCTAAAGGATTATTAGGAACGCCATACTAATACTGTGTTTGACCCCCTTTCGCCTTCAGAACTGCCTTAATTCTACGTGGCATTGATTCAACAAGGTGCTGAAAGCAGTCTTTAGAAATGTTGGCCCATATTGATAGGATAGCATCTTGCAGTTGATGGAGATTTGTGGGATGCACATCCAGGGCACGAGCTCCGTTCCACCACATCCCAAAGATGCTCTATTGGGTTGAGATCTGGTGACTGTGGGGGCCATTTTAGTACAGTGAACTCATTGTCATGTTCAAGAAACCAATTTGAAATGATTCGAGCTTTGTGACATGGTGCATTATCCTGCTGGAAGTAGCCATCAGAGGATGGGTACATGGTGGCCATAAAGGGATGGACATGGTCAGTAACAATGCTCAGGTAGGCCGTGGCATTTAAACGATGCCCAATTGGCACTAAGGGGCCTAAAGTGTGCCAAGAAAACATCCCCCACACCATTACACCACCACCACCAGCCTGCACAGTGGTAACAAGGCATGATGGATCCATGTTCTCATTCTGTTTACGCCAAATTCTGACTCTACCATCTGAATGACTCAACAGAAATCGAGACTCATCAGACCAGGCAACTTTTTTCCAGTCTTCAACTGTCCAATTTTGGTGAGCTCTTGCAAATTGTAGCCTCTTTTTCCTATTTGTAGTGGAGATGAGTGGTACCGGTGGGGTCTTCTGCTGTTGTAGCCCATCCGCCTCAAGGTTGTGCGTGTTGTGGCTTCACAAATGCTTTGCTGCATACCTCGGTTGTAGCAGTGGTTATTTCAGGCAAAGTTGCTCTTCTATCAGCTTGAATTAGTCGGCCCATTCTCCTCTGACCTCTAGCATCAACAAGGCATTTTAAACTACAGGACTGCCGCATACTGGATGTTTTTCCTTTTCACACCATTCTTTGTAAACCCTAGAAATGGTTGTGCGTGAAAATCCCAGTAACTGAGCAGATTGTGAAATACTCAGACCGGCCCGTCTGGCACCAACAACCATGCCACGCTCAAAATTGCTTAAATCACCTTTCTTTCCCATTCTGACATTCAGTTTGGAGTTCAGGAGATTGTCTTGACCAGGACCACACCCCTAAATGCATTGAAGCAACTACCATGTGATTGGTTGATTAGATAATTGCTTTAATGAGAAATTTAACAGGTGTTCCTAATAATCCTTTAGGTGAGTGTACATTGTGATAAATTCACCAAAGTGTCATTCAACTTAAGTACCAATTTCTTTCTGAAAAAGCTAAATCTGTACATTATTCCAAACTTTTGAATAGACATACATGCTGCATGTCACATTGTATAACAAAGACAAAGATCCCCCATTTAGCCTTAACAGATTGTAGGCACTGGCAAGTGCTGTTAGCGAGCACCTATGAAGGCCGGAACGGTACACAAGGGGGTTCGTGGTCAGCACCACACCCAACCACCTTTGTCTCCCCAGTGGCAATGTTTACACACCGCACCAGGTACTCATTTTAGGCTGAGTCGACCTATGGGAGGCCCGGGACCGGTTCAGATAATGGTCACTGGTGTTGGCCATGAGCGGGAATCGAACTCAGGTCGCCAGGTTCGTAGAGCAGTGCGCTAACCGCTACACTACCGCTCCAGTTATTACTGCTCAGACTATAGCAAAAAAAATTAAGGAAATAAAGAACGAAAATGAAAACGAACAATTAATTTTAATTAATTTTCAAGTTAACTTCCCATAGAAAATGGGAAATAAAATCCCTTAAAATAATTCAAGAACAAAAACATTATTTTTAAATGCTAGAAACTTTACTCTGTTACATGAACTGGAAGTAAAACATTTTTCACATCGCTATTTTGATTCATTCTGTATTACAAAAGAAAGTATAAATAAGTACTGTGAGGGAAAAACTGAACACTCCCTTTAAGAGTGTGCTCCTAATCTCAGCTCGAGCTAATCTCTGATTGAGAGGGGTCGAATACTTATTTCCCTCATTAAAATGCAATTCAATTTATAACAATTTATAACATTTGCATCCACACACAACGCACCACGCACCCCACTGAGAGCGAGAACCACATTATATCGACCACGAGGTGGTTGCCCTATGTGTAGAATAACACTTTTTATTTCAGAGACGTTAACTAGACGACACTTGTTGATTTGAATATGCAATGTAGTTATGTCATGTGAAAACTTGGTGGGAAACAATGTAGCATTCTATTGTTAAAGACAGTTTATTGTGGAAAAATGCAGTATATGGTGTTGTATAAAGTAGTTTTCTCTCTTTCTTTTAACTGGGCTGCTCTTGACAAGTGATGTTAGACTATGTCTTTGCCTGATGAATCTAATAACAATTATATTGTTTTATAACAGATGTTCCTTCCAGAATTGAGAACTCTGGAGCATACTGCAACATCAGAATTTCGGGGATTGCAAACTTTTGGCCACAGCTCAAAGTACCTGTAGCTTTATTAGACTTCTGAGTGTTTTAATACACTTGAATGTTTTATAAAGCTTAGCCAAGTGCATAAGAGAGTGTGTGTGCGTAGGTGTCATGTTTATTTAGCTTCCCGCGAGGGGAGATTAAAATAGTGTTAGCATGCCTTTGCGTGCATGTGCTTGCACAAGTGTTGCTAAACGCAAGGCACATCAGCATTTACAAACACCCCGCTGCGGGCCAATGCATTTATGCAAGATCTTGTCTTTGGGGATACAAAACAGTAATTGGTAAGGCACTGATCCATGTAATGTCACAAGCAGACACACACACAATTATCATGATAATGACACACCATAGACTTCTATTGTTTATATATGTTTAAACTAAAGTTAATAATAATTACAAAGACTAACATAAACCCCTTAAAAACTTTTTTTTATATTTAGAATAAATAAACAGTATTTACATTATGAATATTTGTAATCTTTGAGGACTTCCCTGTACATGCAAAAAATATACCTAACCAACACAGATGCACACACCTAATGCACATTTAAGGTCATCGTAAAAATTTTGAAGCAACTGCATGAGGGCTCCCAGAGTTCACGGACACTATGTAATGACCCACAACTATTTATCTTACCCTTTCCTTCAAGGGCTAATACTAGATAAGCAATTGAATATGTAACAAAAAACCAAAGATGCCTGTTGTTGGACAGGATAGTGTTTTTCATTTATATCGGGGTCAGCATGTGTGTGTATGTATGTGTGTGTGTGCACTGCTTATGTTGATGCTTGCCATACTGTATAGTCTCCCCTTCTGACTGTTAATGTGAAGGAATGTTTTATATTCTCTCTCTAGTGCATGCAATATAGTGTTTATGGTTTCGAATCAGTTAATGCCTCCACTCATCTGCAGCTCACCTATCAACACACCAGCATATCAAATCTAAACCCACATCACACCACAAGTACAGCTGTTAAACAATTTACAGCCCAACAATAAACATGACAGATAGCGACTAAGTGAGAGAGAGAGAGAGAGAGAGAGAGAGAGAGAGTGTGAGTGAGAGAGGAAACAACAAATGTGGTGAAAATAAAATCTTAGTAGTAAAAACGTAAAAGAAAATGGAAAGCTAAAAGCTGAAGTGTGTAATTTTTACAATGTTAAAATACTCGATGTAGGTTGAGTGTAAACAGTACATATGCACCGTTTTATTGCTGTTATATACATCAGTAAATCAACTGCACATCTGAGCAAACAAACCATGTAAGGGAACAGGTTTTTATAAAAACGCTTTTTTCTCAATATGTACATTTATTCACGTCATAACTTACATCTCACTGTAATTTGTGTCAACTCCGTCAGACACACTAAAACGTGCTCTATTTTAATTTGATCCATCCAACAATATTGTAAAGTCTTTTTTCTGTTTTCTCACTATTCTAGAAATTCTGATGGAGTTCACAAAATGTTATATTTTTCCTTATTTGCCATGTGTTTTACACTGGAGTCACTTTGTTTTTTCATCAGCTGAAGCTGCCTTGAAGTCTAGAAGAACTTGATTTAATAACACAAAATATAAATAGTCTTCTCTAGCACTCTTGATAGTGTTGATCCCTTCGATTAAAGAAATTTCAGGAAAAAAGCCCTGCACCATGGTACTATTATCACACTCATGCTCTCAAGAGAGCAGCTCGAAAAATGGAGCACAAATGGAAGAATATGAGAGGTATTTCGCAGTGTATGGAAAGATAGTGTCTGTAGCTACAGACAGGCACTAAATATTTACTAAATACATATTTTCATAGAAAGTAACCACAACAATCCTAGGTGTTTATTCAGTAATGTGGCTAAATTGGTTAGAAATAAAGCATCGACTGAACCAGATATTCCATCGCAGCACAATAGTGATGACTTCATCAATTTCTTTACTAATCAAATTTAAATAATATGATTTTTTTTTTAAATGCAATAAACTGTCACAGCACCTCAGAAAACAGTGTCTCAAATGTTCTCATGAGCAACTTCAATCTTTTGTTATCATAGGTCATGAAGAGCTATCAAAAACAAAAGCCACAACATGTATGTTAGATACAATACAACTAAGCTCTTAAAAGAGGTATTCCCTGTAATCTCAGAACCTCTTCTTAATATTATTATTAACTCCTTGCTATCCATAGGATATGTCCCAAGAAACTTTAAAATGACAGTTATCAAACTGCTAATTAAGAAGCCACAGCTTGAAAATTGACTAATTACAGACCGATTTCAAATCTACCATTTTTGTCGAAAATACTAGAAAAGGTTATGTCCTCCCAACTCTGTTAATTTCGACAGAGAAATTGTATATTTGAACAATTTCAGTCAGGATTTAGGCCCCATCACAGTACAGAGACTGCACTTATCAGAGTTACAAATGACTTGCTATTATCATCTGATCACGGTTGCATTTCTCTTCTAGTGCTTTTAGATTGAAGTGTTTCCTTTGACACAATAGATCACAACATTCTCCTAAATAGGCTAGAGAACTCTGTTGGCATTAGTGGACTTATAAAATGTTTTAGTTTCTACCACTTTGTATGTGTAAATGAGGAATTGACAGATCAAGTATGGAGTGATCAGTTTTCGCAGGGATCAGTTATTGCAGGGATCAGTTTTAGGTCCTCTGCTTTTCTCCTTATACATGCTTCCCCTGGGAGATATCATCAGGAATCATGGAATAAGTTTCCACTGTTATGCCCACAATACCCAACTTTATATTTCTTCTAAACCCAACGTAAAGTCACAATTCTGAAAATTAGCAGAGTGGATCAATGAAATCAAAGATTGGCTGACCAGAAATTTTCTTTAACTCAATTCCGACAAAATAGAGGTACAAATTATTGGACCAAAAACCTCTAAAAATAAGCTGCTAAAATATCGTTTGACTCTGAATGGATGTACTGTTACATCATCTTCTACAGCGAAGAAATTAGGTGTTATTTGATACCAATCTGTCCTTTGTTTGTAGAACAGCATTCCTCCACCTCAAAAATATTGCCAAGTTACGACACATGCTCTCTGTTGCTGATTCCGAAAAGATTATGTGTGCATTCATGACCTCAAGACTAGATTATTGTAATGCATTACTGGGAGGATGTACTGCGAGTTTAATAAATAAACTTCAATTGGTTCAAAATGCAGCTGCCAGAGTGCTGCCTAGAACCAAGAAATATGATCCTATAAGCCCCATTTTATCATTGTTACTTTGGCTACCTGATGAATTTCATATTAATTAAACAATTCTGTTAACTAAATACAAAGCTTTGAATGGTCTAGCTTCACAGTAATTAAGTGACCTTCTGACATGCTATATTCCATCACGTTCATTACGATCACAAAATTCTGGCTTGTTAATAGTACCTATAATATCAAAATCAACAAAAGGAGGTAGACCATTTTCTTATTTGGCTAGTAAACTATGGAACAGTCTCCCTAACACTGTTCAAGATGCATAAACACTCCCTCAAAGTCTAGACTTAAAACACATCTATTTAGCCAGGCATACATATAATTTATCCATCAACTCACAATTAGGCTGCTTTAGTTAGGTCTGCTGGAACCAGAAATATCTATCATGATCTATATAACTCTACATAAAATTGAATGGCATCTACGCTAATAGTTTTCCATTTTATATCCCAAGGTTACCAGAGCCGGCCAGATCCAGCTCTGTTCCTGCTTGGTGTCAGACTCCACTGCTACATGTCGCTGAGTGATGACAACAAACCACAGCCGGTGCTAGCCAGACATCACTTCAGTCCTTTACAATGGACTTCAGAGAATGAACTCTAACTGTTAGACATTGGATACTTCATATGCCATTGCCTGAACCTTGGATTTAGGATGGACCCCACTGAACCTCACCAATGGACTACACTCTTGAAGTGGAATACATTTAATTTAATTATTTATTTGCAAACAATGCATCTATGTGAATTTCTGCAGTTAATCCAGGATGGACTTCAAAGACATTAGTCATTAATCTTACAGTTCATACAAAATATTTTTAACACTGGGACTTAACAATTACTTAGTTTACAATTTTTTAAATGTGACATGCACTGCAAGAAAATAACTAACATTTGCATTATATTCATGGTGTTTAGCCAGAGGAGAACTGGCCCCCCAATGAGCCTGGTTTCTCCCAAGGTTATTTTTCTACATTAACCAACATCTTATGGAGTTTTTTGTTCCTTGCAACAGTCACATTCAGCTTGCTCTCAGGGGTTCTAAATACAATTATTATTTAATCAATTAATTTTTATACACAATTTACAATCATATTTAATCAAACTACACAATGATGTCTCTAAGACTTTACAGATATTGGTTTCATTTTTGGTTAATGCTTAGATTTCTGTAAAGCTGCTTTGAAACGATGTGTGGCGAGCCAAGTCGCATACCGAACAGGCATTGATATAGAAATGTGGGCAATCATACTATATATTAAAGTTGCTCTAAGTGGTTTTACCCGTTTTGCTATAATTAGCTAACTGCTAACCCTGCCCTCCTAAGATATGTCCACAAACCCGAATTTAAAAAAAGAGCAGATTTACAATTGACATCAGTCAACTTAAAAAGTGTGTATATAAACTGAATATGAGAGAGAGAGAGAGAGAGAGAGAGAGAGAGAGAGAGAGAGAGAGAGAGAGAAATTAAAGTTAAAGTGTCTCTACCCTTGGCATCTGAAAAAGTTCAACTACACTGAGAGACAGAAAGTGAACGCACAGCACTGGTAGTCAGAAAGGAAAAACATCACTGTTCCAATAACAAAGTCACAGAGAAGGAAAGAGTGGGTGAGAGCGAGAAATAGAGACATAAGGTATGACATTCAGCTTGTCAACATTGGTGTGGACGTTAGACTGGAATCAAATTCAAAAACGGGGTCGTTTTAAATATTTCTTTTCAACAAGCACACACTCGCTGAAACCAACAAAAGAGGAATTGAAAATTGGTATTACTAGATGCACATTAATTCCAACAGAGGCTGCATTATTGCAGCAGAAGAGAATCTAATCACCGCACTTAACAGCTGACATAATAGAGCCTCGTGTTATTACACGTCTTGAGGCCATTTCAGCTGTCCATCAACTTAAGTGATGATTATGAGGTCACATGTTCTACTTTTCACGTGTTTTCCACTGTAGCCACTAAAAGCTCTGAGCACACAAGAAAACTGTATTGTCTGGATGTTACTTTAGAACAATTAATTTATTGTGTCACTTTTACAAAAATAATGTGGTAAATTAGAGAATTTGAAATATGTATGCGCTGAATATTTATTTTTTGTGAGCTATGCAACAGGAAATAGCAGGAAATCCAAAAGTTTCACAAGAGTCAAGACTAAGGAATGGTGATATCTATAAAAAATATATATAATAATAATAAAAATTGGGAAAATCTTTAATTGTGGCTTTCATACATTAGTTAACTAGGTCAGGGGTTTTCAAAATATTTGATGCCAAGGACCCCCCAAGAGTGATGATTTTACCCTATGCCAAATGCATAAATGTAAATGTAAATGTACCCTTGCAAAGTATCTTCATTCAATATAAAAACATTTAAAAAAAAACAGTAAATATTCAAGTATAAAGACCGATTTATCCTGTGAGAAAAACAGTAAGCATGGTTTAAAAAGACAATATGTATTTTGCTCAAGTAAATAACTGGATTTTATATTGCCATTGCACTAAAGTCAAAGAAATAATAACAAATATTATATGGAAATTATTTAAATTTGTATTATGCTGACCACATGTCAGTTTTTTGAGTAAAGTTACATAATAACATGTATAAACCTTAGGAAAACCATTTTCAATATAACCATTTCAGATAAACCTGCTCCTAAACGGCACATAAAACAAAACAATCTGTGGTTGCTCCACTTACATGTCCGTCAGATGGTATTTTCCCATCTAAGTGGGTGCTTCTTGGCCAGAATAAGCTGCATAGTATACCAGACTTTATAACGATTGACATGACCAAGGCCAAGCAGGCCGGAACAAAAACAATTAACTTGATTTTATTCTAATTATCATAGAATAACATGTTTCATTTGAAGTAACCCAAAGGTCACAGGTTCAAATTCTGGAATTCCCGTTACTCTAGTGCCCTCGCGCAATACACTTAACCTAGTCAATCAAGAGATGGACTTTCCCTTTAGCATAAAAAATTTCCAAAATGACAAATCACTTCCATTCTTGAATTCTCAATAGTGTAAAATATGAACCAATTGCTTTTTCAGTCAAGCACAGAACAACAAATAATAGCTTAGGCTCACACTAATAGATAGGCTATTAACATCAAGGGCAGAAACCACATTTATGTTATCCACAAGACAACAGTAAAGCTCTTATATAAATAAATCTTAAACCAACCAAAGCTGGTTTGACAGTCTTAGTTGGTTTAGGCTAGTCTAGTTCATCTCCTAGCCTGGACAATAAGTTGTCCAGCAGGTTTAATGCTGGTCTAGCTGTTCTCCCTGCCTGGCCAAGCTAGTCTTGGTTTGAGCTGGTGTTCAGCTGGTTTAGCAGGTCGGACAGTAGCCAACAATTGCCAAAAACCCTCAAAAACCAGCAAACAGAATATGGTGTGAGACCAGCTAATGCAGCAAACCATGGATCAAGCCATATAATAGCAGAGAAAACATCCTTGCTGATAAAAAAAAAACAAAAAATCTTAAAACTAGCCTGGTCTTAGCTGGTTTAGGCTGGTCTAGATGGTCTCCCAACCAGACCAAGCTGGTACTCAGCTAGTTTAGCTGGTCAGACAGCTGATTTTCCATCGCGACTAACCAACAGGCACCCAAAACTTCTTTAAAACCAGCAAACAGACTATCCTGACCAGGTTAGGAGACCAGCTTTTCTTACAACAGAAAGTATATGCCTGCTGATAAAAACATCTTATACCAGCCTAAGCTGGCATGCTGGTATTAGCTGGTTCAGACTGGTCTAGATGATCTTGCAGCCTGAACAGCTAACAAGTGCCCAAAATCTCCTTAAAATCTGAAGGCAGACCGGGCTGAGAGCCCAGCTAAGACCAGCAAATCAGGATTCAGTTTTTTTTTAGCAGAGTGGAGAGACCTGTTGGCTTGCAATCACATCTGTCATACTTTGGCATTTCTCTTTTTCTCTAAGGAAAATAAATAGAGAAAGAACTCTGACCTCACAGTTGCCAAAACAACATTCTATCAGAATCAGAATGAGCATTATTACCAAGTGTTTTCATGTGCACAAAGAATTTTATTTTTTTTGGTGATGGGGGAAACAAGTGCACACAGAACATAACAGTGAGACAGAATATAAAACCTGGTAAGAGTATAAACAGAAATACAAATAATAGGACACATAACAGAATGGCGTATGCGCATGTGCAAGTGGTAATGCATGTGCAAGGTAGGGGTATGTACAGTTATTGAATTAAATATGTGAATATACATATGTACATGAGATAGGCATTTACATTATTGCCCTATAGGGGAGTAATGAGGCAGTTTATCTGTTCATGAGGAAAATGGCCTGAGGGCAAAAACTGTTCTTGTGCCTGGATGTCCTGGCGCTCGGTGCGCTCAGCGCTGGCCAGAGGGCAACAGTTCAAAGAGGGAGTGGGCAGGGTGTGTGGGGTCCAGAGTGATTCTACCTGCATGTGTCCTCATTCTGGAGACGTACAGTTCTTGGAGGGTGGGCTGGGGGGCACAAATAATCTTCTCCGCAGTCCTGACTGTCCGAAGTAGAAAAACAGCATGTGGGACAGAGCGATCTGCATCCTTTACAGTGGTGTAGCAGTGGTCCAATATATTTCCATCTCTGATGGGGCATGTGATGTGTTGTTTGAATTTTGGCAGTTCACGGGTGAGGTTAGCTTTATTAAAATCTCCCTGAATAATAATAATAATACGTGAGTCCTGGTGTAGTTACTCTGTGTCTGTGATGTGATATGCCAGCTGTTGCAACACTCACCAGAATGAACAAGGAAATCACCTGTGGCGAGTAGAAAGGCTTACAGTTGATGAAGTGCACTTCTCAATTAGGACAGCACATATTGTTTAATGCCGTTACATCTGTACACCAACATTATAATGTAAAAACTGTTGATGTAAAAGCATATTCCACCACCTCTCATTTTCACTGATGATTCTGCTCTGAAAAGCTGGAAGCCTGGCAGATGTAATGAGCTGTCTGGGATGGCTTCATTCAGCCAGGTTTCCGTAAAACACAGAGCAGCGGAGTTAGAAAAGTCCTTGTTTTTTTTTTGAGTGAGCAGAAGCAGTTCGTCACTTTTGTTGGCGAGGGATTAGACATTCACCAGATGAATACTCAGCAGCGGAGTCCTAAAGCCACGTTGACGAAGCTTCACAAACGCGCCGGCTCACTTCCCTCGCGTGTGCCTTTTGGATCACTTGTAGAGCACTGTTGCGCTTCAATAAGATGTCTAATGAAACGTCTGAATAATCAAACACTGGCAAAAAATTATCAGTTATGCTCTGCCGAATATTTAACAGTTCATCCCTGGTGAAACTGATCGGGAGAGAGTGGCAAAAACAAAGAAAATGTCAAACAAACAAAAGAACAAAAATGCTAGAGAGCTCCACATTGAAGCAGGCATATGCAGCGCTATCTTAAACAATATGAAACTGGTGGCGCAGAATCAGTTATATAAAAAGAAAAACAGCAGAACAAAAAGCCTCTGAAGCAAACAAGTCTAGAACGCCTTCAAGGCATTCAAAGATATGAATCTTCTGATGCATAGATTTCCTTGCTCTCTGTTTTTCTTTGGCTTGCGAGCAGCTGTAAAACAACACTAAATGCTATTTAGAGAACTGTCCTTGTGTGTTCCTCTGTCGTGCCCCGCAAATCACTAAGACGTCCTTTGCGCTGGGGCTTGTTGTTTTGTTTCACATCCTTTTATCTTTGTCATTCCCAAACATAAACTGCAAGGGTGAATACACATGTCATGCCAGCATTCTTCTGAATACTGATGGGGTTCTGCTGAAGAAGAGAGCTGAATTAACTCAGTGCAGGGGGAGGGTGCATCCTGGGAAAGGTCATCCATCGTTTGACTTGGACCGTTGATGACCTAGTACTGAGGGCATTTCAGTGTCTACTTAGCTATATTTTGAGGACAAATTTGTCCTGAGAATTGAGCTAAATCTAAGGACACATGCACCAGCCCTCTATCATGCAATTATATCACTCACAAATGCAACAAAATTTTATGTTATAAAATTTGCTTTAGCCTCTGGGTGGAAGATGTTCAGGTTTCATTGAGTTGTGTAGTGGTGAAGAAGTAAATTGGCACCGAGATCTTTTCACTGCATATAGTGTCTGAAAAGAAATATTCCTCAAGGAAATTTAGCTTATTTGGATGTTGTGGGTAGAGAGTGGTCACAGAGGATGTCAACATTGCTTTAGTTGAGCCATGATATGCCATACACTTACATTGCATTTAACGACGTAAACTCTGATTTCGATCTCAGACAGAATGACACATTCAATTGTAAAATGGATTTCTGTGGACAGTTGGCCAATGCTAGGCTAATGTTCAGTAATATGTAAATAAACAACATATGGTCTTCTAAAGCCATGTATGCATTGTCTTATTAATGCTTTACTCATCTACCATAACAATGTAATGCATTTTTAATTATTGCACACATTAATATAATAAACATTATATTTACAATTAAGTATGACCATTTATAATTATTTAATCTTTATATATTGAATTATTCTTTTTTGTGGGGCTTTCTCAGCAAATATTTATGTATGCGATCAATTGAATAATCAATTTCTTAACGTCATTGTTTTCCAAAGTATGTGGCATTAGAAACGTTTTCGAAAGGCTCTGTTAATGGAGGAAAATGCCATTCCAGTGTGGATGAGAGGCCAAAATCGATGTGATCATAAATGTATTAGTGTGTTCGTTTGCTTAATGGGATAGTTCATCCAAATTTGAAATTATCTCATTATTTACTCACCCTCATGCCATTCTACTGCGAAACACAAACAAAGATTTTTAGAAGAACATCTCAGCTCTATAGGTCCATTCAATGCAAGTGAATGGTGGCCAGAAATTTGAATGCCCAAAAAGCACATAAACTCAGCATAAAAGTAATTCATATGACCCCAATGGTTAAATCCATGTCTTCAGAAGCAATATGATTGAAGTGGGTGACAAAATTTGCTTCAAAGTTCTGGTCACCATTCACTTGCATTTTATGGGCCAACAGATCTTCTATATTATTCTAAAAATATTTGTTTGTGTTCTGCAGAAGACAGAAAGTCATACACATCTGGGATGGCATAAGAGTGAGTAAATGATGAGAGAATTGTAATTTTTGTGTGAACTATCCCTTTAAGAAAACCTTCCTTTTGGGACATCCAGGGATAAACTCAATTGGAAAACCATGCATAATTCATATTATTATTCTTATTTTAAATACTAAATGTTTAGTATGTATAGTTAGCTGCATATAAAATTAATAATAATAAAAAAAACACCACCACCACCAGCTGATTATCTCACAGAAGAAACCTGCTTTATAAACATAATAAATTATTAAAAGGAAGTGTGACAATGCAAAACAATGAAATAAAAAATGTGTGTGAGTTTGAGATTTAGGGTTAGGGACAGAAAATATAATTAACTTAGTATAAAAACAATAGAAGTAAATGGAAGTCCCCACCATGAAAACAGTAGGGGAAAAATGATATGAGTGTGTCTGTGCATGCGTGTGTGTGTGTGTGTGTGTGTGTGTGTGTGTGTGTGTGTGTGTGTGTGTGATTTACGAGGAAAATGTGTTAGGTTACAAACTGGTAATTACAAGGGTATTATGATATAAATGCGGTTTATGAGTAAATATGCAACTACAATATGTCTGTTATTAGCCATTGGCGAGTAAATATTAACATTTCACTAGGCAGTGATTGAGTTGTGTAGTGTCAAAGCACCTACACCTAAAAAGCAGGCGATTAGGAAGCTGGATTCAGCCTTGTCTTTCCCTGCATGCGGCCTCATGAGTTTGCAGGAAAACGAGTTTGTGTCTCATTCAGTAGAACTCTGGGCGTCGAACCGCACAGTGGACATCACCAGAGCAGTTCTCTTGAGAGTGCGTGAACATGAACCACTTCTCAGGCACTCAGATGTGTGCACCTTCTACAGAGGCTTGTGCCAAACACCTGGAAATTATTAACAAGGTATAAACATATTAATTTAATAGTGGATGCAAAGCGCTCCAGCTTCACCCTAAAGGTGCAATATGTAAAATGTGTCATGTGAACGGCTTGTACCGCAATTTAAAGAAAGAGACCTTCCAGGACTTCCTAGGTTGCCTGTTAAAGCCTGTAGACTGACATTCATGCAAAGGGTGTGGGTCGTTTTGCCAGGAAAATTCAAAGGATGTGACATTTATGTGCACTCCAGAGAGCCTTGCCTCAGTGCTTCCGTTATACAACAGTGTCAACAGACAGTCTGCAACACTATGTAACGTTATATTAGAGATGGAATCCAGCAAACATCCAACTCCCAGCACAGCACCGACTCAACACAAGTTACAAACTCCCATCAAGCCAAAAAAAAAAAAAAAAAACATTTATCTAGTCGGGCGGCAGTGGCTCAGGTTGTAGAGTAGGTTGTCCACTAATCGAAGGGTTGGTGGTTCAGTTCCCGGCCCACACGACTCATGCCGAAGTGTCCTTGGGCAAGACACTGAACACCAAGTTGCTCCCAATGGCAGGCTAGCACCTTGCATGGCAGCTCTACCATCATTGGTGTGTGAATGTGTGTCTGAATGGGTGAATGAGACACAGTGTAAAGCACTTTGAATACCGCTAATCTTAAAAAGGCGCAATATAAGTGCAGACCATCTACTGAATCCCATCTGGCTAAGCGGGAGCTTGATCGTGGTCGAGCGAAAACTAGAGTGAATTTGACTAGAACTAGAGGGCATTTGATTCCTGGAGGGACCTTCTTTCAGTTTTGGGGATCAAAACAGACCCTGAATTGGCGTTCTTCTTATTGAACAGGCAAGCTTACATAACTGCAAAGCATGTGAAATATAGTGCCATAAGGATGGATCAGTGTAATTTTAGCTAACTTTCAAATCATTTAAATGATCTTCCCTTCACACTAAAATTCAGGTTAATGTCAAAGTTTACTCGGAATTGGAGTCCGGCGACGGAACACGGGGACAATTGCGTTTCAGACCGTACATGCAGCAGGGATTTTCCGCATGCGCAGTGACACGATTTAAGCATTTTCATACGTTTCAGTGTGGATGAACAACTTTTGGAAAAAACTTGAAAACATTAGTGTGGCCAGAGCGTTTTGAAAGAAAATGCTGTTTTCAAATAAATCCAGATTAATGTAGACGTAGCCTTAATTGTCAGCCAAACTTGACAAAATGACAAATTTCGATTTTTGGGTGAACTATCCAAGTATTTATCTACTTTCTCCTGTCCCAGCTTAATATGATGATAGACAAAGGGGGATCATTATTCCTGACTGAGAGGAACCTT
Source organism: Xyrauchen texanus (assembly GCF_025860055.1). Taxonomy (NCBI): domain Eukaryota; kingdom Metazoa; phylum Chordata; class Actinopteri; order Cypriniformes; family Catostomidae; genus Xyrauchen; species Xyrauchen texanus. Next base: position 9,990,761 of record NC_068279.1, on the reverse strand, counting down.
TGCTTGTTGTATTTACTCATTTTTCTGCTTAAAATTAGTTCAGGGGCAAGGTCTAAGCTAAGATGCAAGGTCACTCAGAAAATCAAGCAAACATGCAAGGTGCTTAGCAAGGTCAGGTGTAACATTTTGTATAACTGTACAAGATTGAGTACATTTTGGTACCCCTTCACTTGCATTGTGAGGACCTACAGAGTTGAGATATTCTTCTAAAAATCTTCAGTTGTGTTCAATAGTAGAAAGAAAGTCATACACATCTGGGATGGCATGAGGGCGAGTAAATGAGAGAATTTTCATTTTTGGGTGAATTTTTCCTTCAAGTTTGAAAACTGTTGGCCTAATGCATTATTTAGCACATTACAAATGAGTGTCACAACTGTCCCGGGGTAGTGTTACAACGGTACTTGGCATTGGGGCAGTTGTAACAAATGCGTGCATAATTGTGGAAAATAGGAACACTGCATGCAGGTTTTTGATATTAATTTTGTTGGTAGACAGATAAAGGAATCTCTTGTGAAAACTGGAAAATTTATTCTGGTCAGAATAAAGCAAAAAAGCAAAAAGTGTTACAACTGTAGTGGGTCTACACAATGCGGTTACCATACTGTTCCTGCTGCCTTGTTTTGTACCACACAGCACTTTGCCTTTTGAAATGAAGTTTGGCTTCCTGTCAGGTTTACAGTCGCAGACAGAGTGACTGGGTTGGTTTGTTTGCGAGCATGTGTGTTTGTGTGTGCGCGAGTATGTGGGTTGCAGCGTGCCCTGCTGTTTTTAGCAGGCTGCTAACAAACTGATTAACTTCAGCAAGATGTTTTTAAGAGCCATCACATACATAAACATGACAAACTTGAAATGCTTGGAGAGAGACAGATAGACAAATACAGCGTAAGGAAAGAGAGAAAACAAAAGGCGACAGAGCATTAAACTCTGCTGCTCCTCTCCTCTGTTTGGTTACATAAGCGAAAATTCTGTTTATTGTCTCTATAGGATAATAGATTTATAATATCTTAGAAACGTATACCATGAGCCCAGAGGGTGTAAATCAATGTTATATGCTTCTGTTGAAGTCATCAGTCTGTGTTATTTCATCATTTATAAAAAAATATATGTTTAACCCTTTCGCATGTACGATCAAACCTGTGTGATCTGCATTCATGCTGCTTTTTGCAAGTAAAAGAGGGATTAAAGCGATTGTCACAATGAAACAGTTGCTCAAATAGTCTTTTCAACATCACAATATCTTGTGTGTATATATATATATACACACACACACACACACACACACACACACACGCTTACAAAATTTCAAACAATCGTTAAATAAAAGTAAAAAGCCTTTACCATCGGACATAAAAGAATATACAAACTAGTTGTATTAGTTACTAGTTATTTTGAATATTCAACATTAACATCTGTGGGTCATTTTGCTTCATTTTAACATACAGTTTGTTACTGTTTTATTTTGTTATCACTGTGCAATACAGTTTTATCCATTAACATTAGTAAATGCATTCCTATATTTACTATGCATTTTCACTTTGAGAAATAGTTTGCTTTCAGGGGCTTTATATGGAGCTAGGATGAAAATAAGGAGCTCAGACCAGTGCAGACAGACAGCATGCTGGAGGTTAAGTCATTCACTAAATAGGGAGCAAGAGAGCATCCTATAGCTTTCTATGCAGCTTAGTGCATTCACTTCTAAAATCCAACCAAAAGTTCAGTTTCAGGCTGCAGATGATGTTTGGACAACTCAACATATTTGGCAGACATGGGACAATGATAATCAGTACATAGATCCAGAATTTTATAATGCAAAATTTTTTTGTCCACATATGTGGACATCAATTTTTAGGAAAACTATTTGCTCTAGAAGAACTGTAATAAATGTTTTGTTTGTTAGGTGCTACTAGTTACAAATCAAAAAGGGAAATGGAAAATGCACACAGCAGTCACGTGGGGGTCTCAGTTGGTTAAAAAAGCTCAAATCTGCGTAACAGTGAGGCACTTTCAATGGAAGTAAATGGGGGCCATTATTAAACGTTAAAATACTCACGTTTTCAGAAATATAGCCACAAGACAAACAATATGCATGTAAACATTCTTTTTGTGTGATAAAATCACTTACTAACCATTTCTTGGTAAAAGTCTATTCAATTTTACAACTTTGTTGCCATGACAATGTAATGTTAACAAACCCTAAAACAACCTAAAAATTACAATTTAAACAACTTTACAGCTCAAATAATACATGGGTTTTAACAGAAGAATTTATATAAGTGCTTTTATAAAATTGTAAGCTTCACATTTCTGCCTTCAATCCCTCCAAAGATTTGCCACATTCACTTTCATTGCAAGTGCCTCACTGTCAGGTCCGGACTGGCCATTGGGATTGGCGGGGGAAATCCCAGTGGCCTGGCGACTGATTTGACTTTACTTACTTATTCATTGTGATTTTATATTATTGCCACCCAACTGATTTCTGAATTTGGCATTCGATAATAAATCACAAATCGGCAAGTCCTGACTAATCTGAGCCACCGCTAAAATGAGTCATACAATTGACATTGCGTGAGCGGTTAAAGCCAATGTGGGGAAAAACCCATTCTTTACAGGATGTGCTTTCATTCAATGCATGAACAGAGTGCAGCGAATGTAAGTGTCTAAATGCTTGTGCACAGATCAGCTGAATGATAAAATGCACACTTTTTAACTTATTACAGTTGATCTGAATGTCCGAAGCAACTGTCTGCAGAAATAACCACAAAATTATCTGAAACCAGAGAGTGCGTTACCTGTTAATCAGACGTGTGGAAGTTTGTTACTATAGCAACAATAGGCTAGAATGAATAAATAAAATCAATTCATGTTTTGTTTTTTTATACAGTCTAATGGTAGTGTTGCAAATAAAAACTTAGTCACAATTTCAATTAGGCCCTCTAATTATAGCAAATTATGAAAATATGGAGTGATAATTACAACAAATAAATAAATCCTTCCTTTTGTCCTGAGATTTCATTCACCAATGAAAACAAGATGAATCAGAGAGAGAGAACAAAGAGGACAGGTAGGTATATTTACAATTCAGTGAACAAATGTTTGTTTAGGAGTCGTTGAGATAGATGCAATATACAATATGGAACAGCCTTTCTGAAGCATTGATTTGTGCTGTAATTGTGTAATTATGTGAGAAGAAAGAAAATCACTGAACAGCTGAAATCCGCCTCCGGTTTGCATCAGAGTTCTGTCGGTCTTTGTAAAAATTAAAGTCTGACTCCTCAATATTCAGCCTATTTAAAGACTACTAGCCAAATAAAAACATAAATGCATATGAAACATTGATTTGAGCTGAAATAATGTAATTATATAATAGTAAAAATACTATTCGAATTTCACAAAGTTTTGCTATGCTGCCATATATACAGTGAGATGCATGTTATATCCTGAACACACAAACTAAAACTGGCAGTTATAACTGGGTGGCGCTGTTAAGTGTGGACACAAGTTGATCACATTTGTGGAGCAAACGGTTCTGTCACTCAGTACGTTCAGATCAACACCAGAAAAGTGGGTTATTGTGAGAATGTGGCTTACTGTGAGAAAGCTGGGTTCCTGTTTAAATGTACTGGATAAGCGGTGTACACTTTACTCTCCTATATATCCAGCTCATCAGAAAGTAGTGTCCCCATAGCAAGGTAATACCCGTGACACTTCTGTAAACAACAAACATGGCATCCGAGAAAGACTATGCTAGCTGAGGTAAGGGACATTCCATCATTTAAAATGGTGTGTATAATTGATTATAGATAAAGCCGTTTGAGTCTCTCTGCCAACGTCACTCAAAAACCAGCAGTCTAGAAAATTTCTAGGAAGATTTCAAAGGACTAGGCGCCACAAAGGCATTTTATAGCTTTGTGGTAAGTGTGTAAGTGTACTACACCTTTGTGACAGCAGGATTTTAAAGGGATTATTGCAAGCCTGGTGCCAAACAACCCCCACCCCCCCCTTTCTTTCTATGGAATGCAGACTGTCAAATAAAAGTGTGTTGAAGGCCTACACCACAACATAACAGCCAGGGATGAGAATCCCTATGATTTCAGGAACAAACAAGATGTATCTTATGTTTCTGAAGGCTTCAGGTCAGGAATAAAATACAATAAAAAAATCTTTTAAAAAAAACACGATTAGCCTAGCTCTTATTTTTTTCAAATCTTTGTTTGCTTCTGGCCTCTCTCTCTCTGAAGTGTTAAGGCAATGGTATTGAAACAGAAACAGTATTGTGCTTTCTTGACAAAACAATGGCTATTACTTAGCTTGTGGGGTCCAAATGTGTGGAAGCTCATTTACTCTTTGTCTTCCAAAAATTCCTGACATGGATCCTGTTACAAAACCAATAAACAGCCAGATGGTGTGCCAGTTCTGGAAAAGCACGCTGAGACGTACAGAATAAACCTGCCCAAGGCAATCTGCCTGTCTCACATAAGCTGCAGGAGTCTAGTGGCTTTGAAAAGAGAAGTGAATAGCTCTTAAGACCTAACCAAGGTGGTCCTTTTTGTATATAAGAGGGAATAGAAGCTGCCAATTCAAGAAATATCATTGAGCTACAATAAAAAAAGGAAATACATAATGGACATTTAATGGTTACACCTTAACTGAACTGAAGTCAGGTGTTAAAGGGGTTGTAACATGAAAACAAATATTTTTGATGGTCTTACAAAATAAAGAGTTTGATGTACTATGAAAACACTTTCAGAAATCAAAACCTTGTAGACAATGCATTAAAAAAAAAAACAAATCTATCATCTTGGTGGTTGTGATGTAACAGCGTTGTTACTCATGTCACACGCAAAGAGGTCAGCATATTACAACAGAGTGCAATTACAAAGTCTTAAAAGGTACAGCAGGAAAAAGACTAGTTTAGAAGAATAGTCTGGTTTAAATACAAGTTAAGCTGTAAGCTCTGTGACATGCTGACTTTGCAATAATTAAGGAGTGCTTTTAATACTCAAGGAGCTGGTGAAGAACGATTACTCAATTACTCGTGCACATCCCTACAATGCGCTATCAGTAGCGCAAGAGGTTTAAGTGATCACGCTTGAATTGATGTAAAAATATCTGATGGGGAATGCTGCTTGTCAGTAATTCAGCAGTGTGGGGTTAATTTCAGGGTACATTAACTTTCGGAAGCTACGTGTCGATTTCCCATGTGATCATTGGTTGTTGAAAACAGATCCCTTATATACTTCCACTAAGCACAAAATGGTCAGCACATTTATTTGTTTTGCAAATACAAGGTATGAGTTGAAATTATTCAAAATATGACTAGGGGTCAGTAAAGGTCAAATGTCCATGGGGGGGTGAATAAACATGCAATATCACCTCTTTAAGCGAAGAGGAATTAATGATGTTGCCTTCATGAGGTGTAACAGATCAGCGTCCATCACTGATGTCATAAGATTTCACATCACAAGAGTCACAACATCTGACAGGAAAAGACAATTTTCCATTAAAGGGGTCATATAATGGTACATGCACTTTTTCAAGTTGATTGTACTGAAATGTGTGCTGGCTGTGCCTGTACACAACCATCCTATTATGATAAAAATCCATCCAGTGTTTTTGTTTTAATCTCCTTGTAAATTTTCCCCTGCCTCAAATCGAGCCGTTCGACCATGTGACGTCACACGGTCGGACACCCCTCCCAGGATTGTTGATTGACAACAGTGTTTCAACACAGACCCGCCCTCGCTCGTGAGCGAGCTGTCAATCATAGTCCATCATCATTGTTGATACACTGGAGCAGAATGGCGCCTAAGCGATTGTGGTGTCCTGTTCTTCGGTGTAATAACGAACACAGCAGTCATTTTGATGTTCCTAAATCTGAACCGCTGAAGACGCAGTGGCTGAGTTTTGTTTACGATGGGAATATTCCCCATGAGCAACGTCAATGCGTTCATGTTTGCGCGAATCATTTTTCACCAGACTGCTTTATAAACGAGGGTCAGTATAAAGCTGGTTTTGCTAAGAAGCTGCTGCTGAAAAAAGATTCGGTACCAACTATTTATATTCCCTCTGCACCTCCAGAAGAAGTAAGTGTAACGTTTTATTAACCTTTATATTAATCTTTGCAAATCGCTTGCACGCTTCACAATGAATGTGGCTAATGTTTACACTCAGGGTACATTACGGCATGTTTTCCATAACGTTACGACGTTCTCAATATAATTCATAATCCCACGTTTATAATGAACAACGCGTTATGGTTATTGTGTTATTAAAAACTGTGTACGCAGGTGTTACATGGTAACACTAAGTTACACCTGGTTTACTTGTATGTTACTGATTAAGAAGTAATGTCAAAAAAACAGTTATACGGAGAATAACTCCAGAACGGAGGGGCGGGGTGACCAAAGCTCATTATCATTTAAAGTCATATGCTCTGAAACAGAGCTGTTTTTGAGCAGGTAAAATTAGTGTTTTCTTAAAATACTAATGAGAATTTTTAATAAAAGTATATTACAAAGTTTTCATTTAGACCCTAAAGATTCATATTAACTTGTACAAAAATGGCATTATATGACCCCTTTAATAACTGGAATACAGTGCGAACTGACGGCATTCAGAAGCACTACTGTATCTCTCCAGCAGACTCGAGCATTTTTATTTCCAGAGCAGTGTCACTCATGTGCTGTGGCATCAGTGTGTGTGTCTGTCAGTGTGCTATTTCCAGCCTAAATACAACCAGGCTGTGAGGGCCTCTCTCTCTCCCTCTCTCTCTGTTGCACAGTCTAAAACCAACAGCATCAACATACTGTAGCAGCCGCTCCCAAATTAACGCTTATTCACCATGGTAAGAAACAAGCTCTATAGCAATGTAATGGCATTTACACAAAAACAACCCAACTCTAAAATGCCCCATAGTATTTCCAAGGCAACTGGGCTGTTCAAAAAATGTCATCATGGTCTCATTGACATTACGTGCCTTTTTCGCATTTGGCTGCAGTTTCCCAGTGAAATGTCCAGCAGTACAATGCTTGACTAATCTCGAACCACATACTTCAGAGTCCAAAGTCCAACACTCTATTAGATGAGCTACTGCGCAAGCTAATCACACTGGAATAAGTGTGTAAATGTAGGCGAGCCTGTAAAACAAGCGTTAAAAAAACAAAACATTTTTCAAATGATGCGTTTTAGTTTGTTTCAATAGCAGTTTAAGAGCAATAGTGTGAAAAATATGTGTTTATATAGTCATGATCAGCCATTGTATTCGTGATCTGTGTGAAAGTGAATAAAACACAGTTGTTGTAGCACCTCTAGTGTTAATTTCACCAGGAAATTGCAACGAAACATACAATTAGGCATGTAAAAGTCAGTTAGCAAAAATGTAGTTATAGTAACGTTTATTTTGAGACTAGGTTGAAAAATTCATACAGTATCAGACAACAAGCTTGTTCTAGAGCACAAAGGAAACGCTGAAACAGCAATAGTCAAGTTCTAGAATAGTCACTTCAGGACCGTTTCAATTACTCATTTCTTCTATTCGGCTTCAGAACAAGACACAGCACTGAGATCTTAGTGCGGCCTTTGACACGATCAACCACACCATCCTTCTGAAGCGTTTACAGCAGTGGGTTGAAATTCAGGGTAGTGCATTTAATTGGTTTGCCTCTTATCTCAAAGAAATAACTTTTTCCAGTTGAGATTGTAAACCTTACTTCATCTTCTGCATCTATTACCTGTGGTGTACCTCAAGGATCCATTTTAGGTCCCGTTCTATTTTCATCATATATGCTACCTTTAGGTGCTATTTTTCACACACCCATCTAATATCATTGCTAATATCAGATGACACTCAGCTCTATCTTCTGATATAATCAAATGTCTCTGCCTTACAATTTATGTTTGATTATCTTTAACATTAAAAGCTGGATGGCAGCCAACTTTCTACATTTAAACAAATCTAAGACAGAGGTTCTAGTTTTTGGCCCTACTAATTCAATTAAAATGGTAACCAGAAATTTGTGACCTTTATCCTCAAACTTACATTCCCAAGCAAGAAATCTAGGTGTCATTTTTGATTCAGCTCTAAAATTCGATAGACAATTAATGTGGTCAAAGGTAGATTTTTCAAAAACTTTTTTTTTTACTTTTAAAGATTTGGAGACTGTGATTCATGCTTTTATTTCTTTGAGGGTTGATTATTGTAATGCACTAGAGGGGGTTTCTAAATCCTCTCTATCACTTCAGCTGGTTCAAAATGCTGTTGCTAGGCTTCTGAATTGTACCAGAAAAAGATAGTATCTCTCCAGTGCTGGCTTCTCTTCACTGGCTTCCTGTCCAATACAGGATTCAGTTCAACGTTTTAATGTTTGATTACAAGGGCTTGCATGGTCTGGCAACTGAGAACATTTCTGAGTTCATTTCTCTGCATCAATCCTCTAGACCTTTATGGTATAACTTACAGTTAACTGTTCCTAGTTCAAGATACAAATTTAAGAGTGATCGAGCCTTTTCATTTGCAGCATCAAGGCTTTGGAATAAGTTGCCTTTACATATTAAATCTGTTCCAACTCTTGAAGATTTTTAATCAATTCTTAAAACGCACTTATTTGTTTTAGCATTTGATACTTTGCGATTGTAACATTATTACTTTTACTGTTTAGTGTATTGTTTTTATCTCCTTTTGTGAATGTTGTTCTGCTATATGAATAAATGTGACTGACTGACTGATTCCTTATTCTCTACATGTATACAGTATTTAATCAGAATCTGAGACGTTCCTCCCACTTAACCATTTAAAAGTTGTGGATTCACGAGGGATGAGTGCTGCAGAGCATTCCGAAGAAAAGCAGCTCTGGCTGTTTTTGGCTCATGTTAGAGGAAATATGATTATGCAGAAGGGGAACGGTTTCATCAACACCTGGAACGGTGCGTGAGAGGGAGGTTAGGGCCAAAAATAGTGGGGGGGGGGGGGTTTATGAAGTGAGCACATACTTTAGCCCTGGCAGGAAGTCATTAAGCTGTAAGCTATACAGAGAAGGCACTGGCATCTGCAGAGCTGCTGTGACTGCTCAAGCAGAGCAGTGTCTGTACATTTAAACACTACTATATAGAGACTTTGAAGTGAAGAGCTTAGGCAGTAGAGGAAACTGGGGAGTGTTGTTACACAAGGCGAGTTGTAACACCAGCGATTAAATTACAAATTGGCTACAGGGGTGATATTACTATTGTACAGGACCACCAAAAATGACAAAGTAGGCAGAAAAGTAATCCATAAGACCCCAGTGGTTAAATCCATACCCACTGAAGCAATATGATAGGTGTGGGTGAGAAACAGATAAATATGTTAGTCCTTTTTTACTATTAATATCCACCTTTGACCAGCCAGCATACCAGTAGGTTGCTGAATGTGAAAGTGAAAGTGTAGATTTACAGTTAAAAAATAACTTAAATATGAATCTGTTTCTAACCCACACCTATATCACTTCTGAAGATATGGATTTATCCACTGGAGTCTTATGGATTACTTTTATACTGCCTTTTGGAGCTTCAAAGCTCTGGTCACCATTCACTTGCATTGTGAAGACCAACAATGCTGAAATATTATTTAAAAAATCTTGTTTGTGTTTTGCAGAAGAAAGAAAGTCATACAAATCTGTGATGTCATGAGGGTGAGTAAATGATTAGAGAATTTTCATTTTTGGTGAACTTCCTTTAATAATTGCCATTTACCAAGTGACCAGGATGGCCCCTCTTGAATTACCAATAGGTGTCCTTGGAAAAAGGGCAGCGTGGTTGCTCAACATTTGTTTAATGATGCTAATGCTGACTAATTTTGATTGTCATTTGTGCACACAACGTATTATTCTGAACCCATAAAGGGCACCATTATCCCATACAAATCAGCTGTATAGTACATAAATCAGCCAGCATGTCCACTCAGATTTGGAGCACAACATTCAATACAGTAATTAGATCCAATGGGAAAGAGAATAACATCTACCAATGGGTCTGATGACCTTCCCTGCTTCAACACAGCCATTCAAGATTCAAGTTAAATCTTAAAAGGTTACATAGGAAATGTTGCATGAATGAACACTTCATATCAATGTTTTGAAAACAGAAATTTGAAAGTAATCTTAGATGTTTTTCTTTCTAAGACTTTCTCTTACATGTATGTATCTTGGGAAGAATACACATCTACAGTAGCAACTAAATTTGCATTTCCTTGAAGCAGTGCTTCCAAGGCAGCAAAAGAATAGTGGTAAAGTTGAAGATAAGCTTAGGTTTTAGGCTTTGGTTCTGTATAAATGCAATGCTGCATCAGATGTGCTTTGCCGTTGTTATGATAATTCAGCACATATCTTGTGTACGAGAACGTGTATGAGAAACGCATGCCATGACGCAACATATATTGAATGCAAGTAAGAAAGATTAACAATTCACTATGCAAATAAATGTAAGAAAGGAGGAAAGAAGACCAATCGTAAATCAAAATGGAAATATTACAATAACATTATCTCCATTGGTGAATGCTGAACTTGTTATGGGACGCTCAGACTGAATGCATTCTTGCATTTAAAAAAGCTAGACAGTGCAACAAATGGAACAAATGTCAGGTGATTTGAGACACTTTTTTAACAGTTGAAGTTCTTTTAACTTGACAATACATCTCAAAAATGTGACACTCGTGAGATGAAAGATAATTAAAAACAGTGAGACGGTCAAAGACGTCCATCTAAAGGTGCGTACACACTGCCAGCAACATTGCGTGCGACAGCGACTCCATACCATTCATTTTCAATGCAAGCACAGCGACTTCCGGCGACACGAGCTGTCGTGACCGTTGGCGCTAGATGTGGGCATGTCCAGCGACGCGACAAAGTTGAGACAAGTTCAACTTTATTCAAATGAAGAGCGACTAACGGAAGTGACAGCCAATAAGAGAGACCACGGGAGAGCTCACGTGATATCTCTCTCTCTCTCTCTCTCTCTCTCTCTCCTGCAGTAACGGAAAGAAGGATGAAAGGATAATTCTTGCTGTTCGAAGAGCGACTAACGGAAGTGACAGCCAATAAGAGAGACCACGGGAGAGCTCACGTGATATCTCTCTCTCTCTCTCTCTCTCTGTAACGGAAAGAAGGATGAAAGGATAATTCTTGCTGTTCGAAATTTTCCAGTGCTCTATGATATGTCTCTTCCCACGTACAAGGACATTTTTAAGAAAAATACTGCGTGGAAAGGTGTATCTGAGATCGCGGGGATTTTATGGACCCAGACAGACCGACATTTGCATTTTTGCCGCTATGGCAAACAGCACGCCTTGTTTCTCATTCATCTTTGATATAAAGCATTTTATGTACTGATTCAATATATATTTAGTCTTTTCCCTCCAAAATGTTTGTTTTTAGTGGCAAGCAAAGAGATTCGCTGTCAACAGCAATGGAATGACATCCGTGAATGTCATTTATAAACGTTACTAGGCAATCAGTAGTTGGAACGCCCACTAGCGACTTCACCGCCAGCCACTGGCGACCTGCAGCGACAAAGTTGCTGGCAGTGTGTACGCACCTTAATGCGCGTTCTCTTTGTCAGTGGGAAATTTTCAAACTTTAAATCTTAAAAAAATTTAGATTGCAGCATCCACGCACAACTCACCACATGCCCCACCAAGAGAGAGAACCACATTATAGTGACCATAACCGAACATGACACTACCCACCCTAGCAACCGGGACAATAGGTTGCTTAAGCAGCCTGACTGGAGTCACTCAGCACACCCTGGATTCGAACTTGCGACTCCAGGTGTGGTAGTCAGCATCTTTACTTGCTGAGCTACTAGGCCCCCTTTAAATCTTACATTTAAAAACTATTAATTTTACAATATACAGTATATATATATATATATATATATATATATATATATACACACACACATACATACATACATACATACACACACACACACACACACACACACACACAGAGAGAGAGAGACAGACAGACAGATAGACAGACAAATAGATATAATGGCCGATGCAGATATCCAGAGAACAGGATAGCTGATAGGCCAATACAATGCCGATATCTCACACAATTTTATATAGTAAATAGCATAAACATAAAATTGCTAAAAAATACATAATTAATAAACAAAGTGCTCAACGGGGAAGAAAACACTGGGTTCTTGTGATCATGAATTACATCCGTTTAAATAAGGTATCTACATATTTGCAAATGGTGTATGATATAAAAAAAAATATTTGCCTTTTGTCATAAAAGAAAGTTTAAAGTGACAGGGAACTGCTGAGGAGAGGCTGATAGAATATGTGCTTTAGAGGTAAATAAATGTGGGCTTCACAAGATGCTGGCTCTGCTCACGTTTTGCGAGGTTTGTTTAACACATCTGTTTAAACGAGATATGCGCATATTTGTAGACGGTATATGATATTAGTTTTAATAATATTTGCCTTTTTATCATTAGACAAGACAATTAAAAGTTACTGGGAACTGTTGAGGAGAGAGAGAGAGATTGAAACAGGTGAGCACTTTAACATTATGAGCTAAAATGCGTCTGATATGCAGATTGTTTAAATGAGACTGCTATGCACAGGTCTATTATTGTAGTTGTAGTTATATGATGGCACATAACAACAAAACGAACCATGAATGGTAGTTTACGTCTCAGTCGCTTCACATGCAAACAGGCAATTTTCAGAGCCCTCTAGAAACAAATCGGCCAAATGGGAAAACGTATCGACCAATGCCGTAATGCCGAAAATTAAAAAAAGTCTGAATATAGGCCAATTTATCGGCCTCTGCGAAATATCGGCTGACCATTAGTGAACCACACTCAGTTTTGTCTCATTGTCAAACTCCCTTGAGAGCCAACAGAATTAATTAATTAATTAATTAATCAAATGTGTTTCAGTGCAACATAACTCAAAAATATTTATAATTTCACCAAAAAGAAACATTTCATTCATCACATCTTTGTGAGTTTTTCATCAATGCAACAAAACCTGGAACAAAACTGTCTATCTCAACTTCAACATTTCCTGATAACCGGCCATTGACTGCTGATTCTAATGTTTATCCAGTGGAATAACACAGGAGGGAGGGAGAGTGAGTACGTGATGTGAGTGTGTGAGAAAGAGAGTCTCTGAGAACCTCTCCCATCTCCATATCTTATTTCAATGTAGGAATAGAACTCTCAGCAATTATTGTTAGTATCAGTCAGACCATAAAGGCCTCTCCCAGTGGAGCAGAGGCAGCTAACTCACGTTCAGAGCAGGAGCTTGTCGACAAATTTTACGCTAATTTCTTTCACAACAAGCATCAAGAAAGCATGCTCTAAAACACACACGGCAGCAAAACATTTCACAGTTTTATAGCGATTGCACACATACACTTTCATTAAGACTGTCCCAAATATGAAGCAGTAATGTGCATGTGCTACTAACCACATCAGGTCATAACATTTACAAATCTTAAATATCAATGGTGCATCCCCATGCAATATTGCTGCCACAGTGGTAGGATGTTTTATATGGTGTTGTGGGCCATGCTGCTGCTAAGGTGTTCAGAGTAGTCTTTAGTGCATAATGGTTGCTAGGGTGTTCTGTGAGGCTCTAGTCAATATACCGTATATGATATTCTGGTCCCTAGATCTGGCTCAAGCACCTCCTTTGATATTATTCTATGTTTTTGTTTGTTTTTAACATCCAGCTGGAAATAAATCAAAAGTCTGATCACTTTGAAATGTATTGTTAGCACACTCCTCCTCAACAAGCCACATGATTTAAGGATTTAATCATGTCTGTAGCATAAATGGTGCAGGACTAGATACATGTCAAAGTTTAATACCAAGTTAGGGGTTTGTTCTGAGCTAAAGGAATAGTGATGCTTGCCTTCGTCAGCTTGTTTGAACAGTGCCAAAGGATTGAATACTTCATATTTAAAGGTGAGCTACATGAATGTAATGAAGCCAGTAATATGAAGTGGCAATGATACATTATTTTGGTCGCATTCATGCATTGCTCAAAATATTCACTCAACAAATCTGCATGAATGATTCAGAACGGAGATATTATTCATCAACGCCCAGAAACCACAACCACAATGCAAACAACCAAAAGCACTGAAAATGAAAATTAAAACAGGCTTCAACGTGCCTGAAGTATAAAGTATAAAGCAAACACTTCTGAAAACATTTCCAATTATCTGTTGTCCAATATTTGTGTTTCTTTGCCCACTCTAACCTTTTCTTTTCTTATTCGGTTTCAAAAGTGGCTTTTTCTTTGCAATACTTCCAATAAGGTCTGCACCCCTGAGTCTTCTCTTTACTGTTGTACATGAAACTGGTGTTGAGCAGGTAGAATTCAATGAAGCTGTCAGCTGATGACATTTGAGGCATCTATTTCTCAAACTAGAGACTCTGATGTACTTCTCTTATTTAGTTGTAAATCTGGCCTTCCACATCTCTTTCTGTCCTTGTTAGAGCCGGTTGTCCTTTGTCTTTGAAGACTGTACAACTTTGTATGAAATCTTCAGTTTTTTGGCAATTTCAAGCATTGTATAGTCTTCATTCCTCAAAACAATGATTGACTGACGAGTTTCTAGATAAAGCCATTTCTTTTTAGCTAATATTGACATTAAGACATGCCAGTCTATTGCATACTGTGGCAACTCAAAAACAAACACAAAGACAATGTTAAGCTTCATTTAACAAAATGAAAATTTAACTAAATGTCCTGACTATACTTTGTGATCAGTTGAATGCCACTTTGGTGAATTAAAGCACAAATTTCCATCTGAAACAGCCAAATCTGTACATTATTCCAAATATATACACACACATATATATATATATATATATATATATATATACACACACACACACACACAATATATATACATATTAGAGCAGTTGGAAAAAATTGTTTCAGCGATGCATAGAGATTCATACTTAAATGATTCTGAATCAATTCTGAGTTCAGTTTAAATCAAGGCAGAGCATTGGGCACCAAATATATATATATATATATATATATATACACACACACACACACACACACACACACATACATACATATACCTGTTTAAAATGAAAACATTCCATTACTTAATGAGCCACTTATGACTCCTCTCAATTTCTTCTCCATTATTTTTATTGCAATGTTCAGAGGAGAGCTAACGCTAGTTTGCTGATTTTTACTCTTCCCTGAACAGATTCTCTGCCAGTGTGCGCCTCATGAAAAAGTGAAATAACTGGAAAATGATGAGTGGGAAAAAAGGTGTAAAGGCGGTCCTTGAAAATGGTTATTGTGGTCCCACTTTATATTTGGTGTCTTTAACTAGTATGCACTAACATTAAAATCAATGTGATCTCACTTACGTTTGCATATAAAACTTTATTGACAATATCTAAACGTTATCGTTTTACGTATTAACACCTATAGAAACGTTCAAATGTTTACCATAAGTGTTTGAATTGATTAATATTGAATAATTCATAGAAATAATCAGTTAATTACATGTAATTTATAATCAATGAGATTAGTTAAATGCCATCACATTTATTTAATAATCAGTTGACATTATAATATGAAATTTTGGTTGGTTTCATTCAATTCTGTGTGATTTCTGCTGACTTACACAACGTTTTAAAGGATTATAACAAGATCTTTAAACAAGATTAAACTTTAAAATGTTAAAATGAATTAAAAACCTTGTAATCGTTGAATCATTCGATTTAATTTTTGTTTACAAAATGAGTTTTCAGAATATGCCAAAAAATAAAAAAATAAGAGCACCATAAAACAGTAATATAATTAATCCATAAATTTGCTAGCTGTAATTCAAATCTTCAGACTGCTTTCTGTGAAGAACGGACCCAAATGAAAGCCTTTTATTCAACGATCTCCATCTGTAGCAGCAGCGTCATGCCCACTGAATCATCAGCACAAATTGGATTCTTTTTCAAAATTAAAAAATTGCCACCTCAAACATTATGACCAGCGGTTTTACAGCAGTGATGTTGAACGCTCATTGGCTCTCAAGTTTCTCGTGACCGTTTGTGACATGCCGTATTCTGCAATGTAAATGTTTGAATGAGATGACAGTGCCATTATGGAGTGCATCAGGAGAAGATTTACAGCGATTCATTATTTAAATTTCACTCTCTACATCACACAATGCTTTTGTATGCCATCAGGGAGCACATCGGATACAGCGCATCGCCTTTTGGTCTACTTTTGTACTGATTTTTCAAAATACATTTTTGGATTAAATTTATCTGCCAGTTAAATGTTTTATATGCTTAATAAATGGTTATGGTTAGATTAAGAAGTAGGTGTGGGATTAACGGCTGTATAACATTAATGTATAATATATTTTACATGTTTTTATTTGGTTGAAATGTGGTTATGTTTAGAGGTTGGGGTAGAGTTAAGGGATCTAAAATATCTATAAAACAGTTACAAATGTACAAAATATATTTATAATCGATTCATGTAATCAAATATATGTTTAAATTAATTGTCAATATTTTATATTTCTAAAGCTGTAAATACGTTTTTGTATACAGCATGTATATAATAAGAAAACTGTAACAAATGCTGTAGTAGTAGTTAAAGACATACTATAAAGCGGGTCCTTTTTCGCTTACCGTTTATTGTCTTTTACAGAACATTGTGCTGATTGATGTCAAAAAGAGGCTTCAAACAACAAACATTATTACTTTAATGAAATATTTTTTTTAAATGGCATCTTGGACCATAATGTTCATTATCTTTCACTTACGGTCACTCTTTGTTTTCTTCACCTTTATCTTAATCGCCCACATTCTCTAACGTACGGAGTAAGAAAGGGACAACATGCAGAGGTCACATAACCATTTAAAATCACTGTCAAATACCCCACTACATATCTCCTCATGTCCGAGACACTCAATAGGGTATTATTATTTATAGAGTATATTTAGAACAGTTATCAATAGATTAGACACCTTTAGACCAGATAATGTTTAAGTGTGGTGTCTGTGAGAAAGAGAATATGAAAATATTACACTTGCATCTAGGGACATACAGTAAGAACTGTGAAAGTACAAGATCTTAAAAGAATAGCTCACCCAAAAATGATAGTTCTCTCATTTATCATTTACTTATTCTTATGAGTTTCTATACTCGTAAGACTTTCTGCTGTGGAACACAAACGGAAATATTTTGATATTATTATTTGAAGATATTTCACTATTTATAGTTTGGTCCATTTCTCATCCAAAATCAATCGGATCGCTTCAGAGTGCATGGATAAAACCACTTGAGTCATATGGATTACCTTAATGCTGCTTTTATGTCTTGTTTGGAACCATTGACTTGCATTGTATAGACAAAAACACCTCATATCTCCATAAACTATCCATTTGTTTCCCATAGAACAAAGAAAGTCATATGGGATTGAGATGGTATATGGTGAGTAAATGTTAAAAAAAAATCTTAATTTCTGGTTGAACTATACTTTAAATTATTAATCATCATTCTCTTACTCTTAAAAGTCAATATGAAATAAATTGACCCCATTAACAGCCATAACACACATTCCTGGTCTTACATTGATCAACTTATCAGTGCATGTCATTCCAAAGAATTAGGAAATATGTGATATCACGGAAGTTAAATGGGTTGTGACTGCCACTTCTTGTTGACTAAACGCCAGACCAGAGTTGTCACATTCCAGTTCAAAGTTATATTAAAAAGCTTCCCAAAAATTCCTTTGATTCTGTGTTATGTTTCCTCCCTGTCTAGAGGTCAGGATCAACAAGTGATAAGGAACTAAATTTAAATAAAACATGTATGGAGGTCTTCACTCCTGTCCCAGCCATTAACAACCACATCAGGTTACAATAACAGTTACAAGTTTATTTTCATCTATAAAACACAAAAAGGAAGCATTAAGTCTTCAAGAGGGGACTAGGCCAAAATAATAAACAAAAGGAGTCTAGCTGATGGGAGGCACAAACTACTTACCCTTACAAATAAAATAAAAATTGTTAATTAAAATAAGTCTAGTCTCACTCCCTATCTAACCATAAACAAGAGACAACAGGTTTAACAACAATAATGGCACCCACCTCTCTACCGCTACAGTGGATGTCAACGGGTGGAAATAAGCGTACACCCAACAAAGGACTTTATAATTACAATGTATAAAGACAGGTAACTTTTTAACATTAATACAACTAAGTTCTAATTAGCAGCAGCACATAACACAAGGCTACACACGCTGGGGCAGGAGGAAAGAGTCCCTCCTAGCTGACTTTCCACCTCAGCTTTATCCGCATGTTCCCCATGTAGTCCACCAATCAGAGCAGCTCAGCACTCTACCTTAATCATTGGCAGCTGATATAAATCAATCTGGTTGGGAACGGCAGAGAGAGAAAACAAGGAAAAACAAGGAAGACAACAGAAAACATACAAACAATGTATATAATCAATATACATTCAACTTCTACATCCACAGATGTAACAAGGAAATAAACATAGATACGTCCTGGGACGTAACATGACATAATCAGCCTCTTGTTTATTCTAATTCCTCTGCCTTAAACCATGATCAGTATCAGGCCAGCACAGCATGCAATTGTGCCAATTAAATAGAATTAAAATGATCAAATCTATGCTATAAATGGAAATATCAAAAACCAAATGGAAAAGAAACTAGCAAATCCCCTAAAATGTATTCGTATTAGGGTTGTGACGATAAAAAATGATCTCGGAAATTGACGATGGTCAGAGTGATCGCCAATAGCTGATGCCTTTGACGATGTCAAGACAATACAGATCATATCGTGTATTGGCCCCCTACAATTCCAACACGTAACATTAAACCCAAAGAGATTAACCAAAAAAAGGCTCAGCAAAGAGGATTTACATCCTCAGCCACACACAAACACACTCATGCTTCCTCTTTCTCATGAGGGGGTTATAACTGTAGCATTCTTATCAATTAACTACTTCATTACACAGAGGGGCTTAAAGAGCTGGGAGGCATTATGTAATTTTTCTAAAATGCAACTCAAAGCTTCAGCACAGCATCGCATCCCACTGCTTACATTTAAATCACTGCTGCATCCCTAATGAATCATGCATGCAGGTAAGCTAATTCAAAGAAAATAAACACAGTAAACAAATGCATCTGATGGATTGGTTTCTTTGCCAAATGTGAAAAGCTCTACTCACTTAACGGTTCAGCAGTCATCCAAAACATAACTAAAAGTTCAAAGAAAGCCGCATTTTCCACAGTGGCCTGCATTATGGCACTTATGTGGGTGGACTCTTGAAAGAATCATTCCAACTACAGTATTCTCTAAACACATATATGAAACAATTCATTTGAGCTCTCAACTGGTAAAGCATGGTGCTTGTAACCAGAAACACACATACTGATAAAACGTATACCTTGATACATTATAAGTTGCTTCCGATAAAAAAGAATCTGTTAAATACATACATGTAAAGTAAATGTAAATTAACTCTAGTCTCTAAAATACAGATCTTAACTATTTGTTGTCAAACATGACAATCAAGCCAATAAAATGTACAGTAAGCAAGCCAATAGTATGTGTTTAACAATCTTTGTCAGGGTCAATTGCACCTTATAGCCTCAGACAGATCTACAAACCAGCGAAAGCTCAGTCAAACTACAAGTGAGCATTAAGTTTAAAAACACAAACCAGTTATTTTATACACTCATAACACAAATCAAATAAAGCTTTGATCTCAAGAAGTACTATGACATCTGTTTTTACAGTCAGAGTAGAAGTACAGCTCTGTGTTTATATGGCTGAGCCCTGTTTTACAGTTCACTGGTCATGTTAGGCCAATGCCATTTGTCATGAATGCACACACACACACTGGCATCCACATCAGCTGAATACACAATACTCAGTCATAGCTGTTTGCATCACACCTGACATCCACTTGGCCCGTTTTGCTTCTTTTTTAGTGAAAGCAAGTTTAAACCACTTGATGATACAGTTGTCCTGGCTGAAGTCATAAAACATACAGTACATCTTCAATTAAAGACACAAGTGATACATAATCAAATATTGGTATACTGCTTAGTTTAGCTACTTGTGTGGCCACAGCAACACTGCAATCCTAGCATGTGTCATCTCAAAGTTGCAGTACATATACATTTCAACAGATTGAAATGGCACCTAGTTACCCTAGATAAAAAGAGAGCCCCCAAAACCATTAAAACCACAACTTCCCCTATATGTCATTTCAAAACCGTTTCTGACTATTAAACTCAAGTGGAAATTGATTCTCTTGTGATTCAAACTTGTCAGTAAACAAGCCTTCAGAATGGTGCACTGTATTCCTCGAAGTGACCTGTCAAACAACGCTGACACCTTGTTGCTGCATTTGCGGTTCAAAACATCACTCAAAGCTAGTTATTAAATCAGCAGACACGCACTCTATTGCGTCATAATGGGTAGTAGCGCTTTGTAGCGTCATAAACGCTGACTAGCACTGGAATGTTTAGAATGCGACATTGTGACTATACGAAACACCTGTTTATCATCCTCAGAAGCAGTTACGTCATTGTGAGTGTTCACAATCCTGTAAAAAAAACTTCAGCGGTCGCAGCGGCCATAGACTGGCGGACGTGTAGGGAATATTTAAGCGGCCGAAGCCATGCCTTACCTCGAGACGGTCCAAACTGACGAAACTGGCAATAGCAAATCCATCAATAATATCCTCCTCCTGAGAACTAGACTCGCGTCTCTTCCGCCGAGGGGGTCGCGGGGCTCTGCTCGAGGTTGTCGAGCGTGCCGGAGCCTTTTTACATGGACTTCGCTCCCGTTCGGAACCAGACGAAGGGCTCTGATTGCGGGCTTCCCCGGCGCCCGCGTCCCGTTTTCGTCCCCTCTCCCGTTGCGAACGGGATTTGCGACTCTGCTTCACTTTCCCTTCCATTTTAAAAACTGATGCGATGCCTTCCAAACAAAAAAAAACACACTAGATCACGTAATAACCAATCGATACCACACAATTAAAAAAAACACGTCCACAGACACTTGAGTACCTAGAATAGGTAAACAATTTACAGTATGACCTTGGATGTTAAGCTCCGTTGTATGATAAACAAACAACTGTTCAGATGATCCATGCACGTTGAGGCGAGTAAATAATCCAAAGCCCGTGTCGAAACACGGCGTTACGAGATCGAAGCACTCCGCTTCATTTAAACAGGTGCAAAATGGCTGTTTAATTACAGTAGTGTGAATTCCACTCGGGAGGCAACTTTGTTGCAACCGTAGCCTATAAAACAACATGAATGTCTGCATACTGCAGACAGCGCGGAGGATTCATGTCGCTGGCCCTGCTTGTCTTCCAGCCGATTCGTGACCCACTGTGTCAGAAACAAAAACAAGGATCCGGAAAATATCCGCGTGTTTGCCAAACAATTTCAAGAGAAGAACGTAGGCGAGTAATTCACACAGTATTTACTACGCGTCTCCTTCTGTCAGGCAACCATGAAGAGACACCATGAAACCATTCTGAGATAACACGATCCGCTTCTAAGTCCTCGTCAGCCTGAAAGCGATGTTATTCCCCAAACGATTCCTCAGTACGCAATCCACTAAAACATCTAATATCCAACAAGGAAAAGAGTTCCTTATCCAGCGGAGAGCAAGTTGAACGTATCCATTCCTGAACACTGGCCGTGCGCGCGTGCGCTGCGGCTGAGGGAAAAGACGTAGGTCTCTTTCGGAATATGCAAAGCTTCGCTAAGTGGCTTTAAAGAGACATATGATCCGAATCTCCTCTTCTCGTCTTTCTCGTCTTGCTCATCAGAAATCGCACAGCCGCGAACCGTAAATGCTCAGAGTCTAGCAAACTGACGTACTTCCGCCACTTCTGTGATTGCCAAAGGAAGTGAGCTGGTTTTTGATATGACGCAAAATTACTACGATGAAGTTATTTGTTCGCGGCATGTCATGTGTATGGTGTTTTACGCGCTACCGGGGTTGTTTCTTGTCTGTGACGTCCGCCTCTCAGAGGCCAAATGCGCATCAGTGCAGGCTGCTTCAAAAACCCATACTATCCGTCACAGTAGCCTAACCATCTACACCCATAACCATTTACACCACACAGAAAAAATCTAATCAAATCGAAATACATTCTAATGAACTTTAACTTAGTTGCATAATATATCAAGGGGAAGTATACCAAAAATAATTAAAAAAATATTGGGCTTTAACACTATCTAGCTATCAATCTATCTATACATAGGTCTAAGGTTTAACAGTAATCAATCATTCAACCGAATAACCAATCTATCTGTCTGTCCGTCTGTTTATCTATGCAGCCCCAGAAACATATCTGTCTGTCTGTCCATCCATCCAATCATCACAGCTTCTAGCTAATGTGTTCCATCCATCCATCCATCCATCAGTTTTTCTGTTTCTGTCCAGCTATCTATGATCCATCTGTCTATCCATCCATCCATCCATCCATCCAAATATCCACTGCTGTATTTGCACAGTATTTGTCATTACATTATTCTGCCATGTTCTAATTAACAGTGTCTGTACACAACTCTTTCATCACTTGAATACCCTCGCTAAACTTATTTTAAATTTGTGGACACAAAGCTCAAGGGAGGAAACTCTCAACACACTACAAGCCACATTTACCACCCAAAGTCTTCAGGGAAAGCATTACTTTAACAGCAAGAGCTACAGCTGGTCTTTGGGCTTACTGAAGTAGCCCACAGCCACACACCCTTGAATTTTTAAGGGGAATCCTTTTGTGCCTTTATTTCTTCTGGTCCAAAAATCATTGATAACAGTAAGTGTTAATAATAAGTTCTCTAGCTAATACATTTACATGACAAAATGGGCTTTGAAAACTGCATTCACTACCTAGATAATGGCTATTTATTATAGGTAAACAAGCTAAAAGCATTGAATTAATACAAACATACCATGCTTAACATAATGCCTTCTCCCTGGTAAATTCTAATGTTGGGTTGATATTCCGTTTTGGGAATCGTGCATAAAAGCATATGACTTCATTGCAAATGTAACATTTATGTAAATAACACACACAGCATCAGATTGCTCATGAAGTAACAAGGCAGACCACTTGCCAGGTCTTTATAGTCTATTTCATCTCCACTTAATGTCATCGCCATTAGTGCAGCTTGTTCATCCTCAAACACTCCTTGCATTTAAGTGCACATGATGTCATGCAGTTCCAGAAACATAAACTGTACTGCAACAGGTCACAGTGGCTTTTTTCACCTCTGGATTCTGTGATTTAGCCAACTTTTCCATGTAAAAATTCAGCTTTTTTCTTCAGATATAAGCTTTTGCTCACCGTGAGTTTGCCTTAAGGCAGCAAGTGAGCATCTGTCCCCAAGAGAATACACACATGTGTACACAGTTTCAAGATCATCTAAGTCATCCAGACTTATAAATTATTCATTATACACCCCAGTCCAGCAATCATGTACAGTGCTATCATCACTAAATCACTGTGTGCTTGTCTTGTTTCAGAAATCTAAATTATGTATAGTTCTGAAGCTTAACAGTAAATCAATCAATCAATCAATCAATCAATCAATCAATCAATCGAATAACCAATCTATCTGTCTGTCTGTCTATCTACGCAGACCCAGAAACAAATCTAGCTGTCTGTCTGTCTGTCGGTCGGTCAGAAACCATTTGTTTCTGGGTCCATCTGTCCGTCCGTGTTTTTTTTTTATTTTAATGGTTACACTAACAAAGGTCAAAATCTGCTGGATTGCTGGTCAGTATGGTTAGGAGATGGTGGTGGGTGCCTTAGCTATGTATCATTATCATTGAAGAAAAACTGTATTGAATGCGAGATAGTCTGTATTTTAAGAAAAATGTAGTGCAAATTACTTACAAGCTTCTGAAAGTGAGCAGAGTTTTATACCTCACTCTAAATTAGATTAGTCATTCACCAGAATGAAATGTGAAGTGCGACTGGCAAATCTAAATGTCAAAGTAAATGGCATATAAAATGTGCTTTCTTTCTTTCTCTCCTTCATTCTGTTCTTAGCAAAGTCACATATGGGATCAGTCAAAGCCTTAGCTCGACATTTTTTAAGAAATTCAGAAATTAGTTCTATTGATTTTCGTCTATCCGCCCCTCCAAGCTAAACTAACGTCCCGACAGGCTGCGTTATGTCAGTTCAGCTTTTCTTTAAAGAAATCCACACAAATCAATAAGGCTTTGCCAGAACATATACAGTAGATCCCTTCAAGAAGTGTGGACAAATTTAACTTACCTGAGCTTTTCATTGATTCTGTGGAACATACTGCTGTTTATCCACTTTACAGATTGTGAGGTCGTTTTCAATGATAACGTGTATTTTTCTTGATAACAATCTGGCAAGTAAGCGCCTGAAATCAGAGTTGGCAGAAATGTGAGGACTAAATGCCGGTAGCATTTCATCCATGTATCATGATCTTTAAGGAGTATGTCAAAACATGATGCCCATGGTCTCTCCCTGGGCAACCTGTGTAATTGCTTCTTAAGAAAACAGAGCAACTGGGAGTAGCAAGATTCTATGATACGTTTCACAGCTCAAGCTAAGAGACAAAAAAACATAAATACAAATACACTGTATACTGTATGTAGTGTGTGTATGTGTATTTGCAGAGAGTAATAGAAAAAGAGACAGTGAGACAGATATTCTGGGCACACTGTAACTGAATGCAAGTGCTCTCCTAAAAGGATCAGGTATTGCAAATTATATCTGGCGCTTTATAAATTTCATGACATTTCCCAACACTTTGTCTTTATATTTACAATTGTATTTGTAATGTAATTTGAATTGGGATTTTTCCACCTGTTGTCATAGAGTGTTTTTTTAAGTCACTGCAAAAGGAGCTGGTGAAAGAAGTTGAGAGGATAAACAATTTGAATTTAGTATACAATTTGTTTTTACCATTTTGTAATTTTATTTATTTTTTCATTTCATTTAAACTGCAATTTGAATATAGAAATATTTTTGGTTACATTATTTTTGTTTCAATAAATGAATTTAGTTTTTCAAAATTTTAATTGACCAGAAGAAGTGAAGTGTGCTGATACAATCACTATTAATACTAGCCACGATCTGTGTGTCAGTAGAGAAAAAATATGAATAATACTACATTCCCTATAACTTAACAGAGTGTACATCCAAATCCTGATGGTAATAACAGTTTTAAGCATATCAAAGGAGTGTGTCCATATTTTAATTCTTCTAATTCATTGCATAGAGTCCATTTACACTACCAAGTTCTTATGAATATGCTGTTTTTGTTTATATTGCTGGTGCTTGAGGGAATGGACTATATAATAGGACGCAGGTGCTGGCAATAATCGGTGAAGAACCTTACAATTAAATTGCACTTGACCAAGTCCATTGGTGCATTGTGCACGATTGCGTCAAACCCACTTGCCTTCTTGACTTAGCGCACTTAAAATAGGGCCTTTGTCGAAATTTACAGACTAGCTACACTTCGAGAGATAAAGGAGGGTTACAGGTTAGTTATGTGAACTTAGTCTGAACCTGACTGAGGCCCTTAGACTAAAGCTCTGAGTGGTTGATTGACATTATATTGTTTTTTTAGTGGGTGATGCCTGTATGTAGAGAGCAGGCTTCAGTGGAATTAAAGGGATAGTTCACCCAAAAATGAAAATTCTCTCTTCATTTACTCACCCTCATGCCATTCCAGATGTTTATGACTTTCTTTATTCTGCAGAGCACAATCGAAGATTTTTAAAATAACATTTCTGCTCTGTTGGACTTCACAATGCAAGTGAATGGTAACCAAATCTCTGAAGGCCCTAAAGACATTATAAAAGTAATCCATAAGACTCAAGTTGTTAAATCCATATCTTTTTCTTTTTTAACTGTAAATCTACACTTTTACTTCCACATTCTGGTGTGGAAGTGACTTTCACATTCAGCCACCTACAGGTTGGGACTGGTCAAAGGTAGAGAATTATAGTAAAAGGATTTCATATTGATCTGTTTCTCACCCACGTCTATCATATCACTTCAGAGGATATGAATTTAACCCAGGGGCGAAAATTTCATCAAAATGTTGGGGGGGGGACAATAAACATAACGATTCTCAAGAGCAATTTTTGAAGGGTTTTTTTGTTGTTGCCTCGTTTGCATTTGTATTCTTTTATTTCTTAAACAATTATTTTAAGAATATATCATTATATTATTTACATTACACATATTTTAATGATATTTTAGGGGCGACAACCCTCAGATGGGGGTCCTGACCCCCGACCCCACCGTGATTTCCGCCTATGATTTAACCACTCAATTACTTTTATGCCTCCTTTGTGTGATTTTTGGACCTTCTGAGATCTGGTCAAAATTCACTTGCATTGTATGGACCTACAGAGCTGAGATACTTTTCTAAGATTTTCAGGGGTGGCATGATGGATGGCATGAGGGTGAGTGAATGATGAGATAATTAAAATTTTCCCTTTAATAATAACAATAATAAACATTTAAAGAAAGATTGCACTTTTTAAACCATAAAATGTTTTGAGAGGCTTGGGTATATTCTTGCCCTTGTTAGGGTTAAGCAAAACATCTAACATAAATCAGTTGTTACATTGCTAGGACACCTAAGTGAACTTAATGAACTTAGTGTGGCTTAAGTTATACTTTTATAAATAAAATAACTAGGTGGCTGAACTGATAGATGGATGGATGATAGTTGAACAGACAGACAGACAGACAGATAGACAGATAGATTGCATTTTACTATTGAGGACCACTGTTCATAATGCTTAGCACCAAAAGTACAAGCATACATTTAAAGCACAAGTTTATGACTCCATATTCCAGCAAACAATACGATTGTTCTTCAATATAACTTCAAAACATCATTCTTGAACCAAGACATCAGTACAATCACACAGAGGAATTTTTGGCCCTCTGTACATCAGTTTGGGCTTCAGGGCCATTTCTCTTCTATTCAGTACACAGCAGCACATATAATGCTGTAATAAAGAGAGGATGTGATAGAGGTATGTGAATGCAACTGTGCTTTCACAGATCAGACGAGAGAGAGATGAGAATGGCCTCTGACTGTCCTCCCAGTGGGGTTCTTCAGTCTGGCATTTTCTGTCTGTCTCTGTCTTTGTTTCTCTCTCTCATTCTCCTCTCTCTCTCTTGCTCACAGACACTCCAAGGCCTCTTTAGTAAAAACAGTGTTTCTGTTATCTGGGATCAAATGCACATCATGGCATCATTCCTGCATTCAGCCCAGCATTTGCTTTGATATTGCTGTCACTCGCTGGGCCTGTTACGGAGAGTCTTCCTTTTCAACACTCATGTAATGCATTACTTTTTTCCCCTCTTCTCGTCTAAAAGGATGTCTGTCTCAAGATATTAAACCCACGCTACTTCCTAAAGGTAAGTGAATGCATTTGCTGATTTTATTATGACATAGAGAAATATTCAATAGTTCTCTGTACTTCAGGGCTTAGATTAAGTTTTCAGTGAGCATCTGAGTCACTGTCCAAAAGTGGTGTGTCATAGGTTCTCTTTTTGTTCTTTATATGAAGAGCTCATTAAAACTGAAGGTGAAACGTTTTACCAGGCCTTCATAAAACAATTTTTAGAACTGTTATTTTACATTTGAAATGCCTTTTATATATTGATTTTACTGTGTATAGATTTAATTGACCAGGATTTTCAATATTAAACTCTACTAATTAATTAATAAAATACTTATTATTACATGTTTACAACTATGATCATCTAAACAAAGAGTAAAATTAACCTAAACCAATTCAGTAGTTAATGTGTGAACATTATATCGTTTAATTTGTCATTTTTAAAAGCACCATTTCCAAACAATTTAGCAAAATTTCGAAATTAATATTGAATTGTGTGTGTGCTTATAATAAATAAAATGTTAGCTATGAAATTAGCCTTAGCAAGTCAAAGAAGATGGACATTTTATTTAAAATATTAAAAATCTCACTTATATCACTAAATTATGTTAAACACCATACAGTATTCGTTTTCATTGTTGATGGGTTTTGAGTGGGGAATCGCCAAACTAGATTGCGCAACATTAAAGCCCATTCTTAAATCCCAAGATCTATCTTTTATGCGCAACCCTCCAAAACAATGAGAGGAAGTCACTAGCATTTGCAACCAAATGTCGCACAGTATGTGTCTAAAATGTTGTTTTTAGCAACTGGCTGTTAAATGTTAAGGTTCCACTCACTAGTGATTGTGAAGTATAGTGCTGAAGTATTCAGCACAGATCCTTTCACTGCATGCTGAGAGTAAAAGTAGGCTAATGTGAGATCCACGCAACCCATTTGTCACTGAATAATGCCTCTTTTAATATCCTTTCTGTTCTTTACAGTCAGTCCAAAACAGATTTAAAATAACAACAAACAAAAAACATATAATGCTAATCACGCAATGCAGGGATCTGTTTGTTAACATGAGCCCATTTAGGGACGCTCTTTACAGAAATGCTGGTTTTGTTAAAGAGACAACACCGGTTTTTGGCACATGTTCAACAAATCAAAATACCTGTAAACAGTGCAAATTAAAAAATATTAAAAAAATAAATACATGAAATATAATGGCATAATTCTTTGGATTTGTTCATTTTTAAAAAGCTAAAATGTAAACAATAGGATGTAAAACTAAGAAAATAGAATTAGTAATATAGTGCACCTAGTTCGAATGTCCCTGTATAAATAACAGCATAAGCTGGAAAATATTTTTTCATATGTCAGGACAAAGGACCGTATAACTGAAATATACCCATATGAATCGACATCGAATCTAATTGAAATCGAAATGAAATCAAGAGCTTCGATTTGAAAATAAATCGAATAGGGAAATGTGTATCAATACCCAGACCTAAATTAAACCCATGACCTTTGCATGTGGCAGAGGTGCAAAAACCAAATATGCAAGGTATGCAATGCATAGGGGCACCATGTAAAAGGGGGCGCCAGCGGTGCAATCGGCCTCCTCGACCCCTTCAACATCAACCCCCCCCCCAACACACACACACACACACACACACACACACACACACACGCGCGCGCGTGCTCAACACTTATAATGGATGACACTCCCTCCCCCCTCGGTTGACAGATACATGAGGCACAACATTTTGATTTGCATACCCGCTCGGAAATGTGTAGTTGTGCCCCTGGCGTGTGGTATGCTCTGCCAAATTATGAAAAACAAAACTATGTCTTATAATTACTTATATATCTATTATATCTTAGATTTTACTATTCCCAGTGAGCAACACCAAGGAATTGTTTCCTGCAAAGAGAACAGAAATCCAGGCATTAATAAACCATAATAAAACAAACATACATACAACAATTTTGTCAGGAGAGTGGCTACATTGATCCCAGTGCACAATGAATTGGTTTAATTAAGAGAAGCAATGTCCTTACTAATTGACTCCTTGCCTGTGCAAATTACATTCAGGAAAAACAACCAGAGACTAATGACCCATAGAAGTCTAGCTTTTACGAACTGTACACACTGCAAGCCAAACTTCCTCCAGAGGCATCCAGCTACTACCACATTCAGTGTGGATTACTGAGCTGTTAGCTATGCCCACTCTTCTTCATCAATCCTCCCCCTCCCCATACAGTGCTAAAGGCTCTCATCAATTATGAATCAATCAGAGAGCGGGTGGAGCTACCATTGATCTGCTGTGCGAGAGAGAGAGAGAGAGACGAGAGAGAGAGAGAGAGAGAGAGAGAGAGAGATAGATGCAGTGTGAGTCAGCATGCTTTATAACTGATAAAGCGGGTGTTGATTTTCCCAAAGCGTATTAATGGTCAAATTATCCAACAAGCTTTTGTTTATGTGTGGTCTCAGTAGAGAGGAAGGGAAAACTGTAAGTCACTTGCTCATTTACCAGTCATAAATAAAGAGACCGGATTACTTATCAGAACAATTATCATACAGTCTGAGACCACAAGTAAAATGCTGTTCAGTGTGTGTGTGTGTGTGTGTGTGTGTGTGTTATCCTTAAACTTTCTGTTTATTTTCAGGTTTAAGTTAGGTTTTGAATCACAGATTTCCAATATGGACTCTTGGACCACACTGTATATTTGCACACACTGTTTCAAAGGAAAAAGGTTAAGAAAGCCTGCCGGGTTTTGTAGTATCAGTCCTCAGGAAGCCAAGAACATCTCAGGTGTGTAATTGTTTGTGTGTCTGTGTGAGCGCACCCGCAGTGTCGTGGTTAGCCACAGGAAGTTATGATAATAACAGACCAAACCAAACCAAACCTACCATGCTGTCATGTTCAGTGAAGCTCATCACCAGAGCATTGCTGCCATTCTATAGGGGAGTCATGGAAACTGATCTGGCACCTCTCGCCACTCTGTTCTCCTCTCTGGGGTTTTCTCGCTGTCTGTGCACACAGAGAGGCACTTGACGTGCAGGATCATGATATTAGACCTGAGCTTGTAGAATAAGAGTGGCATTAATGTGCAGTCGCTGTAGAAACACATGCTTGTGAAGATGGCTATTGGATGAGACATGCAGCGGGAAATGACAGAAGATGCTGTAAAAGCTGCATGTCACAGGTCAAGTGTCTGATGCTTGCCACTTCAGTGATGTTGACATGCAGCTCGGGAGCAAGAGCCAAAAAACACGTAATCCATATGCACTGTGCTTCAAAGCTTTACAGACCTGAGAATCTTATATGTGTTTGCACTTGATTTAGAAATGATTTCAGGAGAATATTTATTAAGACACACTTTTGACAACTCTCATAAGGTCTCATCCACACTGCAGCTTGTTCTGGGCAAGAACGCCCCAAGTAGACAATGCAAGGCTGTCTGACCGAGATGTGAAGTGACTATAAGCACGTATAGAGGTGGGTACATATGAAGTTGGACATGATATATATATATATGTACAGTATGTGTGCTCAAGGATCCAAATCCATCGACTTGACTACTTTTTCCACAGAAACACTCATTGTTTGCAATTACAAGCCATTTGTGTGAGTTATGAATACGTCTGTTATTTTGTCACTCCTTGTTGTTCATTGCTTGTTCCGTAATTGTGACATTTGTGTGTGTTAACACAGGGAAAAGAGGACTGGTAAGTATGTCACATGACTTACATGGTGCACATGTAGTTATATCATTTGTATTAGAAACACTTGTCAAGGAGTGCCACCACATGTAACTTTTGTGTTTGTGTTAGGCAGAGCAGATTAGTAAGGGCGTCTTGATGCTGAAGAGTGGTATTGAGTTTCACATTTTCTTTTGATAGTCAGTCTAGGGATTGGGAAAATTTAGCAGGTGTTTTTTATTTTGCTTTGTTCTTTGATTTGGCACAGCTTACTTCCCCTTTTCCCCCTCAGAGTTTTTCTATCAGTACTGTCAGTTTTGTAAATACTTCACATTTTCACCTGTTGCACATTGCTCATTATTCACGGCATCTACCATTTGTATATAAATAAACTTTGTTTGGGAATATAGCTCTGTTGTCTTGGTTTTTTATGTACCCACTATCCACAAAAATAATTTATCCTCAATGTTACACCCTTTATACCCCCAGGCATATTGGGGGTCGTAACAACTGAACACATGCATTAGGTTTATATTTATAGAATATATTGTTTACCAAACAATTCCCACAAGCTTGTCTGTTAGTTGTTATTTTTAAAGGAACAGTTCACCCAAAAAATGATAATCCTCTCATTATTTACTCACCCTTATGCATGCCTGTCAACATTTGGGTACCAAAATCCGGGAGACCTCCGGGCGAGGTGCATGTGAATGGTGAATAATGCAATGCACGTGAATGGTGATCAGACCTTTGTAGCTTTACAAATCACATAAAGGATACATAAAAGTAATCCACATGACTCTAGTGTTAAATCACTATCTTCAGAAGCCATATAATAGGTGTGGGTGAGAAACAGAACCCACACTAAATCTCCACTTTAACTGTCAAGTTCAGATGTGAAAGTGAAACTAAACCTGCACCACATGTACACTTTTTCAGATGTAAAAGTGAAAGTGGAGATTTGGGGTTAAATATGACTTCAATTTTGATCTGGTTCTCAAACCTATTATATCGCTTCTGATGATAAAGATTTAACCATTGGAGTCTTTTGAAGTACTTCTATGTTTCCTTTTGTTTATTTTTTGAGCTAAAGTTCTAATAACCATTCACTTGCATTGTATGGACCAGCAGAGCTGAAATTTTCTTCAAAAATGTTTTGTTTGTGTTCTGCTGAATAATGTAAGAAGTCATTCACATCTGGAATGGCATGAGGGTTGAACCTCATTTCAGTTCATTTTTGGTTGAACTATCCCTTAATGAGCTATAGCTAGATATGTAATCTACCTCCGTAACAGAAAATGTGCTGAAATGTAATGTACTATATTAGATAAACCATCATCATAAAATCGTGAAGAAAAATATACAACATTTTTTAAATATATTTTATAAACCTCACCATAACAAACGTACCTTTCTGAAATGACCTTCCCTGGTGTTGCATGGCAAACAATTGTACTTCATTTTGGCTTTTGTAAAGAGCCACCATCGTTTATAGTGTTTATATGTCCCTCTCTTTTTGTTACTCTAACACTCATTTTTGTTAATGCATACACACAATACACAAGTGTCTATGTCTGATCTTTGGTGTGTTCAGTATGCTGAGGGTAAATTGACAGGTTTATCGACTCTTCTGTCTCCAAGCCACACTGTGAGACTAGTGTAAAAACTCAGATTAATGAAATGTAGACACAATCTGAGCTTGAAAAGAATGCTGACTTGTTACATTTTGATGGAACAATAGATACATCAGGGATAGGACAAACTGAACCTGAGTTTAATGAATTCCCTTTAAACCTGTAATAACTCCTGCAAGCAGTGTTTGTGTCTGCCTCTGTGCACCCATGAGAAAATGATTTATATGTGTTTAGATTTTGCTCAAGCAACTCTGTGTTCTGTGGATTTCTCTGTTTGTATAAGGTGATGTAATGTCACCACTATTTGAATGAACTTTGATCTTAAAAGTGTCCCGTGAAAAATAGACTGAGGACACTTTCTAAGAAATAGGGCAGCAGAGGTACTTCTAATTGCAGATCATGTAGTCTGTTGTTCCATCTCAGATGCTCTAATAATATTATATAATAGTATATTGTGCTCTAGGCCCTAGTGGTGGCATAGTGACTCACCTCAATCCAGGTGGCGGAGGACGAATCTCAGTTGCCTCCGCGTCTGAGATCGTCAACACGCGCATCTTATCATGTGGCTTTTTGAGCGCGTTACCACGGAGACATAACGCGTGTGGAGGCTTCACGCTATTCTTAGCGACATCCACGCACAACTCACCATGCACCCACCAAGACCGAACCACATTATGGCAACCACGATGAGGTTACCCCATGCTACTCTACCCTCCCTAGCAACATGGGTAATTTGGTTGCTTAGGAGACCTTGCTGGAGTCACTCAGCACGCCCTGGATTCAAACTTGTGACTCCAGGGGTGGTCGTCAGCATCTTTTACTCGCTAAGCTACCCAGGCCCCCGTGTGTTAATATTATTCATAATATATTTTATTATATATATTTTAACTATATATAGTTTTGTTGTTTGTATGGAATGTGCCAACAATAATTTTGCAAAAATATAATTAATTCATACTCATCTTGTTCCTGATCTGTATGGTATTCTTTCTACTGTGGAACACAAACAAAAATGTTAGGCAAAGAAGTTGGAACTGACAGGAAATTGAATGGTGACTAATGCTGTCATGTTGACTAACATCTCTTAAAGACCCTGTATGGCTGCCACCAAGAAGTGAAATACAAGCAATTTGAGCTAAACTAAACGGGTGCTTTTGATTAATAATTTTGAGCAGAAAGTAGCAGAACATAAATGGAAGCATTATATACAAATAGCTAATTGAATAGCAAAAATCCATCTAGGAATGCCTGTGTGTGTCTCTTGCTATAACACCCAGTAGTGTTGGCTCAGTGCCTCACCGAACTGCCAGAATCAGTAATTGTCTATTTGTGACAGAGTAGTGTGTGTATGCGTCTTTGTGTGTGTGTGTGTGTGTGTGTGTGTGTGTGTGTGTGTGTGTGTGTGTGTGTGTGTGTGTGCATTCTTTCTCTGTAGCACTATTTAAATAAGATGAGTGGCCATGCTTTGGCATGTTACTGCCTGTGATTAACGATTGTTCAGATGGTTTGCAGATGGGAATTAACCCAATATTTAAAATACCGAGAGTGCAAACACCCACACATATACACACACAAATAAGTGTTTGAAAGATTAGTTAGTCATAACATGCTTTGCTGCAAAGTTATTGCCCGCTACCTGTAAAACACAAAACACAAACCAGGTGACACACACAGGCACGCACGCACACACACACTCAAACTACACATTATTTCTAAACACACATCCCACATGAGCATTAAACACACTATTTCACTCATAAAGAGAGTTATCAATCACTCAATTGTCAAAATGATCTGTTTAGATTCATGAACTGTTACTATAATCTCAGTAAATATTTAAAACGGGCAAACTCAGTTCAGTCCTTCAATGGTTTATACAGAATTTTAAGTTTGTTAATGGCAATAGGAAAGAAAAGCAACAGCTAACGTCAGATTTGCACTATTGCACTGAAATTTGTATTTGATCACTCAACAGTGTCATTTCAGTAGTTTCCCAGAAGAGGAAACTGCCTTTCAACAGCAAATGTGTGAGTTAGACATCAAGCCTTCCTCCTGTGAGAACATAATGTGTTTTTCACTCTTCAGCTTATTGAGTAATTACATTTGCATTTAGCAGAAGCTTTTATCCAAAGTGACTTACAGTACATATGAGGAACATTTGCAATTCATCATACAAATTCCAACAATATCGGCATTATCGCAATTCCAAGTTACAATAGTAGCTGGAGTAGTAACAATATAACTAGAGGGGTAATCCATGGCTTCAATCACCACAATTACATTTTTTTTTTTAAAGATTACGCTTTATCATATTAAAAAGACACATTTAAATCACCTCACAATGTCTACCAGACATTACATGATACCAGGTTTCAATGATACAGATTCAGACTGCTACTTAATTCCAATTTGTTTTTATTTACCTACCATACTTTTCATTATTCTTTCTTTTCTCACTTTACTTTGTTTATTAATGAATTGAAGTAAATTATAAGTGTTTCATTAGGTAGTCGTTTAGCAAGTGCTGTTACCCAATTATCTACTCATAGTAGGCTACACTTAACACAAGGCTGATCACCCTACAGTAATATGTAATTAAGGGTTCCTTTTCAGGAACAAACCAGCAGTTGTCTGACATCACAATGGTCAGATCCAAGACAGGTTGGTCAGGTGCATATTGATGGAGAAAATGTATTTGATTTCTTAAAAATTTATTTTTTACTTAACAATGTTCTTTTTAGAGGCACCACTTAAGTAATGTGATATGACATTAATAACATTTGTAATTAAAACAAATCAACTAACTCAGTGAATACAATAAAGTGAAAAGGGACAAAAAAAAACCTTTTTAGTGTTCTTTACCAGTTTAAGGTACTCTGCATTTTTTGGAATACTGCACATTAATTGTCCCAATTACATGACAGACATAACTGAACTAGGTGTTCTAAGTCAGGAGTTTTCAAATGTTTTGAGGCCAATGACCCTAAATATGATGATCCCCTTGCAAGGGACTTCCATTGTGTGAAATGTAGCAAGTGTGATATTATAAAAACAACATGTTGTTTGGCTTTTGTGTAACGCCTAAGATTACAGCCCGCAATTTACAGTGTAAGTACACCAAATTTATATATATATATATATATATATAAATACAATACCTATGTATTATTACAAAAAGGTACAGTGTATGTTCTTGCTTAAATTGCTCGGAAATGTAAAATTGTTGTCTAACATAGTAGGTCATACATACTGTACCATTTAATATTTGAATAGTTACCCCTTAGTTAAAAAATACTTACAGTATAAATTATTTGTAATTTTCCAGATTGTTACCCCTTTATTCCCTAAACTTTGCATATTGTTCCCTTATACCTACACGTAAGTAATTTATAGGTACACTATTATTACAAAATGGTACGCTGTAAATTCGGTGTACTTATGCTGTAAATTTCAGGCTGTACTCTATAGCGTTACCGACTTATGTACTGAAATTCTTCACATTGGAATCAAACAATTAATCTCATGATTTCAGAAGGAAACCATAATAATGTCATTAATAATGTCAACCAATTTTACTAAAAACTTACTCAAATGTAAAGTTAAAACTAAAAAATTTAAATTCTATTTATTTCTGCATTATAGGCCTCCTACAACAAAATATAAATGGTTATTTTAATAGATTTTTTTTACCATTTTTCTTTATTTGGGTCTCTGAGGATTAAACCTGTAATAAGGCTCTCTTGAATGTGCATAGGTGAATTGTGAAAGTAGATTTACAGTAAATACAGTACAGACTCAAATATTGAACTGCTTCTCACCCACACTAATATAGTTTCTAAAGACACGGATTAACCACTGGAGTCGTATGGATTACTTTTATGCTGTCTTTATGTGCTTTTTGGACCTTCACATTTCTAGACACCATTACATTGAATGGACCAACAGAGCTGAGACATTCATCTAAAAACCTTTGTTTGCGTTCTGCAGAAGTAAAAAAGTTACACACATCTGGGATGTCATGAGGGTGAGTAAATTATGAGACCATTTACATTTTATGGGCAAACTATCCCTTTAAGTTATGATACCTGTCTCTTTTAAGGCCCTACTGGCTATGTTAACAGCATAAAGTGGACAGGGGGATGGCCAGCCATTTTTAGCAAACCAACACTCTCTCCTTGTCAATCATTTTGGATGTTTGGTTTTGCAGAAATTGGGTTTGCAGACAGGTTCATTGGAAGGGGTGGACTAATTTAGCAGCTGGCAAAAGAAGCCCAAACAGCTGAAATTGCTTATTTTTATTTTTTTATTCATGATTCAAATAATACATACTGTATGGTTATGTTGTTTGATAGCCATTGAAACAGCATGTGTCAAAACAGAAATAATGTGAGTGCATTATCGCTCTCTCTTCTCAATGCAATCAATCCTAGCATTGACTACAGCAGATGAGAGAGGAGAGCACAAAGGACAGTGATGGACAGAGAGAGAGAGAGAGAGAGAGAGAGAGAGATGAAAGAGAAAGCAAAATGCCACCCATGCAATATAAATGCATAGAAAGCTTGAATCTGCTGAGCCTAATAACTTTCAGCCCAGGCTCGGCCTGTACTTTGATGGCCTAATCTTCTACAGTAAAACATGTCACAATGAAAAATCCAGAGAGAACTAGAAAGGCAGACAATCTTGTCAAAGACTTATATGCACACAAACAAACAAAGACACTCACAGAAAGAATATACTCATCACAAAAGAAGCCTCAGGAGACAGAAATATCACTTAAATGCTGGTAGTAAGAAAATACCTTCAATATGCCTACAATTGTGTCCGCTCACAATGAATCAATAAGAATATTGAAGAAGAAGATTTAAAGGAATAGTTCATCCCAAAATGAAAACTCACCCTCTTTGATAGACACTAACACAAATTCAAACTTGGTGAGCCGCAAAAGGTTTTCGAGACATATGAAAACCAATGCTGTTTAGCACCACTGACGTCAAACCTGATGGGACACGTCTTGACGCTCCATGTATGAAAGTACATGAATGAGATGTAAGAAAAACTAAATAAATAAGACAAAGAAGAAAAGTAAAGAAAAAATCTCCAGATACGTTGATGGAATAATTCACCCAAAAATTTAAATTCTCTCATCATTTACTTACCCTCATGCCATCCAGATGTTTATGAATTTCTTTCTTCTGCTAAACACAACTATTTTTAGAAGAATATCTCAGCTCTGTAGGTCCACAAAATGTAAGTGAATGGTGGCCAGAAGTTTCAAATATCACATAAAGGCATCATAGACCCCAGTGGTAAAACCAATGTCTTCTGAAATGATTCAATCAGTTTTGGGTGAAAACAGACTAAAACATAATCAAGCTTGAAATCACAATCATGCCTAAACACTGCAATGACAAAATTATGTACTGTACAGTTAAAAAGGTGTTATATTTTGGTCTGTTCTCACCCAAAACTGATTGGATCACTTCAGAAGACATTGATTTAACCACTGGAGTCATATTCATTACTTTTTAGA
The DNA here is from genome assembly GCF_025860055.1 of Xyrauchen texanus. Lineage (NCBI taxonomy): Eukaryota > Metazoa > Chordata > Actinopteri > Cypriniformes > Catostomidae > Xyrauchen > Xyrauchen texanus. The sequence goes on along the minus strand of NC_068279.1, from coordinate 9,952,452 downwards.
TGCCTTTATGTGATATTTGAACCTTCTGGCCACAATACACTTGCATTGTATTGACCTACAGAGCTGAGGTGTTCTTGTTCTGCTATAGAAAGAAAGTCATACACATCTGGGATGGCATTAGGGTGAGTAAACGATGAGAGAATTTTCATTTTGAGGTGAACTATCCCTTTCAAATATTGATGTACAGTATATTAGTTATATGAAAGACAAACTGTTTAAATGGAATATACATTAATATGGAATATGTAATTCATAATAGGTGTTTTTTTTGTTGTTGTTTTTTTCCCATTCACTTTTATTGAAAAGAGCTATAAGAACATTCTTCCTAAAATATATTTTTGTGTTCCAAGAAGGAAAACAATTGATTAGGTCAATGAGGGCAAGTAAATGAGAGAATTTTCACTGAATGGATTATAACAACATGACAAATTGTTTCTATTGACATTTTTATCATAGCTGTAACGTTTAATCAATCTTTTACTTAAATGGCTGTAGTGATAGTGATATGTTATGGATTACATAAAAAAAAACTGATGTCAAAGACAATGCAATTGAATGGAACACAATGCAACACAATAAGACAAAGCAGGATGATAAATATTTCTCCATCCTCTCTGATGTATTGTGCCCCTGTCAAAACAAACGGGTGCTGCGAGCCAGAATCAGGAAACAGGCTGATGAGGTTTGCACATTGTGCTGTTATCAGCTCAAATAATGAGGCCAAACAGACGGGAGCAGCCCAGTGATTCCTCATCTTTGGGTGGGAACCACAGCAGAGCACAGAAGTGACTTGCAAATGTCAAGGTAGGTTTTCCATGGACTCAGATTAAGCCATATAATGTACTAAAATATTTTTTATAAATACAAAATAAAAAAATAAAAAAAACAAGATATACATTCAACCAAAATAAATAAAACAGATACCCTGAGAACCTTACAAAAAAACAAATAACCCCCCCACCCCACTGATGAACAAATCCCATTTCCCCAGCCTTCTAAAGAACACCCCCAACGCCGCCACCTTGCCCATCTCTCCGCAGCATTCCCTGAGGGAATGAGGCTGCCCCAGCCGACTTCCATCCCCTAAGGATAATTTTCTGACCAAACATAACTCTGGCTAGGACCCAACTTTTAAAATATTTGTCCTCTATGATAAGTATCGACCCATCCCCCAACTAAAATTCTTGGATATTAACACATCCCCAGAATACATGTATTGTGTCCTCGTCTTAAATTGGCACCGCCAGCAGGTGGGTGTGTCTTTATGACCCAACATTCTACAATCTAGATGGGGTCCAGTAGAACTGATGCAAAATCAGAAAATTGCATCAGATGGACTCTTACATCTCTAGATGTAGACTTGATGCTTTTTAGGATCCTAGCCCACACTCCCTCCTCCAATACCAAGTTTAAATATTTCTCCCATAATCTCTTGAGAGAAGTTGAAGCTCCCTCCCCCGGACTCTGAATTAGCAGGGAGTAATGCACTGATGCCTCATGACCTTTTCCAAAAGCAGTAATCAATTAACCTTCCTAATCATAGATAAATGTAATGAAGTCCACCTGCCCACATCGCTCAAAAAACTTTTTTATTAAAGGGTCAAAATTAAATCTGACTAAATCACATACATTTGCTGGGAATAAAATACCCAAATACTTAATGCCCTGTTTGGGCCATTGAAAGGCTGAAAAGCCATTACTGGGCAGTACACAGTCCGAGCCAAAGCTTTAGATTTAGACCAATTCATTCTGTATCCCGAAAATTTAGAAAAGGAATTGATAATTCTGTGGAGGCAAGGCATAGATCTAGTGTGGTCAGAGACAAATAATAAAATATAATTTGCGTAAAGTAAAAGCTTATGCACCACACCTCCCGCCGTCAAATCATCCTCCTTTCTTATCGCAGCTGCTAATGGTTCCAGGGCAAGACAATAATGGGGAAAGAGTGCCCCTGTTCAGAGTATAATAATAAAAAAAAATTGTACCGCCACTACATGTTGTCTATAAAGTTACTTAATCCATCCAATTAAATCTTAAAAAGATAATCCCATTCTACCATATCAAACACCTTTTCGGCATCAAGTGAGATGGCCACAACCAGAGTCTGGTATTTCGCCACTGTCTACATGATACTGATGAGACACCTAATGTTGTCAGAAGAGCTGCGGCCCATGACTAAACCCCACCTGATCTATATGTATGAGAGATGTCATAACTTTACTTAATCGGTTTGCCAGAATTTTTTACAACATTTTAACATCTAACTGGATCAGGAAATTGGATGATAGCTTTTACACTTGCTAGGATCTTTGACTTTTTTAAGAAGCTTTCCATTCTTTAATGATTCCAAGTGGAGCCAGTTCTGTAGCATAAGATCTAAAAATTCAGCGGCAAAGCCATCTGACTCAGGAGCCTGTCCAGTAGGCTTAATTACCTTGTCAAGCTCCTCCAAGATTATCTCAGAATCAAGAGAATTTTTCTGCTCAGCCATCAATTTAGGGAGTTCTAATGGTTCCAAAAAGTTTCAAATATCTTCATCAGTAGACGAAGACGTGGAAATATAAAGATCAAGATAGAACTCTTTAACTCATTATTAATTTCAATGGCCGAGGTAATTCACCACCAGTAGATTTCACTGAGGGAATTGTTGAAAAAGACTCTCTCTGATTTATACATCTAGCCAAAAGCTTCCCTATTTGTTCCCTGACTCAAAGTATGATTGTCTTGCCCTGAATAACCAAAACTCCACTTTCCACGACAAAATAGTATTATATCTGTATTTGAGTCAATTCTCTGAGGCCATCAGAAAACATTTGGCACTTCAGCTCTGCCTCTGCACTTTTAATATTCCCTACCAAATCCACGAGTTCTTGTGCTTTGGATTTTTTGGTGAATGAGGCATACTGCATGATCTGACCCCTAAGAACCGCCTTAAGTGCCTCCCAAGCCATGCCCACAGAAGATACTGAGGACCAGTTGTTCTCCATATAAACATTTATTTCAGTCTTTAATATTTGTTGGAAATCAGTCTTTTGCAAAAGGGATACAGTAAAGCGACAACTATATGATTTCTTTTTCTCCGTATGTGGCAACATCTCTAAACTCACCAGGGTGTGATCTGAGACTAAGATGTTTCCAATTGAGCAATCCACAACAGATGAAATGAGGGACTTAGATATAAAAAAAAAAAAAATCTATTCCAAAATAAATCTTATGGACTGATGAAAAAAATGCATAGTCCCTACCAGATGGGTTCAAAAGTTGCCAGATATGTGCAAGACCAAGATTTTTACACATCCTGTGAAGTATCATTGTTGCTCTAGGGGGCTTACACTCTTTTGCTTCACTATGATCAAGGCCTGAGTCCATCAAATAATTAAAGTCTCCTCCCAATATTATATCATGAGGAGTGCCAGCAGCTTGTAACATCCCCTCAAGATCAATAAAAAAGCCTTGATCATCAACGTTAGGCACATAAATATTAGCCAAAACCAACCTTTGCCCCAGAATTTCTGTTAAAACTATAATGATTATATCTAATGTATCTTTAATCTTTTTGAGAGACTTTAATTGTAGATGCTTACTTATCAATGTAATGACTCCCCTGCTCTTACTTGAGCCAGCACTAAAGAAAATATGTCCACCCCATATCTTCCCAAATTTGTCAGATTCCTGCAAGGAAAGATGTTTTTCTTGAATAAACACTATATCACATTTCTTATGCTTAAGAAAAGAAATAACCTTCCTTCTTTTTATGGGGTGCCCCAAGCCATTCACATTCTATGTGGAGAAAGATAACCCACTAATTTTAACATTTGACATAATAGACTAAATAAATTGTGTGTCAAAAACAAGATTATACAGACCACATTCCAACATTAGAGCAACAATCAACCCCCCTGAACCAAACAAACAAACAGAAAAAAGAAAAACAATTGCATTAACTCCACACATGTCAGCACCAACTGGCATCAATTCCTCTAAACACAAAAGGTCAATGTACACCTACAAGAGCACCAGCGACAACTTTGCCATCGGATTGCTCAAGTCTGATGCTTCTGCACAAATTTTGTAAGGCAAAATTACATTGAAAATACTTTGTAAAACAACCCAGTCAATAGGCAGAATAAACACAATGAACATGTAGATTCATTCACAGAACTGTCTTAAATGTGTGTTCCTCTACAAAACAAATTCCAGCCGATATATAATCTGTCATGGAACCCCAGTGCAAAAGCTTTCCTCCGTCAATGCAAACATTTCTTAAAAAAGAAGTGTTATTCCACAAAACATACTCCAGCCGCTAGGCGGAACCAACACAAACAGAAACAAAAATGGCACCCAGCTTCCTCAGATATCGAGTGTATGTTCAGTGAGTCAATCCACTAACATGAGAAACAACAAATGGCTTACTCACTCCAATGTATTTATGAAGGACAGTGATTGCTTGGGACACGTAAATACTTTGTGGCCATCCTTAATATTTATAAAACGAAAAATCACAGGACTTAATGACTACAGACCTGTCACCCTGACGTCTGTGGTCATGAAGTAATTTGAGAGACTGGTGTTGGCCCACCTGAGGGACATCACTGGACCCTTTCTGGATCTCCTTAAATTTGCTTATTGTGCAAACAGGTCTGTGGATGATGCAGTCAACATGGGATTGCATCATATCCTGCAATGTCTGGACAGACCGGAGACATATGCAAGGATCCTTTTTGTGGACTTCAGTTCGGCTTTCAACACCCTCATCCCAGCTATTCTCCGGACTAAATTAAACCAACTCCCTGTTCCCATGTCTATCTGTCAGTGGATTACCAGCTTTCTGACAGACAGGCAGCAGCTTGTGAGACAGGGGAAATTCACTTCCAGCACCTGTACAGTCAGCACTGGTGCCCCCCAACGATGTGTGCTCTCTCCACTACTTTTCTCCCTCTACACCAATGACTGCACCACCAAGGTCACCTCTGTCAAGCTTCTGAAGTTTGCAGATGACACTACTGTCATCGGCCTCATCTGAGATGATGATGAGTCTGCATACAGAAAGGAGGTAGAACGGCTGGCTCACTGGTGCAATCATAACAACCTGGAGCTGAACACGCTCAAAACAGTGGAAATGATTGTGGACTTTATTAGGAACACCCCAACACTGACCCCCCTCACCATTCTAAACAGCACTGTGGCAGCAGTGGAGTCATTCACGTTCCTGGGCACTACCATCTCATAAGACCTGAAGTGGGAGACACACATTGACTCCATTGTGAAACAGGCCCATCAGAGGTTGCACTTCCTTCACCAGCTGAGGAAGTTCAACCTGCCACAGGCGCTGTTGATACAGTTCTACTCAGCAGTCATTGAGTCTGTCCTCTGCACTTCAATAACTGTCTGGTTTGATGCAGCCATGAAATCAGACATCAGAAGACTACAAAGGACAGTTCGGACTGCTGAGCGGATTATTGGTTGCCCCCACCCACCCTTCAAGAACTATACACTTCCAGAGTGAGGAAAAAGGTGGTAAAAATCACTCTAGATCCCACTCACCCAGCCCAATACCTTTTTGAACTGTTGCCCTCTGGCCTTCAGAGCTCTGAGCACCATTACTGTCAGGCACAGGAACAGTTTTTTCCCTCAGGCCATCCATCTCATAAACAGTTAAAGCTGCCTCATTGAGCAATAATTATGTGCAATTCACAGTTTAAGTCTATTTATATTATCTAACATATCCTCTTCTGCCATTACATACAGGAAAACAAAAAGAACAATTTTTTTTGCACTGTACATATCATACTGTATTTTTGTTCTTTATATAATGGATTTGTTTTAGATTTGCACTATGTATGTGTGTGTATGTATGAAGGTGTGTGTCTGTGTGTATGAACGTATATCTATAATTATATCTATATATCTATATATATATATATATATATATTTATAAAAAAAAAACAATTATTAGCTATGTCTTGCTGCTGTTTTGTGTTGTTTTTTGTATTGTTGTACACTGGAAGCTCCTGTCACCAAGACAAGTTCCTTGTATGTGTAAGCATACTTGGCAATAAAGCTGATTCTGATTCTGATATTCTCAGTTTGGCCGGAAACATCAGTGTAAAAGTGATCTTCCGTTGATGCAAGAGTTTCTTACACTCCTTGAATCAATCGCATTCCTCTCACGTATCGTAAAATATTGTGATTCTTCCAAGAAAGCTTTCTTTGCTCCTCGCTCAACATAGGATCTTTATCAAATGGTCTCAAAAATTTGGCCAGAATTGATCAGGGCTGTTTCCCTCTGCACATCTGCAAGCCGGAACACTGTGAGCTTGCTCGATTTCCAGCTTATGGTCTTCTTCATGCTCAGGAATTCAAACAATCTGTACGTTATTTCTTTGGCTCCTATTTTCCAGATCTTCCAGTTTTTCCAAAATGTTTTCCATGACTATTTTGGTCACGAGTGGATTAGCAGATAATTCCCTTTCCGATGACTCCAGGTAATCAATCCATTTCTCAACATCTGCCACTCTTGTAACCAACTCAGAGAATTTTGTTTCCATAGCCATAATCGATCGATGTATTACAGTAAGATCCTCCAAGACATCAACACTTTTCATCAGCATCACAGGCATGTTGGACAGTTGGCGCTCGATTTCTCCTGCCAAATCAAGTCCTCGGTCTGCAGGCATGTCAGAGGTTTCAGCTTGAGCACGTAAGTGTCTTTTAATATCTCCAGAGCCCAAGGATTTTGACTTCTTTGTCATGTTTACCTCAAAGAGCAAATATGTAACTGGGTGTATCAAATCTCACCGGATTATAACATTTAAATAATTAAAAACTAGCAAAGTGCACAGAGATCATCGCTCACACATCTGCTCCTCGCATGGGGTCATGTGACCCCTCTAAAATGTATTTTTTAAATGGTAATTCATATTGAATTTTTAAATTTTCAAAACGTATTTTCTATAACAGAATTCTACAGTAGCCCATAGTTCACCCGAAAAAGGACCATTTTGGCATAATTTGCACTCCCTCTTGTAAATCCAAACCTATGCACCTTTTATCTACGTCCCGTGATGCTTAGTGAGAAATATGGGCATTACATCTGTTGTCAAGTAAACACAGCTGTAGTTGTGGCATATTGTACGTCCATTCATTCTTTCGTTGCAGTGTTGGGATTTTGAGGAGCGCTTGTATGATTTCATATGAACATACATCAATCACTATACCAGTGTGTTACTGAACTGCAAAAAAGTCATAAAGACAAAGAACGTGCAAACAAAACTTTCACGCTGTTTCTCTCAGATGCATGTGAGATTTAACTTAAGCACAAGCGCAACATTTCGAGCAAAATTATCGGTTGTTTTAGTTTAGTACCTATGTTAGTTCAGCTTCAGATGTGTTTGCTTGTCATATTGTCACCCTGCATGTTCAAATCAGACAGACTAAACTAAGGAAGAGCTGTGAAGTTCTCATACTTGGGTATGTAATTGCTTTTTCAAGATTTCCGATTGGATGGTTATTTCCTTTTAAATCTGCACGTAAGTTTAAACATTTGTGGTGAACATAATTTAAGATGGCATTCCAGGGACCAGTTTATGGCAGGGCCTCTCTCTAACTGTCGGTGCTAAGACAACTGCCAGACACCTCTTACAGGGCAGGAAGTAGGACCTTCTGCACCCACCACCACCAAGGAGAGGACTTCTCATTGGACTACAGGTTGACTTTAACTCATACACAATCCTAAGCTTTAGTCAAGAACTGCCATAAACATTCGTTCAGGACCTCCCAGATGCAGCAGCAGAGGACCTATGAGACCACAGAGATCTATTCATACCTATGTTTGGAGGCCTTAAGTTAGTATAAACTGCAACACATCCACTCCATCTTCATGCACAGCACAGTTTATGTTAATGATTATTGACTGTTAACACAACAGTTCATGGGACAGAACTATTAACAGATAAAGAATTGCATGGACAATGACATAACCTTTTCTTATCGTGTTTGGTCTCTATCTGTTCCATAAGGTGCCTTTAATAATTTGAAAGAGGTTTGATAAAGAAATAATGCATGGGTAAAATGTTAAAGGAACTGTTTTAACACTGTACTTTATGCTATGCAAATGAGTTCCACACTAGGGTGGGCAACACCGTGGCTACTTCAGACACCAGTGGACAATCACACTCCAGGATCGGAAATGCACCAGATTTCAATCTCCTCCTCATCAGAAAGGGATAAATATGTCCCCCGGGTAGACACACCCTTGTTCTGCATTTCCAACTCGACAGGGAAGGAGACACCAACAGACACACCACGCCATGAGATTCTGACCTGATGAGGAAAGAGACTACAAGATAGTTGATGTTAGGCTTTTGCAGGCAAAACGTTTTATATTGCTTTCGGCTGCACTCTAGCTGAAAAAGGGCCAAGCACTGAGGGACCTTTTTTGACCTCAACGGCTCCTCCAACAGTGCAGCCCAGTCCACAAAGGACGTTTGTGCATCGGCAGAACGGCATCGGCAGATATTGCCTGTTCCACAAGGCAGTGTTGCAGCCAGCCTGCAAAGGACCCTGTAAAGATTCAAAGGACCCAGCTGCCCTGTCCACACTTTAAGGACCCTCTTGGCGCAACCAAAGTTCAGCATCCTCCAGCCCAGCATTATTAATCATTGTGGTATTTACTCTTGTATTGTTAATACATTTCCTTAATTTTATTACAATTGTGTCTTCGTTGTGTTGATGATCAAAGTCTCTACTAGTTGTCCAGACTCTCACAAATCCTTCAGATAAATCAGCTGACCAACTCCTTCTAGTTTACATTAATTCTAAATGATCAAACAGCTCTTTTGGGAGTGTTCTTAAATAGTTAAGATAGTATTCTTAACTGTATTGTTAAGAATCTCCCATATTAAAAAGGGGGAGGGGTCATCTGATACACTCATAACCACACCTTAAGTGATACGTGATCAAAAATCACTACATCATCAGTGAATTGAGTACAAACCTATACACATTTGTTCTGTGGGTGATTGACTGGTGAGAGGTGGTGCTTTGCTGCTGTCAGGGACGCATCAGGACGCCGTTTTAAACTTCAAATGCGATGTGGTTTTTGACTACTTCTGTATTTATATTTTGTGATCCAATCACAAAACATTTTGCACTCCATTTACAACTATATTTAGCCATGACGGATCATCCAAAACGCGTCTGTGCTGGGGTAAGGTGGGCAAGGAGGAGGCGGGAACTGGCTGAACAGTCAAGGTAAGTTTTAACATCATAAATTAACTTAAATCGACATAAACACAAACACATAGACACACACACACAGTGCGGCCGCGAGTGTCTCTCTCTCTCGAACTGGCATCCTCAGCTCCTCTTTATCTCTCTCCTGCTGATTGGGCTGATTCAGTGCCAGGCGTCCATTGTCACGACCAGGCCTCCCGTCACACTCCTCCCCTCCCCCTGATTCAGGCTGGGGCACCATCCGGACTGGCCTAACCATCTCTGGAGGGGAAATGCTACCCTTCCAGCCGCTCCACCAGCTGATGGTCCACCCCGCCTCCTAGGAACCTGGGGAGTGATGAGCATGAGGAACACACAGCAGAGAGAGAGAGAGAGAGAGAGAGAGAGAGAGAGAGAGAGAGAGAGAGAGAGAGTGAGAAAAACTTGCTCGCTGGTCCCCAGACACGCGTCGCCTGGTCCTCAGCCACTCCTCTGCCCTCTGGCGGATGACAGCCACTCCTCCCCGGGTGGATGGCAACAGTTCCTCCGACTCCCGGCGGCCGGCAGTGACACCTGCATGAGGTGGTCAAGCAGGAGGCGGCAACTGTCTGAAAAGTAAACGTAAGTTTTAATGTCATACATGAACTTAAATTAACTTAAATGCAAAAACACAGACACTCGGCGGCCACATGTGGCTCTCTCTCTCATCCCCCTCACGGCTGATTAGCCTGATTCAGGACTGTCTGTGTTTTCTCAAGGCCCGGCCCGCCCTCCTCCTTGTCACAGTTTCTTACGAATTAAACTTACGAGAATTTTACCAGCTGTAAACAGGGTCAAAATTGACTGAAGCCAGAGCTAGGGGATGCTATAGAACAACTTCTGGCAGAACTCCCACCCACAATCGTCCTCAGTAAGACCCCCAGGAAAAAGATGGATATGGCTTTTTTCTTCCGTGGAACACAAAAGGAGAAATTTTTAAGAATGTTATTGCTGTTCTTTTTTCCATACAATGATATTGAGCATTCTGCCTTAAATCTCCTTTTGGTTCTATGGAAGACAGGAATTCATATGTGTTTAAAACCACATGGGATTGAGAATATGAGTGAACTATCCCTTTAAACCACATTTAATGCATATGATTGTCATTAAAATCTCAAACAAAATCTCAAAACAATTGCCATTTAATTTAAAGGTAACAAACACACTATACATGCAAAACATTTTTCAAGACAAAATGTATATGGAAACTTTCTGCTTTCAAACTTTTTGTTGCAGATGCCACATGGTTTTATACTATGTATCTAATGCAATGAAATGCATACATATTTAAGTGTGGCTTACAGTAGATATACTTTGTGAGGCCACTATATTACAGAATTATGGGGATAATAAATACAATTTGAATCATAAAAACTGTCCTGCTTTGATATGAATTCTGTTTCTCACCGAATTGCTATCTGTGATATATCAGCTTTTAATTGGTGAGCAACAACAGGCCTTGGGATTGTATGGTTACCAGGAAAAATACTCTCCAGCTGGAGAGAAGAGAAACAAACCAGAGGAATTGTTATGGTTCCATGGATTAAGCAGCATACAGTGTGGATCATTAAGCCAAGTTCCTTCTCGAACTTGGATGGACTCCAGATTCTTTCCAGGACACATATTTCAAGTGCAGAACAAATGTCAGTGACTACCAGCACCATCAGCTAATTTCTGTGTTCAAAGGATGGCTGGATGGATGGAGCACCCAGTACACTCTAAGGTGTGTATTGCCTAAGCTCTTTTAGGGTGAAGCACTGGGTTCAATTACTTTGTGTCTCCCGAATATACACCGACCAGCCACAACATTAAAACCACTTGCCTAATATTGTGTTGGGCCCCGCCGCCAAAACAGTGCCAACCCACATCTCAGAATGGCATTCTTAGATGCTATTCCTCTCACCACAATTGTAAAGAGTGGTTATCTGAGTTACTGTAGACTTTGTCAGTTTGAAACAGTCTTGCCATTCTCTGCTGACCTCTCTCATCAACAAGGCATTTCAGTCCACAGAACTGCTGCTCACTGGATGTTTTTTGATTTTTGCACCATTTGGAGTAAATTCTAGAGACTGGTGTGCGTGAAAATCCCAGGAGATCAGCAGTTACAGAAATACTCAGACTAGCCTGTCTGGCACCAACAATCATGCAATGCTCCAAATCACTGAGATCACATTTTTCCCCATTGTGATGGTTGGTGTGAACAACAAATGAAGCTCCTGAAATGTATCTGCATTTTATGCAATGCACTGCAGCCACATGATTGGTTGATAAGATAATCGCATGGATTGTTGGTGCCAGATGAGCTGGTTTGAGCATTTCTGTAACTGCTGATCTCCTGGGATTTTCAAACACAACAGTCTCAATCACAACATTCACAATTTGTGAAATGCCAATCACACATTTTACAGAGAATATTAAATACAAATTAAAACATCAAAATAATATTTGATCAACTCTAAGAGATGGATAGATGAGCTCTATGAAATCATCATCGCACTCAGGTTGGTTTTGATGTCAAAACATAGTAGTGTGTGGGTGGTAGAGAAAAAAATTAGTTTTTCCTGTTTTAGTCATGATTTGTGTGAAAGTGAAGAAAACGCACAAATTGTCATGCCTCCAGTGTTAATTTCAACAGGAAACTGCACCAAAATGTAGAATTCGGCTTGCAAATTCAGTTCACAAAAATGTTTGTAAATACATTACAGTATTAGTTTAATTATGAACATTTTGAGATCCCCCCCCCCACCATACTTTAATTTGCATAACTTTCATATGTTATATCTTATAGCAACTAATAAGATCCACAATGTAAAAATCTTACATAAGGCATTTGAAAAAAAATACATCTGTACCCTGAAGTATTGTGGATGACCTCTGTAGTTTGTCCTCTGTCTCAGTTACTGTATTTGGCATTGGCTTTAATTTGGATTTACGTGAGCATGTGTGGTGAGACAAGCGCTCTGTCCCCGAGTCACAGCTGCTACTGTGGACAATATAGCTGCCAGTTACTGTGATGATGTTAGCTTTGGGCTGCCATGGGCTTTAGAGACCACCCTCCTGGGGAAAACGGCAATGACCTGGCTCATAAAGCTATAATGAAATCCAAAATCTAGACACCAAACTCAAGGCCAAACATTATATGACAAAGGATTAGGAAGAGCATGCTTTTGAAGATGGATCAATCTTTGATGGCTCAAAAAGTCCAATCTATAATGGTGTCCCTATAAAGGGGTTATGACATACCTTTTCAATTATAACATTACTAAAGTTTTTTTTTCTTCATATATTTGTAAAACATGACACACACATGCGCAGACAAACACGTGCACACACACACACACACACACACACACACACACACACACACACACACACACACACACACACACACACGTAGTGTTTCCATGTTTAATGGGGACTTTCCATAGACATAATGGTTTTTATACTGTACAAACTTTATATTCTATCCCCTAAACCTAACCCTACCCCTAAACCTAAACCTCACAGAAAACTTTCTGCATTTTTACATTTTCAAAAAACATAATTTAGTATGATTTATAAGCTGTTTTCCTCATGGGGACCGACAAAATGTCCCCACAAGGTCAAACATTTCGGTTTGTAATATCCTTATGGGGACATTTGGTCCCCACAAAGTGATAAATACATGCTCACACACACACACACACACACACACACACACACACACACACACACACACACACACACACACACACACACACACACACACACACACACAAACATGCACACACATACATAGCCTACCTGAAAAATATGCAATCACTTAAAAATTATTTAAAGGGGACCTATTATGCAAAATTCACTTTTATATGTTGCTTGTACATCACATTTTTTTATTCTCAAGCATGGATCAGTACCAACTGTTCATGTTCCAGCCTTATATCCTGAAGATGTAAGTATCACACTTTTTACATTTTGTGAATGTTTGCGAATTGCCTCTCCGAATGTGCTTGTTAGCTGATTCCACGGCTAATGCAGCTAAAGTTACCATTGTCTCTGATTGTATTCACAGAGACCAGATATACTGTACATATATACATATTCATACATATATGAACTCTGGTTCTGTTTTTTTGTTGCTGTAGTAACTGAAGCACAAGCTGTAAAAGATATCTGCTCTTCTGGAAAGGGGGCGGGGAGCAGCAGCTCATTTGCATTTAAAGAGACGAAATCAGCGTGTTTTTGATTCCACCCAAAAAGAGGCATTTATAACATGGTATAATAAATTATCCATGAGGTATTTTGAGCAAAACTTCACAGACACATTCTGGGGACACCTGAGACTTATATTACATCTTGTAAAAAGGGGCATAATAGGTCTCCTTTAAACTCTCTTAATGTCTTTATATCACAAATAGCATTCACTTAGATTTTCACTTTCTGACATAACACCACTGTATCAGTTGTAAAAATAAATTAATCTTAAAGGGATAGTTTACCCAGAAATCTCTCATCATTTACTCAACCTAATGCCATCCAAGATGTACATGTATTTCTTTCTTCTGCAGAACACAAACAGATTTTTTTTAGAAAAATATCATGGGAGAATTTATTTAAAAAACAACAGTTGCTAAATATTGATCTGTTTCTCATCCACACCTATCATATTGCTTTTGAAGATATGGATTTAACCACTGGAGTTGTCTGAATTTCATGCTGCCCTTTAGAATTTCATGTGCCCCATAGCCATGTTGTAATAGGCGAGTGGCACACTGTAACACGACCATTATGGCAGCTTAAAATCCCCCTCTAACAACTGTATCTGATCTAATTAAATTAAATAGAAGATAAACTAAAATATTATGTCAATATAAGTCATTTACTAACTTTGTCATACATATTATGGCAATCATTTTGACACTTGACTCTTGAAAATAAATACACATCAAAGCCACAGCATTGGCCATAATTCATGGATAGATCTCTCTCTCACACACACACACAAACTTTTGGTGCAGCTATCATTATAAGGACTCATCTGATTTTTATACTGTATGAACTATAGATTCTATCCTCTAAGCCTAAACCTACCCCTAAACCTTACCCTCACAAAAAACGTTCTGCATTTTTACATTTTCAATAAAACATTGTTTAGTATGTTTTTTAAGCGATTTAAAAACGGGGACACTAGAACTGTCCTCATAAAGCATAATACCCTTGTAATTACCAGTTTGTAACCTAAAGAAAAGTCCTTGTAAACCACTTAAACCTGTCCACACACACACACACACACACACACACACACACACACACACACACACACACACACACACACACACACACACATTCATGGCAATTATGTAAATTGCATATCAGACTGCATGGAATTAAATACAGTTTGTTTTAATTGGGGCACATTGTAACACTGTGTTACAATGTTCCCCAAACCTGGCTCATCAGTTCTGATGGACAGCTAAAAATGAAAAGACTATGTAAGATGCTAGCTAACAGATTAGAGATTAAAATTTTGTTTGTCTCATTTTAACTTAACTGCTGGCAATACCTTCTAAAGTCTTTTGAATTTTGTCACAATTTGTTCTCTACACAGTGTTGATATGGCAACAAATAAACAAAAAGTAAACAAAACTTACTGGTGTGTGTGGAAACATCTAAATCGTGTGTGTTACAACTAGACCTGTGTTAGTTTGTGCCCAGCTTTCTCCTACATTTTTCAAAATTTCTGCTCACATTTTTGCTCACAGTTGAAAGAAAGTAATACAGGTTTGGATTGACATGAGGGTGAATAAATGATCAGATAATTTGCATTTTTGGGCAAACTTTTCCTTTAATGGTCTCAACCGTTTCTTAGCTAGACATATAATGAGAAAACTGTTGGGCCTGGAAATAAATATGAAGCAAAAAACTAAATAAAAAACATTGTTTTCTGTTATTATTGTTTCATTATTGCTGTTGAAAGTTTTTTTTCTGTATGTGATCATTTAAGGTTTAGGGTAAAATGTACTTCCTCTTCATGGTGGTCCTGCTCGTTCTGTTCTTCATTTGATGAAGACAGCAAACTCAGACAGAGTGAAAAGAAACAGATACAACAGCCTCCAGGCTGTGGGTGGCAACATCACCTTTTAAAAGTTATGAAACAAATCTACAGTATGCAATCTGTTACCCCTTATCACACAAAAACACACAGCCTTCAGGGCAGGAACAAGGCTTTTAGTTTTTTCTGAGAAACAAATCTGTTTGCTGTCTGTGGCAAAGTTGTGAAGTACACATCTTTCAAATCCGGAGGAAGAGGCTTGTGTGTGGCATTATTCATTAGTTAGGCAGAGAGTTGCTGCAAAAAGTCAAGCAAGTGGCATTACTCACTATCTCAGCAGAGGGTTGCTGCTCAAGAGTGGAATTTTATAACTGAGTGCTTTCAGTTCTCATCTGGAATGCCAACATATGGTATAGATTACACCAGAATCCATATCTGTACTTCTCTTTGTGTTGGACTGAAACTTCTCTCTTTAGTTTAAAATACAATTCTAAAGGTTTTGGGGTTTGGGGACAGTATATGGCACATCCAAAAAGACAAATAGTAGGGTACAATGGGGCTAAATGCACAACTAAAATCAAGCTTTTCTGGTCAATAAATTGAAAAATAGATTATATTTTATTGAATATTGATGGCGCAACATTATTTGAGTGAAAATAAGGGGGCATTTTACCCTACACTTGGGTTAAAATGCCCCCAGGAGGTTTAAAGTGATATTGTAAAGATAAAGGGGCAATAATTATTGTGCAATATTTGTCAACTCAGGAAAATACATTTGAGATCATTAAAATAATGCTTATTCAAAATAACAACTTCAGAAAAGGGTTAAACATAGTCTTTCAAATTCATTACATCTCAAGTACTTTAGAAACAAATGCATCCCCATTGTCCATTGTATAAGTATAACAATTTGAATGAAAGGTTTAACTTAAAAAACTAATCATTTGAATTTCATCATTTCTTTCTTGGTACTTTATTGAAAACATGCACTTGAGCTGGCATAATCTCAACAAGTTTGTGCAAAGCCTAATGATCCATGTTCTCCCAACAGAATGCAGAGTGGTGCAGATTCTTCAATGTTCCGTATTAATTTTACAACATAATGTTTCTTTGTTTGCATCTATTCAAATTCTAATGCTTTCTGTTTTGTTTCAGGTATACAATAGATTTTCAATGTGGTCTCAGACTTGTGTATCCAACTGTACATGATAATGTACCAATATACATGCATTTGTATGAGAAGAAAATGTAGGAAATTTGGTTGATGTAGATGTACAGATTAAAGTGCTGCAATTCTCCACCATTATATGTAGAAACAGTATATGTGAGCTAGGAATTAAATTAAACTGTCCTTATTCTACATTATTATGTAAGGATTTATAATGGAATTAGTCACTTTTGACAACCATTATAAATTAGCTAAATGACAAATAACTTGATTATTTGTCTGAATAAAATTCTCCACCAATAAAACCGTAATACAACGTAGTTCCGCACACAATTCCTATGATAAGGAATTAGCTTTAATAAGGGAATTATGATTAATTAACTTGTTGGAGTAATATTATTCTCATGGCTTACTGAAAATAATATTACACATATTTAGGTACAGCTTTGAAGCTAAATCTTTTAAAAACAGGGATGAGATTATTTATCAAAATATACCACAATCAAATTATCTATGAATACAGACAAACTTTATTGCTATTCTAAACATAAATCTAATCTTACACATAAAACATGAAACAGGTTGGTGAGGAGAGTGACAGAATGTGAAGTAAATGATCAATACTGAGAACATGAATATTATGGAGTCTGTTGACAATGTTTTAAGAACCACTTATCCTTCTTTGAGTCTAAATTGATTTGCAAAAAAAATACCCAACATATCTAACTAATACACTAACACTTTGAGCAAAAGTCTTGGAGATGTACTTGTGTGTCGTTCTTTATTTTGCTTGGTTCTTTGGCTCTTTGAAAGAAAGTTAGTTTCGTCAATGTTTTGGATTCTGTTATGATCACGGATAGCTATTGTCTGGATGAAGAGAGGATTTCTGCAAGGAGAATTCACGTCTCCCATTGGGTGTGTGAACCGTAGACCAGAGAGTGAAAGGCTTCCTCTGGATTTTGGTGTCCTGAGTTTTCCTTTGACTCTACATGGCACGGAGTATCCGGAAGAATCAAGCTTCCAAAAAGAGCGTTGCAAGAGCGAAGTTCAGCAGAAGATCAAGAGAAGAGAGCAGAAGAGGGCGTTCTTCCTTGGGTTGGAATGTTTTGAATTGAAATTGGCCTCACCCCGAAGGTGTCCTGAGCCAATCAGAAGTCACTTTCTGGAGTCACATGGTCGATTGAGCTGTCCTTTTCAAAAGTTGATTTATGTTCCTTTGTGGAGGTTTCTTACAAACTGCCGCTCAAAAATAGTGCATGTTTAATCATGAACTTTTATATCTTGAAAACAATACAAGAGACATGACATTCATTGTCATCAACATTCTCTAATAAACATGCAAGCATTTACTTACTAAATATAACATTCATATTATACGTGTTAGTAACAAAACATGAAAATCCCTGGTTACAAATCGTACTGGTTAATTTGTTAGGTTTACCTGATTGTCGGGGTATAATATCCAGTTGAACCTTGAAGTTACCATACTAGATTAAAGATTATAATAATCGATTTGTTAGTTAGAAGTGTTTACCAATCACTACACATATTATAAGGTACATAGGCTATAATCATTAATTTGTCAGTTATTCAAGTGATCAGAGGTCATAGAGTCATTTTCAGAATGATCTAGCAAGTCTAGGTATGGTGTATATTTTATAGGATTTAATCACAAGTACTGGGTTCATGGATTCCCTTTTAACTGCTTTTTGCAGGATACTAATCACGATGTCTTGTGATCTGATGAGTCTAAGTATAGCAAATTAGTTTATATTGGAGGACAAAACAGAGTGTGCTCTGAGTCTTTCTTGGGAATTCCAGGGAGTGTGTTTATTGCTTGTGACCCCTGCACCCAGGGGCCTCTTTGCAGAGATGGCCTTAATAGCAGTTTAGGCACCATGGATGAGTTTTATGATACTCAAATGGCTCAGTAGGGGATCTCTCTGAACTGTGGAATGTTTTGTTGTGTTGATTTGATGGCTTTGTTTGTGTATTATCCTACAGAAAGAAAAATCCCAAATTAGGTTAGAATATACCATTGTTTATCCTAGACAGCAATGAGATTACATGGGGAACGAATAGAGACTTTTGTTAAAGGGATAGTTCACCCAAAAAAGTTTATTCTCTCATCAGTTATTCACCCTTGTGTCATCAAACAAGTTTGTGAAAATCAAACTTGTTTGATTTTCTTTCTTCTGGATAACACAAATGAAAATACTTTGAAGGATGTATGCGTTTATGTCCATACAGTGTAAGTCAGTGGGGTTCAAAACTTTCAAGCTCAAAAAAGCACAAAAAGGCAGCATAAAAGCAACCCATTCAACTCAAGTGATTTATTTCATGTCATTTGAAGAAGTGATACAATTGTGTGAGAAACAGACCAAAGTTTAAGTAAATGAATAAAGAAAATTATCATTTTGGTGTATGTGGCAGGGCGGAGGGCAGGACCGGGTCGTGATCCTACACACCCGGTCCTGTATTAGGCTAATTAAGCATCAGAGAGGGATAAAGGTCAACTTCAGAGGATCGCACGGGAGAGAGAGATCATTTACGGACATGTCCATCGTGTGTGTTTGTCTTTTAAGTTTATCATTAAAATGTTTATTTATATTGTCAAGCCAGTTCTCGCCTCCTCCTTTCCATTGATCCCTTTACATTGGTGCCGAAATCCGGGAAGGAGGAGGAATACGCCGTAGTAGAGTTCTCGCCACAACCGTCCACCCCAACGGAGCAGCTGCGGCCATCTGCCGGGGGACGAGGAGCCCAGCCGCCTGGAGGAGAACGATGGCCGCTAACCGCGAGGGGAGAAGGGGCTCCTAACCGACTGCCTGGAGCGGTCAGGGCCGCTGCCAGGGGCGCAGGAGTCGCCTACCAGCCGCTGAAACGCAGCGGGGTTTGAGACCACCGACCGCGAGCGGGGAGGGGATCGCTGCCGACCGCCTGGAGCGGGAGAACCGCTGTCAGGGGTAGGGGAGGCCCCTTCTGTTCACCGAGAACGCGGTGGGGCGTTCCGTCCACCAGGGGCTGGAGGTCTGCCTCTGATCCGCCCGGAGAGGCACGGCTTTCGTCCGATAGAGGGTGGAGGATTGGCCGAGGAACAAGCTACGGCATATCGGAGAACCGGCGAGTAGGTTTTTTTTTTTTTTTCATCTCTCTCTCCTCTCTCTCTCTCACTGCCGCTCTGCGTTGGCCTTTTCCCTCTCGTTTAAATTTTAGTGATTTTGGGGGGAGGAACTACACTGTTACAGGCAGTACCCCCCCCCATTATAATTATTTCTGTTTCCCTTCCCATGTCCCCTCCCTCGTCCAGGTAGATGGGGATGATCCCCAGCCTGAGAGAACGAGGGAGGATTCTACACACCCGGTCCCGTATTAGGCTAATTAAGCCTCAGAGAGGGATAAAGATCGACTGCAGAGGATTGTTTACGGACATGTCCGTCGTGTGTGTTTGTCTTTTAAGTTTATCATTAAAACTATTATTTATATTGTCAAGCCGGTTCTCGCCTGCTCCTTTCCATTGATCCCTTTACAGTGTACTATACTTTTAGGTCTCCTGCTTCTCAGATCTTTCTTCTTAGAAAAAGACCTCAGCACTCTCACATGTGTCTCCTCTGGAGTTTCAGAAAAGGTCTAAACAATGTCACAAACTGCTCTAATTTGCCAACTTGTCAAGACACAAAAATCTGTGATCAAAAGTGTGATACGTCAATATGAACTAAAACAGTTCTTATTAATATTCTTCTGAGACCAAATTATGCTATCATATGCTATGCTATCCATGTTAATGGTCTATTCCCTATTCTCTAAATAGCTCTATTCTCTTAAGCCTAATTTATAAAATGAAAGAAGCCAAACCTTTTCCTAAAGATACTAAAGACCCCTATTCGAACAAAGCCTGCAGTTGTACTAAGATTCAATATTGTTTAAAATGTGAGTATTGAGGAAAATAAATAATTAAAATGGCCACACACATCTAAACCACACCTATGATTGGTTTTTATGTTCAATGATTAGCCAAGTTCACCAATGTCAAGAATTTCAGGGATGTGTGCACACAGGATAAATATTACTAAACACATTAGCAGCCTTGACTGCATGTCAACAATTGTTTAACATGTGTCTACTTTTAGAAACATGTGAGACAAGATTAATATATAAAAAAGACATACATGAGAACTTTATTAACACTCCTAAAGTATGCAAGAGCAACCTCTACTATATTTGTTTTTCTTTGGACATTTATTCATTGCATAGAGACATGTGAAATATATTCAGCTGCAATCAGTTGTTAAATTAGTCCACTATAACAGCCATTACAGTTGGTTTGCTGTCCGCCCCAGAACTGCATTATTATTGACATATTTAGCCCACATATTCAAGTAATTGGGCAGCCTTGATGAATAACAATCAAAAGCAGATGCAGCAGGCACAGCACCAAATGTCCTGTGGTCTTAAGGCCCTCTGCAGATTAATTACAAAACACCAGGCAATCACATTGATTCTGTTCAGCCCATAGGCATCGCTCATGTCCTTAAACATGGACGAGACCATGGTGATGATCGCCAACCTTGCACACCGAATTGAAACCAGTTGGTTATTTCATTTCAACATCCCATGAAACTAAAATTGGAGTTTTGTGGCTTTTAGCCCATGCCTGTTTGCTTTGAGGCCATCAGCATACTAAATGTACTTTTAGCAGATATCAACATTTAAAATGTGCAGTCTTTATCTTCCAAGCAAAGATCCCAAAATATTGACTCAGTTTGCACTCAGTATCCAATAAAATGCTCTCTAGAATGAGAATGTCCCTCCATCCAATTCCACATACTTCTGACTAGCAATAGAATGCAATAGTGCCCAGCAAGTTCTTCAACCATCTTAGCTCCTTAGTATGTTTCCCATTCATTTTTTTTTCCCCATAGAGATATCATTACAGGGATAGTTCACCCAAAAAATTCTGTCATGATTTCCTCCAGAAACTCAGATGTGCATGATTTTCTGTCTTCTGCACCAAACAAATTAAGATTTTTAGAAGAATATTTCAGCTCTGCAGGTCCATACAATGCAATTGAATGGGTGCCAACATTTTCATTTACATTTATGCATTTGGCAGACGCTTTTATCCAAAGCAACTTACAGTGCACTTATTACAAGGACAATCCCACCGGAGCAACCTGGAGTTAAGTGCCTTGCTCAAGGACACAATGGTGGTGGCTGTGGGGATCGAACCAGCAACCTTCTGACTAACAGTTATGTGCTTTAGCCCACTCCAAAGCCCACTCCTACAGAGCTGAGATATTGTTCTAAAAATCTTAATTTGAGTTCAGCTGATGAAAGACAGTATGGCATGAGGGTGAATAAATGAAGAGATCATTTTCATTTTTGGATGAACTACTGCAGTCTCTAGGCACATTCATGATTTCAAGCTTAATTTCTATAAAAATCTATTCCCTTATGGACAAAAAAAGTAAAATAATTTTTTTAATCAGGAACCTGACTGCTGTGCTCTACAGCAAGCATATAATGTTCATGGCTGTGACATATGTACTATATAATGCCTACAGAATAATCAAAATATAAAGAATTATAAAAAAATATTTACAGTATGTCCTGCATTCATTTTTTGTTTTAACAGGAGAACACTTGGCAAGAAAGCTCATTCTGGTTCTGATTCTGAAATACTTTAACACAAGTAAGAAAACTGCACTTGTAAAACTGCAGTTTAACTGCAAATCTGATTGGAACTAATTGAACCTTCGCTAAGCTCCACCCACCTTGGCAACCGTTGCTCACTCTGATAAGCTCTGCAGAACTTCCCATAGGAATGAATGGGAGATTGCCGCGATTGTGTAATATAAACAGAACTGATAATATACTTACGTGGGCTGAAATGAAGTGTGACAATGTAAAGCATATTTATCTAACATTTGATTTCTGTCAAATTCCACTTCAAATTGCCCAAACATACATTACTCAAATAGTCCATTAAACATTTAATTCTTCATTCTAAATGTACAGATGTTTTTGTGGTTGTTTTTTTTTTAAGCATGTACATGTGGATATTCTTTATGCAGGTCTATCATCCAGTGAATGAGTCACGATGGCCTACCGATACACTGGTAAATTCACAGCTTGTCTTACAGGTGCATTAGACAGGTGGGCCAATAAGTGGGCCAGCTAAATTTGAGACAAAGCCTGCCAAAACTAGCATAAAATGGGGACAGCTAATGTGATGACATCACTGGCCCATCTCCTTAAAGTGTGCCAAGAGTAAGTTGAACTAAACAAACCGAAACTCAGAGTATGATTAAAAAAACAGTGTACATTTCTAAAGATCCTAACCAATACATGCACCACACACCAATAAATCTTGTGTTATCTCAACTCAGTTGTGAGGGAGGGCATGTGAGTGACAAAAATTAGTTTTGTTTTCTGCATTCTGCACTTCTACACATCTTTCTCAGTCCCTGCACTCAAATCATTTTATACATGTTATTTCTGAGAGGGCATGCAATAAAAGAGCTATTGCATTCTGCCGTCCTAAAGGAAACATAATGTGTCTGCAATGAGTCACAGACAAAGCCCAGACACCACAATATAGAAAAGTTTGCTTGTAAATCAGAGGATGTCCGCTGGGAAAAAGCCTTTGATATGTGTGCTAGAGGAAGACAGAAAGTGAGTGTGAGAGAGAGAGAGAGAGAGAGAGAGAGAGAGAGAGAGAGAGGACAAAAGATAAATTATTAAGAGGACATTAACATGAAAGGGGTTGAGGACAGGTTGAAGGCTCCTGCTCTTTGATAAAGCAGAGGGTCATTGTGGGCATATACAAAGACCTATAGAGGCCTCTAAGATCTGTCATTGGTCAAGTTGAAAAGGAGATAATTTCTGCTCTACCTGTGAGGTTAAGACAGCTGCATATTAATATGCATAAAAGACTTTTATGCGACATTTAGTATAATAAGTGCAACATCTTTACAGGAGAATCTCATGAAACCTGTCAAAGAACTAACATGTTCAGGTTGCCACAAAATCAAAAGAAAGAAATGAGCTATAGAATAGGCCTAATTTGCTTCTTAAAGAAAATTAACTCTATTTAAGGACCAATAAGATTGTTTTGCAATGTGACATTATTTCATTACAATTTAGCACACCCAGTTTCTTATGGTACCTCACAATTATGTCAAAATACTGGTCACAATTCGTTGAAAATTGCTAATCATAATAATGAGAAACAAATTCAGTCATCATAAACTAGCAATTCCTGGATATCAACACACAATTTTTTTTTTTTAAATTAATAAAATAGCCAGACAATTTACACGGATACAATTTTATTTAAAGGGGACCTATTATGCTAAATTAACTTTTACATGGTGTTTGAACATAAATGTGTGTTGGCAGTGTGTGTACATAACCACCCTATAATGATAAACCAGTAAAAATTTTTAATCCCCATTAATCATGAGCACTGTCTCAGAACAAGCCGTTCGCAGATTCTGTACAAAATGACGTCACTTTGTACAGGCCCTGCCCACAACTGTTGACGGACTCTGCGGACGGACATGTTTGTTTGTGTGTGTTGTTTTGTTATAGCGCATAGCGAACATTGTAACAGTATTTGTGTGTGTGTGTTGCACATCCATCGTTGCAAAACTGCTGAAAAAACTCTACAACAAATAAATAAATGTATCAAATAACCATCCGGAAACTTCCTGACTCATTCTCAAAGTAGTCTTCCCTCATCAGTGTCTGACTCCAGTTCAAACATATAGGGCTGAACACCACTATTTCCACTGTCAGTCATATTGCTTGTGATGTCAATCAAATGTCAAAACTCCGCCCTATTCTGGATACAGGGCGGGAAGCACCAGCTAATTTGCATTTAAAGACACACACACACACACACACACACACACACACACACACACACATGTTGTGTTTCCATGTTTTATGGGGACTTTCCATAGACATAATGGTTTTTATACTGTACAAACTTTATATTCTATCCCCTAAACCCAACCCTACCCCTAAACCTAAACCTCACAGAAAACGTTCTGCATTTTTACATTTTCAAAAAACATAATTTAGTATGATTTATAAGCTTTTTTCCTCATGGGGACCGACAAAATGTCCCCACAAGGTCAAAAATTTCGGGTTTTACTATCCTTATGGGGACATTTGGTCCCCACAAAGTGATAAATACACGCTCACACACACACACACACACACACACACACACACACACACACACACACACACACACACACACACACACACACACACACACACACACACACAAACATGCACACACATACATGTTGTGTTTCCATGTTTTATGGGGACTTTCCATAGACATAATGGTTTTTATACTGTACAAACTTTATATTCAATCCCCTAAACCTAACCCTACCCCTAAACCTAAACCTCACAGAAAACTTTCTGCATTTTTACATTGTCAAAAAACATAATTTAGTATGATTTATAAGCTGTTTTCCTCATGGGGACCGACAAAATGTCCCCACAAGGTCAAAAATTTCGGGTTTTACTAACCTTATGGGGACATTTGGTCCCCACAAAGTGATAAATACATGCACATACACACACACACACACACACACACACACACACACACACACACACACACACACACACACACACACACACACACATGTTGTGTTTCCATGTTTTATGGGGACTTTCCATAGACATAATGGTTTTTATACTGTACAAACTTTATATTCTATCCCCTAAACCTAATCCTACCCCTAAACCTAAACCTCACAGAAAACTTTCTGCATTTTTACACTTTCAAAAAACATAATTTAGTATGATTTATAAGCTGTTTTCCTCATGGGGACCGACAAAATGTCCCCACAAGGTAAAAAATTTCGGGTTTTACTATCCTTATGGGGACATTTGGTCCCCACAAAGTGATAAATACACGCCACACACACACACACACACACAAACACACATACACACACACACACAAACAGCAAATCTTTATTCCCACCCAAAAATTGGGATTTTCAACATGGTATAATAAATTATCTGTAGGGTATTTTGAACTGAAACTTCACAGACACATTCTGGGGACACCAAATATTTAAATGAAACAATTTTACAATGAAAATTGTAAAAAAAAAAAATTGGGATGAAAAGTTCCTGACTATTTTTTTTCTTGGCAGTGTGTGTACACAACCAGCCTATAATGATATTTTTTGTAACCATTTTTGTTGTTGTTTTGTTTAATTCACCCTTTTCACACTGTGAATTGTTGATGCATAAATCAACAACAATGAATGAGTGAACATTTTTAAAAAACAATGAAGCTGATTTGCAGAGATTCTCTTTTTTCAAAGAAATTGTTCAGTTCTTCTTCTTGACATTTGCTATAAACTATTCAAATATATTGTATTATCACTGGGGGATTTTCAGAGCTGCAACCCTGAACTTTACCAAACATCTCATTTTAGCTCTAGCTGACGAGAATGCGATAAGATATGATCGCAGAGGACCAATTATGCATATTGTTTCCTCTTTGATGCCTTTCTATTTCTGCTCTGCAGGCATGTTTGTGTTAAAAGCATCAATATAATTTGACATAAAATGACCTACAAGCTTGTTTGTTTATCATTAGCACTGCTTTTTCTGCTCTAAAGGCCACATTAACTGAACAGCGCGCGTGCAATGGAGGCCAAGACGGAAATCAATAATGAGACACCACTTGAATATCTAAATATTCTCCTCCGCCGACACCATAAAAGGGTCCCAATTATGAATACATGCACGTATTACACAACAATATGCTTCAAAAGCGCTAAAACTACAAAGAACTCTGCTCTCACCCAAACACAGGACTCAGGATCAAAGACAAGCCTAATGAGTATGGAGCTTACCACAAAGTGGAACCATTTATTTAGATGCTTACAAGGGAAGAGAGGCATAGCAATATGCATTAAGCCTGTGTTTTAGCAAAAAAACGTAATTCAGCTATTTAAGAAAATAAACCAGGCTTGTTCATTCAGCTTGTAATTTTTAACATCGCAAAAGGTTTCTGCTCTGGTAAAATAATTAATTCAATGCTCATCGCAAATCTGTTAGACTTGAAAGCTTGGCCCAAATCTTCTAATTTATGATAAAAACATGGATGTTGTCAACAGAGGCATTTCCCTACTGGTTCTCTCCATGTGGAATATTAGTGTAGCATTCTGTTATGCTTTAACTTTGATTGAGTTGTAAAATCCTCTGGGATCTAACCACATGCCTTTTCATTCCAATAGAGGGGTAGTAGAACTGGAATTAAAGCAACCATTATACCAAATAAGGCATCATAAATCTCATATACAGTCCTTACGGATATTAAGAGCTCAGGATGTGTTATCAAACAGCAAATAAAATGAATTGTGTGGATTGATTTTTTTTTTTTTTTTTTATCTGAACAAATGATATTCAAGTACAAATATGGAAGTGTCATGCTCATTCAAACCATATGCCCCCCTAAGATTTTTGAAGCCACAGAAATGTGTATCTTTAGATCAGTAGGCTGCTAAATAAGTATTGTACACTGAAATAAAAAATTGAGACTAATCGAGTCAAAACTGGTAACTTTTTTTCCTGTGCAACATTAAAAAGAAGTTATTGTAAAATGTCCAAGTTGCTCTGTGTATATCAAGTACATGATGGCTTCCAGCTAGAGATCTGCTACTTCGCTGGGGTTCAGGTCACTTTTTCAAGAATAACTTTGGGTTTGTAATTAAATAAAAATGGCACACATGAACAGATGAGTTGTTTCTCCACTGTATGTAAACACGTGCAAGATGGACATCTTTGACCGTTGCGCTGCATCTTGCTGTTTTGTTTTGGCACCTTGTGTGGTACATCCATATTTTTTCATACACTGTCAAGTAAAAAAATTATAATCATTTTAAAGTGCATCTGGAGACAACTGCGTTCTGTTGCATTCATTGCACTGCTACTTTTTAGTGCAGTGTCTTTGATTTGATTTTTGAAGGATGCATATGGATTGCATGTGTGGAGTTTGATCACGCTTTGTGCACATGTTAGGACTGGGTATGTAAATTTTGAATTAATCACATCTTATTTAATCATTTAAGCATGTATCAAGATGATGTATGCTGAAGCATATGGGTAGACTAATGCCCTGTTTGTATTTTCATTTAACATTAGCCTCTGCCATATTTCATTTCAGTATTTCATTTTTGTATTTCATTTACGTTTTTCATTTTACCGGTTTTCATCCTACTCTGTTTCATTGTGCTGAAAATTATCATTATTGTTTTTATGTATACGGCCCCATCGACCGCTGTTTTTTTTGTCATTTTTGTTTAAAAAGCCATCAGTTTAAACCCCCCAAAAATATTTTTGTATCTTGTGTTGATTATTTACAACCCACTACATTTTAAAAATGTTTTTTAACCAGCAAAATTTTATTGATAAATAAACTGTTTCTTTTTTTTAAAAGCCAAGGTTTTCCCTTTTCCTCTGGTGTGCGCTGTTAAAACTGTGTATGTTTACTGTTATGATTGTTGCTTAAAATTCAGAATATTGCAACAAATTTATTTGCTTGGATAAGAAATTATAAAGAGAGTGAGTGACTTCAGATTCAGACTTTAAATTTGACGGTCCTGGTTGGGTCACACAATCTCGTGTATGGTTCGGTTCGGGCTTCAACTAATTGGTTTATTTAAAAAAAAAAAAAAAAATATATATATATTAGATTGGGAATTACCGATTTTACATTCAGGCTTCTACATGACCTCTCCTGCCAGTTAATTGGTAATTGGAAATGACCAATTTTACAATGTAAAACACTTACACAATTCTAATAATTTTGTGCTTCCTCAAAAAATATATATATACATGGCACTCCTGAATGTATGCTCTGAAAAAAAAAAAAAAACGAAAAGAAGACATTCTAAGAGAATTTGAGATGATTACCCATGCAGTACATCATTTTTTGACTTTGTTCACAACCCATTGTTTCAACCTTCCTTCTTTAAAGACATGGAGCAGAAGAGAGCTCACAGAAAGTGGGAATGTCTCTTTACATCATACACCCAGGTAATGAAAAGGAAATGAGAATTCATACATCACTGTTCCTCCCATCAACCTGTCCATCTGTAACCATCTGTGTTTATATTTCAAAACATCCCCATTATACACTTACCAACCACGCTTAGCCAGAGGGAATGGTTTGTTTGCCAGAGAATGTTCCCTTAAAAGCCACTCTTTCTGTCGCCATGACGACAACAAAAAAACACGGCCAAAAATGGAACTAAAATTCACTACATTCTAGAACTCTTGTCTCTAACGGACCACATCTCCCATCTTAGCTGGAGGATCAGAGTAAACTGTCAGGTATCTATTCAATAAATGCTTTCTTCATTTCCCTTTCGGCTAGAAGGAAAAAGGGTTGAGCCACTGAACTTTAGCCGAGTGGAAATTATACAGTCTACCTCGCTCAACAGTGTGTTTTCTATTCTCCAGCGAAAACTGACCTCTACTCCTCTGGCACTTTCAACAATAATGTTTAGAGCCTTTTTGAAGGTGAAGTCTGGAATTTCTGCACCACTAGCATCACCAAGTGAATAGCAAAAATAATGAATGCTATAATAATTTGCAAATGCTAATTAGCTAAATGCTAATCCACTCCAATTTTTAACATCTCTTTCTTGACTTATTATTGGAACGAATTGTCATATGTTAAGACATTTTCTGCACGAAATTGGATTAATATGCAAAATAATTCAACAGTTTTTCCCCCTCCAAGATAATGAAGGACTTGTTGAATTAAAAATGCAACATAAAAAGGTCGTGAGACAAACGTAATGAGGTCATTTGACAACAATATACAGTAGCATACTACTGTTTGAAACATTTATCGTAGAATAATGCCAACCGTTTCACTTCCATATTTAAAAAAATAGTAGGCAGGATGCAGTGTATTCTGTGCATTATTCAGTAGGACTAAGTAGTAAGCTAGTATACCATTCTGAACATAACCACCATTTTCAAACATCTTCCACTGGTCGAATAAACAGATTGTCCCATCCCAAAGTCATGCCATTGGTTGAGCCAATGTTTCGATAGCGCCACAGAGCCACAACATTTACACTTCTCAGTGAAATCAACCTACAAATGGCTTACAGTTAAAACATTACACACTTCACCTTGAAAGCATTAGATCGCAAAAGCCTTGATATCAGAGCATTTAACCATTTGAAGTTCAATGAAATGGCATCCATACGCATGAACAATTGTCCTGGTACGAGAAATGTCAGTGTTGCTCCACTCTGTTTTTCCATGGTCTGATACTCTAACCAGAACGCAAGTTCCATCTTTAGACCAGGTCCTTGACAGACTTACCGCAACTGAACTGGCAAGCATGAGCGTGCGACATCAAATCAATACTAATCAATTCCTCAGTCTGTTAGGTCATAACAAGCTAAGGAGGCACTCTGAGAAATATGGCTTTCAGACCTCTTTAATTTGTCATAATACAAGAGAGGAAAAAGCAAACAAGATTATCCATTCCGAGTCCTTGATTCTGCTCTTCAAGCCGCCACCAGAGACAGGAAGGCTGGGCAATTTAAAGGGGCAGCAGTCCTATATATGGAGTCTCTGGTTAGGTGGATCTAATTTGGAAATTGCACTGCAGGTAATTGGATTAAGAACTTGCCCTGCTCAGGTGTATTTGTGCATTTATTCAAGCATGAGTGATCTTATCTGATATCCAGAGTAGAAGGTCTTAAACTCTCTGGCTTCAGATACTAAGAACAAGAAATTAACATAAATTCAGTTTATAAAATTTGCAACCCTCCTCACTGTGATACAGCCTTTACAACTAAAAACAAAACTCTTCACAACTCACTTTTGGCACTCCTCCATGTACAATACACCTGGAAAACAGAGCTTACACTTTCCCATATGCCCAACAATATTTACTGCTTCGGCAACTGGGGGCAGTGTTTCGCATTTTGGTAAGCAAGCATCGATTTTAGCAATAGAAATGTCAACTTACTGTTTCCGATTTTACTGTCAGATCAGTCTGGTCATTCACAGTGCGTCACGTGGAAGCAACTCTTTAATTGGTGAATCATTTCCCTACAGGTTCATGGGTAGAGTAGTTCTTCACCAGGAATTGCATTATTAAACACCATTTTTTTAAATGAAGTTGAAATAATGCAGACTGATGGCTTCAGCAGAAGCATAAACTATTGATAAACAACCTCAGAGCTCACATTAGGTCCACCTTTAAAGGTTTATTGGTTATTTTTAAGAAATAATTTTCACCTATGGAGCAAATTAATGGGAATTTACTTCCTAACTGTTGCGCTCCATGGCATCAGTTGCTGTCGGTTCAGCATGCAAATAATTGTAAAAAAGCTTTTGTATTTTATTTAGTAAATATTTTTATAACATCATCGCTGCATGTCAGAAGTCTAAAGAAGAAGAATTTACTTGTAACGTCATTTAATAAAGTCCAGTTTCCCAAAACCAAATGGATAAGACATCTAAGGTTTACATACGCAAACATCTAAAATTATCTACAAAACAAAGTTTTAATGGAATATGTATGCTAAGCAGTTCTGGCAGAAATAATTGCAAAAATGTGACATTTAAAAAAAAACAAAAACTGCTGTGATGGGGTTTTAAATAAAGCTGCTGAGGGAGTGACAGTAATTTTGGCATCTCTACTGACTGCCATAATCCACAGCTCTCTCTCTCTCTCTCTCTCTCTCTCTCTCTCTCTCTCTTTTATTTGGACAGTCGTGGAAATGTAACGTCTGTCGTATCTGTGTAATGTCATGGACACTAAATCTAAAGCGGTTATTGTTAACATGCTCCGTTCTAGTTACAATTTCTTACCCATGCCAACATAAATGCATTAGATGAATATCAGGTCCCTCCCAGCATGAGGTAGAGTCAACTGCAGAAGAACCCATCACATCTACGCTTCGCGGTCGAGGAGCTTTAACCACCAATGAAGTGGGGCAGCGCAAACGCATTAATCAAAGCGAAAGGTCAGCAGAACAAGCCAATTTGCAGACAGCTCAACTACACCTCTCTGGAGAAACAGATAGCCTACATCCATCTTTTTCTCTCGAACCTACAGAGCTGAACGAGTAGCAAAGACTGACTTTGCTCTGTCTGTGTAAATGGTTCTTTGAATAATAATCAAACTAGTTGTCCTGTGTTTAAACCAGTAGTTCTTAACTGGTGGGCCGTGACCCAAAAAATCATAGGTGTTTTCTGATAGATAGAACCACTGAAGTGAATATTATAAAATGCAGTTTTTCTGCTAAAAATACAGTAAAAGCCAGCCTAAACTGGTTTGCTGGTCTAAGATTGTCTCCCAGCCTGATCAGGCTGGTCTGTTGGCAAGTGTTGGGCACCTTTCTGATGGTCAGGCTGGGAAAACAGTTGCCCTGCTAAACCACCTGAGGACCAGCTTAGACCTGCAAATCAGCTCAGACTGGTTTAAGATTTTCTAATGTACAATTTTCTTTATTTTTATATTTAAGCTGTTTTATACAGCTGTTCTTTTAATCATGCATAGTTAGAGCAGAAAAATAAATAGGCTTTGTTGCTGACCTCAAAGAGTCGAATAATAACTTACAGGTGCTACAATAATATTTAATTGTAACACTTTTACACAAATCACATTAGTTCAAATTATTAGTTCAAATATTAGTTTCGTCAGTTTTGACATAAATAAAAAGTTTTTCTATAGCACATAACTTAACTCAAAATAAAAAATTTTGAATTATTTTTCAGCTCGTTTGGTCCATACAATGCAAGTCAATGGGTGCCAAAATTTACAATGCACACTCTAGGCCCTGGGGCAAAACCAGTGGAAAATCAATATATATACAATATACAAGTTTGGAACAACATGAGAATGATTTAATGATTCCTGAAATTTCATTTTGAGTGAACTTTCCCTTTAACCTGTTATCCATTTTAGCTGTATTGTTCCAGTGGTATTTCACAAAGAGCTGCTTTATCTATCATTACATCTGATGTGACATAGCACAATTACACTGAGAGTTCAGAATTCTCAGAAAATTGAAAACAACTTCAAAATAGATTAGATGTCTCTGGCAAAATCCTCGACAACTACTGTAGCTTCAGTCCTCCAGCATGGAGCGCCAATAATCCACCAAAAGGAAATGGACGATTTCATTGGTTCTCAATTTAAAGCGGCTAGAGTTCTGATGAAATGGAAACATGTTTCCTTAACAAGAGACACTTTTTCACGTGAATTATTTCCAAATGTCTGATGAATGTTGTCAAAAGAAAAGTTAGTTTCTTCCTTAAGGATTGCCACTATGTCCTTGACCAAGTCAAACCCGTTTAAACAAAACAATCAATGTCCAAGATTGCACAACACCGATTGAAAGAGAAATGAAGCCAAAATGTATTGTGCTTCACACCAAACCCTTTGTAACACAATTCTCAGATTGTCTTAAAGAACTGTTTAATAATGTTGATCATTCCAAAAGTTCAATAAAATATAATCCATGCTGAAATCTGTCAGGGCATCCAAGGTTGTTTTTATAATGTGAGATGCTTTTTTTCTGGAACCCTGCAAAGATATAATTTAATTCAGTTATTTCAGTATTAATTATTACATTTAGACCAGTTTTATGACCATTTCCCACCTTCTCTCTGGCCCTTAGAATTAGGGTGATCTGCCTTTAAGAAATACCCTCTTTGCGTACTAAATTAGACTTAATTACGAGCTGGAATTGTCAGACCTGTAGCTTTGATTTGCTCTGAAGCAGGAGCTAAAAATTTTACAATGTTGCATTTTCTTCTTGGTTTGGGTCGTTTTCACATTGTAACATTTCAAAATGGATCACAATTGTGTTAGTAAAAGTTGCATGTGATCAAACTGTCCCCTAACTGGTCAGAATGTTTGGGCACTGGGATTTCACTCATACATGGATATACTGGTAAAATATGCCAACTGATACAAATTTGGGTATTGTTTATGTCTGTCACGAACGCCGAGATAGGCGCCTCCTCAACCGGCCATCGGAGATCTGAATCACCCGAGTATTGACGCTGACACTACAATTCCCATAAACCCACATACCCGGACTAATTGCGCCACAGCTGTTCCCTATCTCTACTCTCTATTTAACCCTGCCCGTTGTTTTACTCTTTGCAAAGTCTTGTTTGCCCCGGCTACATTTCTGAGCGTTATACATTTCTATATCTGATCAACTGTGTACCAAACTTGCCTTGTTTACCTGACTACGTTGTTTGCCACCTGCCTTTACTGAACTCTCGCCTGTCTTCTATTTATCATTGTTTGCTGCCTGCCTTGATCTACTGCCTGCTCTGACTTCGACTCTGCCTGCCTACGTTAACCCTGTCTGCCTGTTGCTCGACCCTTGCCTGTTACAACCTGTGTTAATTCATTAAACTGCTTATGGATCCCAACTTGCCTGAGTCTTCGTTACAATGTCATAGTTACATCATGTATGCAACATGGTACAGAACATGCGTTCCAATTAGAGGTTGTGATACAAATAAACACCACCTGTCATTCGGATAGATACAAGATGTAAAATGTCCTTATTTTTGTCCATCACTAGTTACATTTGCATACTTTCTGCATTGAAAAGTGTCTGTTTTCAATAAATGATCCACAGTGCAATGTACACTTTTGTCTCAAAAGATAAGAACAATGTGATTCCTTATGAAAAAACTAATAAATAAAAAATAAACAAAGGATGACCTCCTTGGGATAACTTGGAAATTGTACATTGGTTTTAACTGATAAGAACATTTCTAAATGTTCTTACATGGGATGTCCACATTTACACTTTATGCACAATAAAAGTTCTTGTGGTTTCCTAAATTGCATACTGCAAGTATTAAAGTAATTAGTTAGTTATTAGTCTAAGTATTTCATTCAAAATTTTCCTCTATTTTTTTGTTTTTCAAACTGTTCCATAAACTTTTTCTGAGACATGCTGCAAAACAAAAATAAAAAACTAAAAATAATTTCTAACTCAAAACTCATGTTCAGCTTAAGCAGACAGTTTGTGGTAAATGCATCACTTTTAACATTTATACAAACATTATGCATTCATCTATTTTACTAATTCCATGACAAAAGCTGTTTTCTACTACAGGTGTCAGACATACTGTGAATACATTCTTATTGCACAGCAGAAGAGATGTTGATTTAATGTGACAGAGGCTGTTTGAAAATTCGACAAACACATTACAGCTGGGACGAATGACAACAACCAGGTTGTACATTTTACATCTTTATTGCTCACTAAAACAGTGCAGCACATTCTGCAGATAAAGTCTCTCATGCATAAAATTCCATCCAGGTTTTATAATTCAAACCCAAAGTCTTCCTTCCTTCCTACATCTTCTCCATTTCAAGCATCCCCTCAGTTTACCTTGCTTTAGAAACAGGCTGAAACAGCAATCCGGGATGACCCTGTACTAATGTAGAAGGCATTCCAGTTAAATGGACCTATCATTTTGATTTGAGCATAAAAACCACATCTTATAACTGCTTAAATGATCTTTGATTGCTCTAGTTGTAACTGACAATCAGAAACACACATAGGCAAATTCAACAAACTGTTGTGCAGTTTAGCATGCTATATTTCAGGGCAAAATCAAATGCGTCTTATTCACTAAACACCCGCAATCCAGTTTAACCATGGACTAAATGTGCTGAAATAGCACTGTGAGTATTATAGAGGCATAATACGCCTCATTTCTATGTAAATTAGGCTTATTATTGATTGTGCTTTATTTACAAAAATAAACCTTGCTCAATTAATACCATGCTATTACGCTCATGGAAAGCAGGTGGTAAATGGAACTTTTATTATAAGTAGATATTTGTGTATATTTGGCAGCTGAATTTTCAAAATTTTACATTTGAATAATTTCGTTTTCAACGTTTTTCTATAAACGTTTTTCTATAGTACATAACTTAACTCAAAATAAGATTTTTTGAATTATTTCTCAGCTCTTTTGGTCCATACGATGCAAGTGAATGGGTGGCAAAAATTTTAAGCTCTAAAAATCACACAAGTCAGCATAAAAGTAATCCATAAATCTCCAGTGGTTAAATCCATATCTTCTGAAGCAATATGATAGATCTGGATGAGAAACTGGTCACTTTCTCATTCTTCTTTTTTGGTTTTTGGCGATTTACATTCTTCATGTATACCACCCCCTACTGGGCAGGGGAAGAATTTAAAGCAAAAAAGGACTTACATATTGATCTGTTTTCACCTTCACCTATTATATTACTCCTGAAAATATGGATTAAAATGCTGGGGTCATTTGGATTACTTTTATGATGCCTTTATTGCTTTTTGGAGCACCATAATGTTGGCACCCATTCACTTGCGTTGTATGGACCTACATAGCTGAAATATTCTTCTAAAAATCATAATATGTGTTCTGCAGAAGAAGGAAAGTCATACAAATCAGGGATGGCATGAGGGTGAATAAATGATGAGAGAATTTAAATTTTTAGGTGAAATATCCCTTTAACCTTCAAAACTTCATCTGTTTGGAAGAAAAAAATTAGCTCAATTGTAGCGCCATTTAGAGGACACCTCTGAAGTGATGTGATATGTGTAAGGAGCCATGAAATATTATTATGCAAAAGTGTTGCCACAGTCCTGCAATTTTCATGTAGCAGAAAAGCTTTTGCTTCATCTTGCTTTCAGCTATGATTTTAATGCCACTCATCCCGAATATTAGTTTTCCACTGTGATCAAATTCAAAGTGAGACTGCGTATAACTGATTACATTTATTTTGGATTCCAGTATTAGCTCTAAAAAATTAGGGGAGATTACGAGAGGATGAGTTCTTATCTCAGCATGAAATCTCTGTCCCTCTGTTGTGTGATTTTGTGAGTCGCCACTCGCCACATGTAAACCCTAGCTGGCAACACTGTTATCATTGCCAAATACAGCGATTAATTTACAATGGCATGTTAAAAGGATCGTCCTCCTAAAAATAAAAATTATGTCATTGATTACTATTGAAGAGACATGAATTCTCACACAATGACTTTGTGATTACCCTGGCCATCTCCTCCAAACTGCATTGTTTGACCATGTGTTTTCGATCAGAAACTGACAAATAGAGAATTAAATGGGCTACAACTAGGCCACCTTCAGTCAGATGCTGACCAAGGTTAAGTTTGTGCTCCTTAGGTGGCCTTAACTGTGACTAAAGCTGGCTCCACACTAGCTTATTTTTCCAATGATTTTCAGGTGTTAGGAGACAGTGTGCCCATTAGCACCTCTCAGCTGGAGGTGTTAATCCAGACCCGGCGCCAGACACAAATTCACGGACGGGCATTACATTTTTTTCAGGGGGGCACAACTGAGATAAACCTAATTCCCTAATTGCATAATAACATAAAATGATATGACCGATTATGAATTGAATATGTATGATACAATGATAATGATCGATAGTAGCCTGTTACATAATCTACTGACGCTATTCAAATTCATAACTGACGCTAAAGATTTGTGCTGTTTAGGCTCTAGCAGCCTCTCGATGAAACAAATAGGACTAACTGCAGCTCACACAAAGAAACTCAGTTAGCATACTGCGGTAAAAACTTCAAAATGTGTAAGTTAGTTTTTATATTTATAACATGAAGCAACACCATACAACCAAGTGCTGAATACCATCACGATTGAAAATGTAACACTGATTTCGACAGTTCAATAAACAAGTAATTCATATTAAGTCACTTACATTTTAGATGCAATATTGACATTTTGTTCTATTTTAAAACAAAGATTCCAGCAGAAACAGAACGCATCTCACAGTCAACCGCCTGCCACCTGTGGCCGTGACGTCCCTTGCTCCCCTTAACTCGCTGCTCTCTTCTGCCAACTTTGGTGGTCTTTGATTAAAGAAATGCCGTATATCCATGTAACTGTCACATGAAATAGCTCAGCATAGTTGTTTAAAAAAAAATAACAGCTATCGTTATTAAGCACTACTATGCTTAGTACACAAACAAACATTCCCGCGCTCACTATCGACAAACCAATCAAATCCATTTAAAAATATTATTTTTTAAATCAGACCAAACACATTTTTATTTTTATTCAGGAGTTTATTCATCATGTATATACAAAACGACAACTTATCAACTTGTAGCGAAAGTTACAGTAGCCTATTGATAAAAAAAATATAAATAAAAGTGCAAACAAGCAAGGACTGGTGGTTGGTCGACTCCGCGGGACTACTAACATTTACGACTAGATTTGATGGTCGAGTCGTGGCATGAGCGGTAATGGGTTGCGGGAGAATAAAACGATTCGTGGGACTCCCTATCTAAATAAAACATCCAAAAACAAATACATTGTTATTCATCTATTGCACAAAAGCAATAAGAACATCTAAACAAAATAACGATTTACAGTCGCAAGCATAAGTAGATGTTCTCATTATAATGTGTTTTTGCAGCGTTGTGCAATGTAGCCAATCACAGACATATGTGTTGATTTCTAAAACGCAATGGCCAATCAGATGCATTTCAGATAAAATCCACTCACCGCTCAAAACGTTGGAGTTTTTGTTCAGTGCTGAATTCTGCATGCTGCATAATAAAAGAGCGTTGTGAGATCACGATTAAATGAGATGTGAGTCGTATCAACACCTATTGGGAAGGGACGATCATTTATACAAATAAAGGGCTTAAATATTGATTTGTTTTCACCCACACCTATTATATCGTTCTGAAGATATAGATATACCAACTAGAGTCTTATGGATTACTTTTATGCTGCCTTCATGTGCTTTTGGAGCTTCAAGAAAGTGATCACCACTCACTTGCATAGTAAGTACCTAAAGAGCTGAAATATTATTCTAAAAATCTTAATTTATGTTCAGCAGAAGAGAGAGAGAGTCACACACATCTGGGATCGCATGAGGGTGAGTAAATGATGAGAGAATTTTTATTTTTGGGTGAAATATACCTTTAAAAACAGTTGTATGTTCAAGAGTAGTTCAAACAGTTTCCTCATGTCATGTGGTGTGACATGCTATAATTTATCCAAAAATACGTTTGTACCAATTCTTCTGCATTTATTGTACACATTGTTTTTTTTTATAATGTGGAAGTATATTTGCACCACAGGACCATTTAAAACAAACTAGTGAATGTGATTAAAACTGGTGAAAATAATAATAATAAAAAAGACCTAACATATACAGTACATTTCCCTCACACATAGACTATAGGTCAATTTTATCCTACAATTTCTATGCTGAAATTTGTTATTCATATTGATGTACTGTATATGTCAACATCCCTTATGTCATTGATGTATTTATATCTATATAGATATTGCATTTTTATGCAGTAATTCTTTTACAACTAACAGCTAATTTTGGATGTTATTTTGACTTACTTTTCTTTGAGTAAACATTTTCATATTCCTTTCACAATTCTTAAGACCCTTGAAGACCTTGTATTTCATTGTCAGCTCAACCGTTGATGAGATTTGAATTGGATTTTACTTGCAATTTAAATTAGAATTGACATTGACCCTGGTGTGTGATCTACATTATTCCTCACACTGATGTATGTTCTGCTTAACAGAGATTTAAATAATTCACTTGCACTTTCTGCCAAAACTGGGTAATCAGCCTACGGGACTGAGAGGAGGAACTGAGGAGGAGAAGAAGAGGATGGAGGAAAAGAATCTTAATAGAGTGAACAGAGAGAAAGAGGGATTGCTCAGTCCACATGGATAATTAACAGCTATTTTTAAAGCGAGAGAAAGAGAGAGAGAGAGAGAGCGAGAGAGAATACACTTAAATACACTAGATAAGAGTCTCATATTGCATGAAATTACTAACGATGTCTTAATAAAACTCTGTATGTGGGTAGCTGACCGACATGCAAAACTTTTGGGAAGTTGACATTTCATGCGGTGTGAAATGCTATACGCCACGTAAAACTACTTTAACTCTTTAAAGTACTGTGTAGCCATATTCTTTCCCGTTTGCTCCTTTTAGAAAAAACTACAACATATACGCATTGTTGGAAGTAAAAGAGCAGTCTTTTCAGTAACCAATAATATGCTGTTTTAAGCGCCATGAGATTTGATTTTGTCTGCAAGAAACACCTGCTGAAGTGCTCTACAAATTGATATTTTAACACATTTTGATAAGTCTCTTCAACATCATTATATTTTTGCTGCATCTTTGATAAGTAAATTAGATGTTGTTAACTAATCAACTTTATCTAACTTTGTTTTACAGAAAATACCAAATTAATAAAATAAATAAGAATGTTGCCAACTTTCCATACAGCAGTTTTTCCATTGTGGTATAGAGTTGCCATGACAGTTAAAATAATTAACAATTTTGAAGAATGGATGATCGTGATTCATTTCAATACAGTTTGCAGGAGTTCCAAGTGTTTGAAAGTGTTTTTAGACTATTTTCCTTCATAGACAATTTTTTTTTTCATACAGAGATGCCATATGGCAACATTTCCCAGTTAAAAAATAAATAAATACAAATTTGATGTACAGTATGTATATATATATATATATATAAATATTTATCAGAAAATCAAATAGGAGAAAAATATTCAACAGACAGAATATAATGCGTACCATACATGTATTTTTTATTTCTTTATTAAATTGTCATTCATACCTTCTTTATGACCTAAACTTAGTTGAGAGGCTACATATATGGAATATTTGTTCTTTTAAAGATTATTTTGTGAATGCAGGACCATTGAACTAGTGCAACAGTGCACTAGATGACCAGTTACAGCACAACAATTATACACTTTTACTTATGTTCACATACTGTAAGTTTTAACATAAAACGTTTATGGACACATTATACATCAACTAGTGTGTACCCATAAGTATAGTATAACCTGAAATGTTTGACCTTGTCAAAAGAACATTTTGTCGGTCCCCATGAGGAAAACAGCTTATAAATCATACTAAATTATGTTTTTAGAAAATTTTTAAATGCAGAAAGTTTTCTGTGAGGGTTAGGTTTAGGGGTAGGATTAGGGGATAGAATATATAGTTTGTACAGTATAAAAACCATTATGTCTATTGAAAGTCCCCATAAAACATGGAAACACAACATGTGTGTGTGTGTGTGCATGTACATCTGGGTGTTGGTTTTTGGCCTGCATGGATGTTTTGGGTTTATAAATCATAAGTAAGGAAGTTAATAACATACATTTTTGCTCATTTTGCAAGATTTCATGTCATGCATGATTCAAATCAGTCATGTTCTGTAGATAACAAAATTTTCATTTTAAACTTTGTCTGTTTGGCAATATAAAACTTTCAAACAAGTTAAAATGCAAACTGTCCATCTTATTTTAGCATTACAATTCATCTCGAAAGCAATTACCCGGCTTACGCATACAGCCCTAGAAGTATGCAACCTGCTGCCAATTTTGCTCATGGAAAAACATTAGCTTTTTTTGCAATAGCATACTAATACTACCATACCACTCTTACTATTTCTGCAGCGCATAAGGTAGATATGGCAAAACTAGTAAGAGTAGAATGAGAGTATGATATTGTGAACATAGCAAGTGTCCATAAGCAGCCCCAGAAGTCTGCAGTCTATGATCAGAAAATCCAACAAACTATCTTTAGCGGCTTAAATGAATAGAATCATTTTCATGAATTTTCATGATAAATGTATTGCATTTATTACACTGGGTTTTTCACTAGTGCCTAAGGTGATGTTTAATATTTGCTCTCCTAATTGCTAAAGAAGATGGCGTTTCAGCAACTTGAACATTTGTCATGTATAACCAGTAGAGAGAACAACTTTGGCTATTACTGTCAGACTGGTCATAATTAGATCAGAATATGACACAGTCAAGTGCTATGAATAGTAATGAGGGTTAGGCCATCTGCACTGGCAACAACCCTGTATTTAATGCTGTTGCAGCAAATGTTGCTTTCGTTACAAGGCACCAGATGACAAGCTTTGAGTTTTACAAAATAACATCTATTATGATGGCATAAATGCTCAGTGAAATCCCCATTGCAATGAAACCTTTGTAAAAAACACTGACAAAAATATTTTGCTTTACTCCACAGGCAGGGTTGGGAGGGTTGGTAGGGCTACTTTTGTAGTATTCCACTACAGATCACAGAATAGATGCTGTAAAATGTAGTTTATAATGTATTCCGTTAGATTACTCAAGGTCAGTAACATATTCTAAATACTTTGGATTACTTCTTCAACACTATAAAAACTCTGCCAGTACAGTAAGACAAAATACACATGTTAAAAATACATTCTCTGAAAAACCTAAATATCTTATGCAGTGTTGTTTCCCAAACAAGATAAATATATTTTTTTTTATGTATTTACAATATGTTACTGACTTTGAGTAATCTAACGGAATACATTATAAATTAGATTTTACAGCATCTATTCTGTGGGGAGAATCGATTGGAAACCCTAACAGGAATGGGAGAGTGGTGTCTCTTTGCTGAGCGAATATGCCGCCGAGACATCACTCAAATGCCCTGCTGCAGGGGCTCTACAGCAGGAACCAAAGTGTGTATGTTGCTCTCTGTACTACTCGCATCCGAAACAGTATCTACCGACTTCTCTTTCTCACTGACCTCCACAAGCATTCGGATGCGAGTCTCTAACTCATTAACCTTCTCCGTCTGCCTGACTAATTCCTTACATTTATCACATGTGAATCCCTCACTGCTGACGGAGGAGGCTATTGTAAACATGTGACATGCAATGCAGGAAGAAGACTTACTGGATAATTGTTTGTTGTTGGTTGTTCCTGATAAGCGGTGCTTTGAGATCGATGCAATAATATGTGAACCGCAGAGGAGAAAAAACACACGCAGTTTAATCGCGATAAAAATAGAACGCGGATGCATGTGGAATATGCGCGCAGTTGAATCGCGATAAGAGAATAATTAGCGGGAAAACCCGATGCACGCTTAAAAATGGCAGATGTTAATGATTAAAGGCTGAAAACCGGTATAAAAGCGATGCTAAAAAACTAGCAGGCTACAAACACAGACTCTAGCTAGGTGCCAGCAGCAACAGTAAAATACACGCAAGCGGAAAATCCTGACACACGGTAAAATGACAAAGGATATAATGATGAACGATGAATATAATGATGAACGTTTGAGAATAAGAATAAGCAATGCAATAAGCAATTTTAGAGAATACACTGGCCCTTGGTTTGCAGAATTTCTTTTTTTGTTGTTGCTGTTGTCATGCCAGCAATACACAAATGTTCTGTTTTGTGTAATGTATGCCCGTCAAAGGCTCAAGACAGATTTCTCACAATTTGTTGTCCATTTCACCAGCTGTCCATCACATGCTGAAAACCAAGCAGAACATTCTGTATCCATCCACAAGGACTGATCCAAGCACTTCTCAGCATATTGCAGTGGGGCTTTTGAATACATTTGCCTGAAGCTCATTAACAATTTTGCTGGTTTGGATTTCCATAACCAGTTACGAATTCTTGGATTTTTTTTTTAATTACTTGCTCTTGTACAAATGCCTCCAGTGAGACATGAGAAAACATCCTGACATTTAAATGCGGATCAGTTGAGGCTTCTGCTTTCTGAGCTGCCAAGTGCCCTCTTGAAGAATAAAACATCGTGTCAAAGGAAATAGTAAATTACAACATTAGCATTTTCTGTCTATTCCTCACACAAAGCCATTGAATGTCAAGAAAACTTGGAATATAGCACAGTCATAGAGTCATTTGGACTAATTTAAGGTTGCTTATTGGAAATTGACAACCATATTTTCTCACTTTCATTGGAAAAAGCAGCTTGCACATTCAGCTAAATGTCTCCTTTTGCGATTGGTGAGTAAAATGACATAATTATGGAAAAGCTATCCCTGTTCACGTTTTGTTGTGCACTTTGTTTATTTTGCATTTCTAAACTAGGGCTGTTGATATAACGCATTAATTCAGTGCAATTATTTTTATTTAAAATAACGTGTTAAAAAATTTACGCAATTAATCGCAATGCCCCCGGAGTGTAATAGGGAAGATTCCTGAGAAATGCAAGCTTGTAGTACCACCTGTTTACTCCAGAGGGCAGTTATTGAAATTTCAGCTGTGTGGAAATGCACAGTTTATACAGTGAAGAAAACAACCAGACAGCACAAAACAGACATTCATGTAGAGTATGAACGGAAA
Organism: Xyrauchen texanus; assembly: GCF_025860055.1. NCBI lineage: Eukaryota > Metazoa > Chordata > Actinopteri > Cypriniformes > Catostomidae > Xyrauchen > Xyrauchen texanus. Next base: position 9,908,747 of record NC_068279.1, on the reverse strand, counting down.
ATCATGAACTCATTAATTCTGAATGCAATGCACACATTTTTGCGAAGGATCCTAAAACCCCCACACCCTGTGACTCCCCATCTAAATCACGAGGTAGTGCCAGCAAGTCTGGGAGTTAGAATGCTTCTTGACGTTTTTACAACCCAAAGAGCCTCTCCAGAGACACTCGTGATATCGCCATCTACACACTGAAAATCTATACACGCATACCATTTAAAACCAAGAAATGGCTTACTTTTTAAGGAAATATGTTTTATTCCCGTATGCTTGGGTATTTCTGTTGTTATATCAAACTAGTTAAGATTGTTTAGTTGTGTAGTTAAACTCTGAGACCTTATATAAAGGGTCTAAGAATATATATTCACTTTTAAGTGTACCAAATACAAGTTTCTTGGTATCAAATTAAACCTTACGACTCGCCCTAGCTGAATATATATATAAGGTTACATTAAAATGTATTCTGCTATGTTTTACCATCTTTTGAGTGATTCAAACCACATCCAGGACCCTGTCATAAATTAGGCAAATGACCAGCCTTGACAAGACAAAGGGAACCTTCTCGCGCCAAAACTGAGGAGCCTCATTGGGTCATTCCTCCCAAAGGAGGTGTGACCTCCCTACCTTAAAAGTCAGGATCTGGTGTGGAATCATTCTTTTATCTCTCTTCGCTCCTCTCTTACTCTCTTTGTCCTCTCTTGCTCTCTTGTCCTCTTGCTTTCTTGCTTTCTCTTCTGAACCTCTTCAAGTTTTCTTCAACTTCTCTTCAAACTCTCGTCAGACATGTCTTTTGTTTTATTTGGCGTTTATCTCAGTCTGTTTCTTGTCTTCGGACAAAGCTCAACACTCTACGTTTTTGGAGCAGTCCAATATCCTCCGGGTGAAAGGACTCTCTCTCAGTTTCAACCATTACTCCTAAGATGCTTTGAACTTCCCGCGAGCGATCCATGCTCGAGAAGCACCAAGATAAATCCTCCATCTCACGGACGCAACGAGGACATTCACACACACACACGCAGTCTTGTTCAGCGACACAAAGGTCCATTTGCAAGTATTATCCCATCTAAGTTCAAATGCGTTAAAGTGTGTAAGTCCCTTGCTGGCTCTTAAGGTTTAACTGTTGTAACAAGTTTGCTATCATTTTCCTTACTGTTTTACTTTGTTTGTTCTATGTTAAATGTTTGTTGTTAAATGTGTTCTATGTTTGTTAAGTGTAGTGATATATCCTAGTTCCTTGTATTAAACCCAATTATACGCTTGATTACTGTGTTTGTTGGTCATAGAACAAAGCCTCTTTAATGTGCGATTTTAAGCTACGAGCTGATATTATCAAAGTAAGTTAACGTGCTTTTGATTAAGTAAGCTTATACTAAGAATAAACCTTCTGGAGAATTGATCAAGAGTTATCGAGCAAAGTGGTTTGCTGGACGAACTGATTGGTTGCGGTACGGGTTAATTCCATTAAGGTGTTCTGAAAATGAATACAGCCTGTCTGTATATGATGTATATTCCTAATTAATTATAATTAGTTGTGTTTAATTATCTATATATATCTGAAGCAGACTTTTGGGCTATATAACCCCTGTTTTGGGGCAATTTAGAATGTATTGGTATCTGGTTCAAACCGTATGATTAATCATTGATTACAATCATTAATAATAATTGTACATTCCCCAAACCTGAACCAAGAAACCCTACATTCATAACATTCTAGCCTTCAAAACCACTTGATGGAGTGCAAATTTTAACTAAGGGATATCAAGATGTGTTCTATTAAACTATATTTAACTTGACACAGTGACCTAAAAATGTTTTTGATGTTTATGACACAACACACCCGAGACGCTACACAAGCATGTCTGATGCTTGTTGAAATTGACGGGTCCTTAAACAAGCCCTCATAATAAATCTTGAACTGTTTGACAAATTCACTTGCGAAATGGATTGTTGTGAACTGTATGCCAATGATTGGCTTATGTTCAGTAATATGGTAGTAAACAATACATTGTATTCTAAAGCCATGTTTTGTTTGATCAATGATTAACTCTTCTGCCCCAAGAATGTAATGCATTTTAATTATCTGAATATCTTTTATATATATCATATTTTAAATATTTAATGATAACTATGTATAATTATTTAATCATTATATTTTTTATTATTGTTATATGAGGGGCTTTCTAAGCAAATATTTGTATATGCGATTAAATGTGATTAATCGCGATTAATTAATCGGGACACCATGTAATTCATTTGATTAAAAGTTTTAATCGATTGACAGCCCTAGTCTAAACACATGGATTTAACTACATGTGTCATATTGATTACGTTTATGCTCCATTTATGTAGATTTGGAAGTTTCAAAAAAGTTGGCACCTATTCACTTATATTGTGAGGACCTACAGAGCTGAAATATTCTTCTTAAATATTGTATCTTAAATTGTGTTCTGCAGAAGAAAGAAAGTCATACACATCTTGGATGGCATGAGAGTGAGTAAATGATGAGAGAATTCTAATTTTTGTGTGAACTATCCCTTTAAATGCCCACGGGCACTAAGAAGTCTCAGTCTGGCCCTGTGGCCATTGCAGTATAACAACAGCTTCAACTGCCGTTTATTAAACCCTTCAAGGCTGGGATCACAGCTGACTGATAAGTGACTGAATATACTATGACACACTTAATGTCAGACCAGTCAGGGTGTGAAGCTTGTGGAACCATAGCCTAGGATTTGGAAACTCAGACTGTCTGCCAGCTACTGTACCCTGCATACATGGAAGCTTATTCTTTTAGCTGCTTCACAACTATAACTGAACTGAAACACTCCCCCAGGTTTCTCCATGTCTTATTCATAACACCCATATGCCACATGCAGCTGCAACCCTGCGACCCACACATTAATTTACCCCCACACTTCCCACATTGTAGCATGAAAGACAGAAATCATATTACATTGAATGAAGTGAAGGTCAAAATGTACTTAGTGTGATTCCACCCAGAGGTTGTGTGTTATGTGCAGATATTCTGTGATTTTCAGGTCGAAGGGGTGTTTATAGATGTGTGTTGAGAGAGATTGTTTATAGGCCTGAGTATTTATAGGTGATTCTCATGAAATATGTCTATAAAATGTCTTGGTCATATTTAACCCCAAATCAATATTAATGATAATAATAAAATATTTATATATATTGCATTAAGAAATTGCATTTTAAGGACCTACTGAGCTAAGATATTTTTCTATTTTTCTTCAAATGTGTTCTGGTGAATACACCTGGGATATCATGTGGGTGAGTAAATAATGAGAGAATTTTCATTTTTGGGTGAACTATTCCTTAAATAGGTAGGGCCAGAATTGTCGAATAGTCCTGCAGTGTGAGACATACATTTTAAAAACTAAAAAGATTAGAGGGGGCCTGTGTAGCTCTGTGAGTAAAGCCGCTGACTACCACCCCTGGAGTTGTGAGTTCGAATCCAGGGCATGCTGAGTGACTCCAGGTCTCCAAAACAACCAAATTGCCCAAGTTGCTAGGAAGGGTAAAGTCACATGGTCTAACCTCCTCCTGGTCGCTATAATGTGGTTCTCTCTCGGTGAGGTGCATGGTGAGTTGTGCGTGGATGCTCCTCTGCCACCCGGATTGAGGCGAGTCACTATGCCACCATGAGGACATAGAGAGCATTTGGAATTGGGCATTCTAAAATGTGGAGAAAATGGGTAAAAAAATAAAAATCAAGATTGCCCTGTTGTGCCAGTGTTTGAAAAAGTAAGAACTTATTTAACATTATAGCTCTAACCTGTGTGTATCCATGCATGAATGCTTAGATCCCAGTACGAGAATATGATTGTGTGTGTGTGTATTTGTTAAGCTACTGTAAAGGAAACCATGTGAGGTTAGAGAGTATATCCTGGCGACCAACATTCCCAAGCTCCTTATGAACTTCACTGTAATGGTCTGTCTTTAATGCTAAGTCAACACTGGCAGAAATATTCCCTGCATGAGTAAAATACCTTTCCTGTCTGAGTTCTGACTCCCGTTCTGTCCCTAAAATACACTTTCCTTCAGCAATCATTGTACACTGCTCAAAATAAGGAGCAGTGTTTATGTTATACTGAAGGAAAAACTCTCATTGAGGTTCCCTAAGGTGTATAGCCAACATGAGATGCTTATTAAAGTTCTTCATAGTGCAAACATGGCCATAGTGAGGCCCTGGTATGGCTCGCATATCCAGCAGCTAAAGTGGTCATACCACAAATCTTGGGTGCCCCAACACGAACTATGAGAGGGGGCCCCACCCTCAAGTCATGGCATCATGTACAGTTTAAGAGTTTATATATGGGGTGAAGTAGTATCACCAATCGAGACAGACCCTGTGACGTTATTTTGGGCAAATTAACCCTCTCTTATCTGTGCTGGAATATTATGTTTGGCCAAGTTTGCCAGATTAGTGACACAAAATCTTTTAAAGATATTCAGAGTTTCGTTTGAGGCATGTAGTAGCAAGTAAAACGGAAATCCACAAGCAGAACTTTATATTCTGCTTTGTTTACTTAGTCTGTGCTGGATTTTCTTGCTGTACTTAGACTCTCTTTTTCATGTGTTTTTTTCTGTGCATTCCCTAGCGGAGACTGCTGATCCATTTTATAAATTATTCTTTCCCTATGTCTGTCTTTTATTATGGTAAAATACAATCCCGAGGTTCCCGCACATAAATGACCTAACCTTGGCCAATTTAACCAGTTAAAATCCACGATCCCGGATCCGGGATTTAAAATGACGTCAGTAATAATTTACTTCAAATTTTAAATGTATGTGGAGTTGTTATGAGCTCATATCTGGTACCATTTGAAAGCTTAGAATGTCTACTTTCTTGAGATATGCATCACTTTGGCATTTGTTTTACACTAAGTAACTTATTTACAATAAATTACATAGTTCCACCCATCAAAAGTAGCGTCATAATTATGTGCGTTTTTGAATACGCATATTTCTCATATCACTCAAATATGACGCACATGTACAAACCATGTATCAAATGAAAGCTCTCATTGCCAGTAAGAAGTTCCAATAAGTCTTTTTATTGAGGTATAATCACATATCTAATACACTTCGAATGAATCATGAGGTATACAATCAACATTTGTAAACATACAAGTGAAATTATTGAATATTTGCCGTGCTACTCGCACTAGACAGCACAGTTAGCACTTTACATTTGGGTAGGCGGAAATTACACCAAAAAAAGGTAATATTCCTCCCTTCAGATACATTTAAATAGATATTAAACAAAACATGATACAGACAAAATTCCTTTTTCAGGTATTTGCTGACATCTAGTGGAAACAGCCAAAACTGTCTGCATGCTGCTAGGGCAAACAGGGCTTGAGTTATACACTTTCAAAAATGAATTTATATAAAAAAAATCAAAAAGCGCCTCTTTTTTTTAGGAGGGTTATTACTGTTCAGACAACATATATTTAATTTTTTTTTTTTTTTAGCAGTGTTTTATGCAACTTCAAAGGGTTTCCTGTAAAATGACACCAAAACTGTGTATTTAGGCCAAAGTATGTGGGAATGGGAAGCTTTTTAATTTGGGTAGGCCAAATCCAGGCGGAAATCCCCAAAAATGGCAAGGATCTTAAGAGGTTCGCTGCTATAAGTTCCAGACATTTGCAGTTTAATTATCTTAATCAAAAAGTCTGTGTAAATACACCTTTTACAATATTATATTTTGTTAACATTAGAGCTATCAGCGATTAAGGACCTCTTAACCCTATAACACTGTATGTGTCAAATATGATACACAACGTTTGATGGCTCCTGTCGCACTCTCTGTTCAAGCTGAAAAGCCAAGAAACATATAGTATGTACTTTTCACATGTTTATATCACCATCTAGTTGTTATTTGGGAAAAAAGTGGTTTTAATGTTTATATCGATCCATTTAAAAAAAAAAATTACTCTTTTGTTGGGATAAATTATAGCTTATTTTAATAAAGTAAAAGTGATAGTAATGATTATATTGTTACTGATATTTTAAAATGAGTTTTGGCTGAAAATAAGCAACTTATGCTTGCTTCAAATTTTGTCTATTATTTTATTGAAAAAGCATGTTGAAATCACATACATCAAATATGATACAATAGTCTTTTGAGGTATATCTCTCAATCACCATTCCATTCCATTCATGCCTGCTATAAAACAAATCACAGAGCTTCAAAAATTCAAAAAGATATATTTAAAGTGTGAACTACTATTTCTGTGTATTTTCATATACTGTATGCAACTTGCTGTGTCATTATAAAGATCTCATTATTTTACATTACAAGCTATTATGATGTCATCTTATCAAAAGTTCCAGAGAAACAGCGAAAAAAGTTTTACAATTTCCCTTTTTTTTATATCAATATAGTGTTTGGTGCATGAAAAACATATGGTTGTTTATTGAAAAATAAAATAAAATAAAAATATATTTCATTTTCTATAGGCAAAATAACATTTTATTTTTGTTTCTTTTGATTTTAGTGTAAATAGGACCATGAAAACTATTTTATTCACATTATATTTGATGTGCTGAATTGAACTGTGATACATTTCAATCCATAGTTTTATACCAGTGTGAGGAAGTTGTCATAACATTTGGTATCTCTGAAAAGCGCAGGGAGTCCTCTGATAATACCCCAAGATTTACCACTGTAGCATGCATGTATGAGCTTAGAAAAACTTAAATAACAAATGACCTATACAAAAATGAATTGCTGGGCCACAGGAGGATAATGACTTTAAAGCCTAATGTATCACATATGATATGTGAGCAAATTTTTTATATTTTGTCTAATGGTACTAAAAACAAAATTCAAATTTTCTGACAGTTCTTTCATATGCCAGGTTTTACAGGGTTAATGCTATTTGTTGTACAAAACAAACCCTGATGAGACCTGAGACAGAAATCAAGTACTGTACAGCCTCTGTAGGGTGCACTTTAATTACCGCAAAAGCACATCAAGCATTAACTATCACTGAAACAGCAAAACACATGATACATGACACTCATGAGGGACGGCTGTGGCCGGATAGCTTGTTGGAGTTCTCCTGTGGAGGGTATGTCGACACTCCGCTTAATATAGAAATAACATCGCTTTGAACCCATTGCCGCTATTCCTTCAAAGCGCCAGCTAATGGTTACCGGACAATTTGGTTAAAGATCATTATGTGGGCCTTATTCATGCTAGCACCATCTTTGATTTTTTATGGGAATGTGGGATAGGCTTACCATCTTTTCAATGACATGAACGTTATACAGCTGTATAAAGCTCCCAGATCACATCTGAGTTCATTGTATACTGAATGTTCTTGGACAGATATTTTATCAATGTTTTGTCTGTGGAATGATCTAAAAAATTTAAATTATAGAACAGCCCACTGAAGGGCCTGTACATCTATCCCTCACAGCCTCGTTGTCATTCCCATTAAAAATCAAAGATGGTGCTAGCGTGAATAATGTATATTGCCACTGCCCGCACTAAAAGCAGAACTCGCAATGCTTTTTATGTTTAGTTCAATGTGCCTTGCAATCACCGGCAGACTAGGGAGAACTGGGACTATTTCTGGTGGGCTGGCCGCAAAACGGGCCAAACTGGCGGCGATAAGCTGAAGAGGGCCGTAAAATATGCAGAAAGGGACAGCGACACACCACTACCCCTTTGACAGCACTACTAAAAATATGAAATGAAGCAATCTATATTGGCAAATTTAACCTTAATGCAATTCAAAATGTTGTGAATGGGCCCCTGCATAGATTTTAGGCTACATACGCCAGTGAACAGCTACTGATCTGGCATCCATTTAGATTTTTTTCTCAGAAATGCTGCTGACCCCACCCAGCTGAATCTCCTCATCTTTTCCACTTTCCACAGCCACATGCCAGTGAAATGAAGTCATACAGGCACCCCTACTGCAGGTTTGGATGATTGTAAATGCACATGTTGAGAGTCAGCAGCAGAAGAGCAGCAAAGAGAAGAGAGGGAGAAGGGTTGGTTTTAAGGGTGGGTATAATAAAGCAGAATGATTTCTGTCTGACTTACGCAATTTATGTTTGCAGAATCTTTCAGCCATGATTTGAGCAATTGAGTTAAAGTATTTTAGAGAAATATTTGAGTTTCTTAGATAACATTTTATATTTGCTGAGGCCTGAGGGAATCTCTGTTTTCTTAGCTCAAGACCACTGATGTGCACATTTAAAATGAGGACAGACATTGTTGTACTGTACACACATAATGTAAAAGTTGTCATAGTCAAGTAAATGAATAGCTTTTGTTGTAAAGAACAAAATAGCTAAAAGTTTGTTTTACTGTAGAAACAATGCTTACAACAGAACTTTGCAACTTACTAAGACAAATTAGATGTAAAAATGTTCTAAAGAAAATATGAGTGGTGCAAAATTCATTGTTAATATAACACCACAATATAAAGTTTATTGCCCAGTATTTTATTTTTAATTTTTTTACTTGATCAGAGTATGGTTCCCTCTGTATGATTATGTAAAAAGTAAATGTGACCAGCAGACCAAATGGGCTAAAAATAATTTTGATTTCATAACACACTGATGCTGATGTAAAACGCAGTGTGCATCTCTCTGTCTAGACAGCAGTTGCGTGAGTGGGCTGGTTAAAACATCAATGCAGCGAAGAAAAACGAGATACCGATCAACTGCGCTGTTAGGTATTTATAGCAGCAGAAGTCTGAAAAATAGAAAAGATTAGTTTAATCTTCAACTAAAGTTCTAGAAAAAGAGAAAAATACTTAACAGAGTGAACCATGATGTCCAATCGAGATACAGCTGAGTGATGAAATAATTTATTTCACTGTTCATCCGGATAAAACCTGGAAGAAAAGGACAAGTTAATTATCGAGGAAATCGGTAAGTTTAATCTTTTATTCTAAATATAGATGAGAGTAAGAAACATAAGCTTGTTTATTGAGTGAGATTGGTTGAGAAGCTGTGTTTTGTAAATGCTACAATAAGGCATAGCCTTTAGGGTTAGAGCTAAAGCTAATGAATGTATTGTAAGTTAAGAAATTTAAATTAATTGTCTGAAATGTTAGGAAAATGTTTCTGAGAATGTTTTCCTGCTTTGTGCAGGCCAGTTTTTGTTTTTCAACAAGGATAGTAGAATTTTCGTCGTGGATCTGCACAAACTTTCTGGAAAGTTTGAAGGCGAACCAAAATCCAAGAGTCTTATCTGAACTGTAAATATATTCTATTCATGGATTTCCAAATAATCTTCAGTTAATTTCTACTTTGTTTTCATTCGACAATGAAAAGGTATTTGTGAATCTGGACATTCATTGAATGTTTATTCTTGAACTCTGAATTTAGTACATTTAGTCATTTAGTTGATTGATTATTGTTTGTTTAATTGTATAATTGTTTATTTGAATTCTATAGGTAATTAATAAGTAACTGTAATTTTATTTGTTTGGTTTTAATTACATGTCATTGAGTTTAATTGGGAAAAAGAGTTACAAATGTGTTAAATTTGATAGTAGATTAGGAACTAAAATCGATAAACCATTTTATTAGCTTTCAAAGACTAAAAAGTCTATTGGTGTATTTAAATATCTAATTTATCTAATCATTTAAGATGTATTTGTTGTATTGTTTGTTATTCAAGTTATTCAATACAAATCATTTATATCACAAAAGTCAGTTGTTGAGTGTGTATGTGTACCTTTTGCCTCTTTCAGTACCCTAGCTATCTTCTGATTGTCCCACCAATTTGCAACCCTGGGTGCCATCACACCCATGCTACAAAGATTCTTTGGCGAGCCAGCCAGGAGGCAGAGTGGCATACACAATCAACATAAATAAAACACAAATCTAGAACTTTCCTGCCTAAACAGCTAAATTTATCCTTTTTTAAAAGAAAATCTGAGAAATCCTAAACAAAATGGATGTTGTAGAAGAGAAATGTGTGATAATTCAGAATGCCATCGAAATAAATGCCTAGAAATGTGCTTCTTAGGTTACCTTTCCTCCTTCGGGAGAAGGACTATCAAGAGTTCCATGATGGGATGCTCTACAGAAAGAGAAGCATAGCTGATAAAGATACTTACTAACTGGTTCTACAAGAAACATTTCATGCAGTCCTAAGGCATCTGCATGATGATCTTGGGCACATGGGTGTTGAACAAACCCTTGACTTGGCCAGACAAAGGTTCTATTTGCCCAAGTTAGCTTCAGACGTTGAGCACAAAATCAGAACTTGTGATCACTGAGAAAAGTTCCTCCCGAGAAAGCAGCTCCACTCATGAACATAACAACTACTCAACCCTTGCAACTAGTGTGCATCACATGTGCCACCCATGCTACATCGGCCTTCATCTTAGTTTATCTAATCTGATCCATCAATATATAAATTATTTAATTATTATTACTGTTTCACACTGGAGAACATTTACATTTGGCTTTATGTCTTTATATTGCCTGTTTTACAATGCCCAAAACTTACATAAATACAGTTTAGGTTATGAAACATTTTACTATTACTTTATGGTAAACATGATTTACAGATCTTTGTTTATGTTTTAAAACCTTTATAATGATATTACGACAAGTCTGCTAATGAATTTACTTTAGGTATTCCGAACAAAATCAAAAACAAACACATATTATTTTATGTAGCTCTGATATTCTGTAGGTTGTAATTTAATCTTTCTCTTTTTTAAATACCCTAATGTCCTGCTTTAAGCGATCCTCACAAGTTTGGTACTTCTGTAAAAAGAGGCAAGACACAAAAGACTTCTTTGAATTTCACCTCAGGGATCAGATGAGTAAGTCTACAAGCTGTTTAAAAAAACATTATCCATTAAATAGTTTCATCAGACATGTTGAACAAAGGATTTTCCTCTCTGTTAGTTCTGGAGTGGAGTAGACTAATCATTCGGAATAATACTGTGAACTGAAATGGTAGAAACTTTCAAAAGCTTAATTAGTTAGGATTAAGAGAGAGGAAATGGGACAAGCATTATGAAATCTCACCCACGGCTATTGTCTGGCCTCGTTCTAAACCCAGAGGGATGTTTGAAACAAAGCCATTATCTTCCTTGTTTCATATTCTGCCACTGCGTTTGAAATGTTCCTCAACAGATTTTTAATGCCTATATATTAAAGCTATTTTAATATTGCTCCAGTCCATTAGATACATTGATTCATATTTATAAATATAGCTAAACAAACAGATTACAACGTTTGAAGTGAGCAGATAGTATTAAAAGAGAATCACTCATTTAGTTGAGTAAATAATGACATGCTTTTATTTTTTTGGTGAACTTTTCCTTTAATCTTGAATTCAAGGGAGATTGTGATAGAACCACATCTTCTTATCCTCCTACAGATATGCAGTATCCCAGCCAAGGGTTTATAAGAGGTGCAGATATGAAAGAGAGAGGGGGAGTGTAGAGAGAGCTACTTGTGAGGAATAAGAACATCAGCTGAACTGTCAGTTTGATGAATGTGAGGGAGAGTGAGGTGCGGCCTGCCGATATGTCTGGATGAAAGGGAACCGAATTACCTCAGCAATTCACTGAATTCATGTCTGTCAAGAATTATTTACTGACGGACGTAACGGGTGGAAACAGGACATGTCTGAGGCATTGTTTAACGACACACAGGTGGCTGCCTGGTATTATAGCAGCAGGTAGGGATGGTGGGCTGTTTATCCTGTCAGATTGTTCACCTTATCCTGGCAGGTTGTCTGTGGAGACGAGTGTCAACTGAGTGTGGGGTGCGTCTAGTCAGAGGAAACATGTCTAAAATGGAAAATCAACACAGTTACACTTTTTTTGACAGATCGATTTCAAGTATGAATGGCAATAAATGTAAAGAATAATGCTACCAATGACTGTGTTGCAATACATTTTACAAAGGAACCTTTTCTCTGTTTAGCCTTAATTAGACAGTGTTTGGGGGTGCTTTTTAAAAATTACATGATTTTTTCATGTAACAAGTAATAATATATAGATTTGCCATATCAGCAGTGTTCCTTTAGAAAAAGTAGGACAAATTCTTTACTTTTCCATTCACTTTATTTATTAATATTTAAGTTATTTACAGATAAATAAAATTGAAAACCTCTCTCTTCCCTACTTCCACTGTCTCATATTTTATTGGATTGTTGTGGTTTTAATTCCTTGAGGAAATTGTTTTATTCAGCTAACACTTTTGAAAGAAATTTTGTAATATTAAGTCCTGAATCAGTTTTAGAGTTTATATTGAAAATAGATATAAAAATCATAGACGTTTTTAATCACTATAACGTTTATTATATTTAAACTTGTTTTTCGGCCTGAATATAGCAATGGAAGCTGGCATGGCTTTAAATTACTAAAGACAAAGAAACAGGCCTTTTAGTCATTTAAATCTTGCTCATATATATATATATATATATATATATATATATATATATATATATATATATATATATATATATATATATATATAACTTGGGTCCTTTCTTCAATATATGGAACTTGATTAGATTTTTTGTCATTATTTTACACATGTGTTCAGCCACCAGCAGTAATGCTAAGTCAGATAGCATAGAAAAGTAATGGAAGCAATAAAAAGTAAATTTTAAACTTCTCTTAACAAGCACAATTTGAGGTATCATCCATGTCAGTAACACAAACAGTGCAGGACAAGTTATGTGCCAAAATTAAATACTTACTGTAATTAGGATTTGTTCAAATCCTCAGGGCTGTACATATTCTCACTTTCTTGAATCGAGAAGAAAAATGTTGCAAATTTAAAAGAGTGTGAAATGTTCTTTACGAATTCTGTAACCGTGTTGAGAAACATTGGGAGAGTTTAATGCAAATGAAATGCTGAGAATTCAAAACAGTTCTTGCAGATGCTCTTGTTGAGTGATTGTACTCGGCTGTCTTCCAATCCCAAAGACTCATCTAACATTTATTCAGATCTTTGCAATGAGTGCAGAAATGCAACATGTATTTCCTCTCACCCTGCTTGCCTCTCCCTGAGGTCCCTAAGAACTTTCTAGAGTGGATTGAAAGATCAAAAGGCAGGTGAAATGCCTTTAATCTTGGGACGACACACTCTAAAGGGGCAGTTAAAAGAACACTAAAAGAAGACACTGATGTTGATGTAGACATTAAAATACAGTATATTCAGTGGTTCCTTTTATATTTTTTGATGCACATGAGAATCTCAAAATGTCAGCCTGATCTCATGAAAATTACATGACTGTGTCAACATTTTTGCAAGATGAAATAAAGTTGTTTATTTCATGTATCGCTGCGGTTTCTAAGTGAAATGTCCACTGAGGTGTGCTAATAGCAAGTTTAATATTTTCTCCAAAAGATGACGTTTTTAAGGTTAATGCTCTATGGCGTTTTAAATGACACACCTCCTTAATCTAAATCTTTAACCGAAACCAGTTGTGTAATTAAAAGCAAGTGTGACAGAATACAGAATCAACCCCTGAAAACCCTAATCTGTTTTGTAGTTTTAAATAAACAATACCGGTGTCCCCATCCTAAATCATACATATTAACATAACCTATATTGTCTTTAAAACAAATGTAGTGTCTTTCAAACTAATGTAAATATATAAATTATTATATATATATACACAGTATATATATATAATAATTATTTGTATCTTTTTACAATACAGTAATACAAATAATGTATCAAATCAAGAAATGAATGGTTTGAAGCACATTACAGTATAATTCCTTATTTCCTTCAGAACTGGACATGTTCTTAACAGGCCTCAAAGTAATATTCTGTGTTCAACACAAGTTATGCTCAATCTACAGTATTTGTGGCATGTTAATTACCACAAACATTTATTTTGACTTGCACATACTTTTCTTTACTTGCAATGCAATGTAAGTGAATGAGGATAATCTGTAAATAATATAATATTCACTATTTCAAAAGTATTGCCACAAGACATAAACAATGTGTGTGTTAAAGGGATAGTTCAAACAAAAAGGAAAATTCTCTCATTATTTAATCATGATATCCTGGGTGTGTATGACTTTCTTTCTTTTGAAGAAAAATAGGAAAACATCTTGGCTCAGTAGGTCCTTAAAACGCAAGTGAATGGAGATTTCTCTCTTGATGCTTGAAATATCAAAGACAGTCAGCATAAACATCATTTATACAACACCTGCTGCTTAATTGATGTGTTCTGAAGTGACATGATCACTTTTGGTTCGAAAAAGATACATATTTAGTACTTTTTTAACTCTAAATCATGCTTCCGTTTAGCAGCGGTGCACATGTGTGACACAATCCCATTGCACATTGAATCATACAAGAACTGAGGCACGTAAGTCACAGCCGGAAGTGCAGCACTGATTACATGTGAGGAGGAACTCTGCACAGCACTGACGTGCGGTCTGGGTAGGCAAACTAGGCACTGCCTACCCTGCCAAAATTCAAAAATAAAATGTTTATTAAATAATAAACTTGTATTTGGATTTTTACTTTTTATTCTTGTGATTTATACATGCAATATGTGTGTTATTCCAATTGTTTAGACGTTATGATGACAAATGTAGCAGTTACGCATAATCAACTAAAAACAAATGGTAGAATAAGCAGTGCTTTTACGGTCCATTCATTGCAGACGACAAGCGGAAAACCCATGTTACGCATGCGCGCTCGATCCTGTATTCTTTAACATGTACGGCAAAAAGCACAAATCTGCTGTGCCTTTTGACGTAAATATGTTATGCCCGTAATCATCTCCGTTACGTATCAGACATGGACCAATTAAAATCGAGATATTCCTGGACATTTGCGTAGCTAACGTCATTACACCACAGCTAGTGTACATGCCTAATCCCGCAATCAAAATTCAAAATGACAGCACCAGCCGTAATCACGGAATTAAGAAATTTTTCCAAGCTCGATTTTAATTCCAAATAGGAGTTAATTGCAAGAGGGAGGTCTACGCCAGCCTTAGATGGGGCCCAAAAATTATCCGATCATTTCAAACTGATTGGTATGTAAGAAAAGATTGGCTATGTGGCTGTGCTAACAATCAGCGGCTGTACTGCTATCCCTGCCTGCTTCTTTCAACCAGTCAGACTGTTTGGACTTCAGCGGGATATTGTGATTTGAACAACCTGCCCGCAGCTTTAACCAAGCATGAAAAGTCGTCAGCTCACATCCAGTGTCAAATTACACTGAAAACCTTTGGAAAATCTCGGATCGACCTTGCACTTGACGAGCAAAGGAAGCTGAATATAACCTACCACAATGAAAAGGTAAAGGAAAACCGAGAGGTTTTGAAGGATCTGATAAATGCATAACGTTCACTGTTTACGCACGTGTGTGTGTGTGTGTGTGTGTGTGTGTGTGTGTGTGTGCGTGAGAGAGAGAGAGAGAGAGAGAGAGAGAGAGAGAGAGAGTACACGATATACATCCTGATTTGTACATTTCTTGATATGCCGCGCTTGTGTGTAACGTTCACTGTTATTACGTATTATTAGCTTAAACAATAAATCAGGTAATCTGGCTTTCATAACTCAGTGCCTAGCCTCTTTAAGACATCACCGCACGTCACTGCTGCACAGTAGCTTGGTTGGTTTTGGTTTAGATCTGTATTTATATGTTTCTTTGCTCACAATACTGCATATGTGTGCTTATCCTGGATGTCATAGCAACGTGAATACATCACAGGAGAGACTGCTTGGACTCCATCCTCTTGTGAAACCTAACAGAAGCGATGGTTTATCGTTAAAAAGTACTTAAAAATAGATTTTCTGTTTGCACCAAAAGCGATCCTGTCACTTTAGAAAACATTAGTTTAACCGCTGGAGTCGTATTGATGATGTTTATGATGACTGCCTGTGACCCTGGGATATCATGAGGGTCAAAACATAATGAGAGAATTTTCATTTTTGGGTGAACAATCAAATAATACATGAGTTTTAACAGAAAAATGTATATGTTTTTATAAAACAATAAGCTTCACATTTCTAAAAAGTGCCTTACATAACCTCCATTCCCTTTCTGTCACTCACTCGATGTTATGTCAATGTAGGGATCACTCTTTGGAGCCCGAGACACCTTCTGATCTTTTATAAAAGGCCAATGGGAATTGGCGAGTGGTATTTGCATGCCACTACCACGGACATATGGGTATAAAGAAGGGGGCGTCTATACCGCTCATTCAGATTTTCTCCTCGGAGCTGAGTGGTCGCCATTTATTTGAGAAATAAGCGAGCTAAATTCCCACGCTTCCATTTACCTCTGCTGGATCCTTGCAGTGCATTACAGCGGCTTCTCCCCTCTTTGCAAGGGTGCACTGCAGAGATCACCCCTGGTGTTAGGAATTCCTTGTCTTGTTTCACTGTTGCCCTTGTTTGCCTTTTTTGTCACCTTTGCTTTCCTTAGTTTTCTCTTCATTCCCCTTTTGTCTGCCCTGTGTCTCACTAATCTATTGTTTATGAACTACATTTCCCACAATCCACCTGCCGTCATCACTGCCATTTTGTTCATTGTTTTCACCTGTGTCTCATTTGTATTATCACTCCCTGTGTATTTAAGCCCTGCTTTTTGTTCACTCCTTGTCGTTCGTTGAATGTTGTTAGCCTGGTGTGTGTTCCCTGCCTGTGTTTTCTAGTTTTATGTTTATTTCCCCATTGAGGGTTTTCCTTTGTGTTTTTTTCTTGCTTGTTTATTTAATAAAGTGTAACTGCGTTTAGATCCGCATCTCCTCGTCTGCCTTGCTGCTCAATCGTGACACCTGGTATTCTGTATGAGTGTATTATAAAAGAGTGTTTTCCTTTCTAAAAGAATATATTCTAAAACAGCGGCACACATCGGAACATATTTTTAAAGATGCATCATTTTAAAGATGCCCATCCGATTGTGTGTTATTCCTGGATGCGTTCGAAATCTCTCGTCTTCAGACGGCCACGATCACTGTCTTTCGTGCCTGGGCTCTGCCCACGGCGAGACATCTTTCGTGAATGTATCATGTCCTCATTGCAAGGACATGACCATGGCAACAGTGGACCATGTGCGGTATATCTGTGGGCAGGGTTTGATCTCTGTGGTGTCTTCCCCTTGGGAGTGACACCTCCTGACGTAGACACTGGTGTCCTGGTCAGTTAATGATTTTTCTCTTTTTCTGGAGAGAAAAATATAAAAGAGGGAAGAGGCACAACTGGGCTAGCCTGTCCCTATCCTTCGGGTAGTCGACTCATCCCCAAAGGGCTGTTCGACACTCATATTAGTCAGGGAGGTTACGTGCCGGCCCGTGTGCTGGCTATGTGGCACACAGTAATTTGCCCGTCTCGCACCGTCGATCCACATACCACAGTTCAGCTAGATGTGGCGTTACTGTAGGGGACCCTTAGTGTCACTATATCGACACAATGTTGAGTGAGTGACAGATAGGGAACGTCCTGGTTACTTCCATAACCTCCGTTCTCTGATGGCGGGAACGAGATGTTGTGTCCCTACAGCCACAACGCAGAACTACCCGCTGAAATGGGATCTTATTCTCGGCTCTTCAGCACAAAACCTGAATGAGTGGTATGCACGCCTTCTGCTTTACACCTGTATGTCCGGGGGAGTGGCATGCAAATACTAGCTCGCCAATTCCCATTGGCCTTTTATAAAATATCAGAGGGTGTCTCGGGCTCCCAAGAGTGACCCCTAGTGTCAGTACATCAACACAACGTCAGGGAACGGAGGTTACGGAAGTAACCAGGACGTTTTTGTTTTTTTTAAAGAAAAGGATGGATGAGTAGAAATAAATGTATATGGTAATCAAAATTATGCCACAAATGCTGTTGATTGAGCTTTAAAAAAAAAATTCTGCTTTAATATCTGATTACTTGACAAAAAAACAATTAAG
Organism: Xyrauchen texanus; assembly: GCF_025860055.1. Classification (NCBI taxonomy): domain Eukaryota; kingdom Metazoa; phylum Chordata; class Actinopteri; order Cypriniformes; family Catostomidae; genus Xyrauchen; species Xyrauchen texanus. The sequence continues at coordinate 9,890,851 of NC_068279.1, read as the reverse complement.
TTAGGTCTGCAACCACATGATTAATTTATTTTTTACAGTAAGCACAACAATAAAATGTTTTAAGCATCTAAACGGCTTTAATGGATAGTTCAATAGAGACTTCTCTTAACCTCCACCCATTCCTCTCTCGTTAATAAGCTCAATTTAAGCTGTGTTTAAACTTGTTAACCTTTGCTGGGTAGCAAGAGCAACCGGTTTCAACTCTGATTGTGGTTTCAACAAATGCTCATTCATGCTCACACACACACACACACACACACACACACACACACACACACACACACACACGCACGCACGCACAAACTTGCTTTTGTATCATTGTGGGGACTCTCCATAGACTTCCATGCATTTTATGATTTTATACAGATCTAACGATAATTGCAGTCACCTAAACCTAACCTGCATAGAAAGCTTTTTGCATTTTTACATTTAAAAAAAAACATAGTTATGTTTGTTTAATAAACCATTTCCCTCGTGGGGACTGCTGGCAGGGCCCCACAAGGTTGGTGATCTCAGGTTTTACCATTCTTGTGGGGACATTTGGTCCCCACAATGTAGTATACACACACACACACACACACACACACACACACACACACACACACACACACACACACACACACACACACACACATGTTGTGTTTCCATGTTTTATGGGGACTTTCCATAGACATAATGGTTTTTATACTGTACAAACTTTATATTCTATCCCCTAAACCTAACCCTACCCCTAAACCTAACCCTCACAGAAAACTTTCTGCATTTTTACATTTTCAAAAAACATAATTTAGAATGATTTATAAGATGTTTTCCTCATGGGGACCGACAAAATGTCCCCACAAGGTCAAACATTTCGTGTTTTACTATCCTTATGGGGACATTTGGTCCCCACAAAGTGATAAATACACGCTCACACACACACACACACACACACACACACACACACACACACACACACACACACACACACTCATTATCAAAAAGCACATTTAATTTCTTAGTATATTGCAGAACAAGTGCTTCAACAAAACTTCCCAGTAGAACGAACATGGTACATTTTTTCAAGGCCCCCTACCTGTTTCTATTCAGCTGTTTGCATTGTGGGGCCCTAAGGAATTTTTGCAGAACCATCTAAAACAAAAACAAAGCAAAACTGAGAACTCCATTACTTAAGAGCTATGAAAGAGCAAACTCTGTTAAATTATTTTCCTCCTTGGCAACACTACCAGATTATGAGATAGACTAGCATTTTCACAGCACAGTCAAATTTATTTAAATGTGACAATCTTAATTACAGGATATTTAAACAAGTTTTAAAAACAGCAGAAAAGATACACTTGCTTTGTAGGTAAAAGCACTGTAAAATGTTATTAGGTGTAGTACTCCGTGTCATGGAAGAAAGCCAAGGGCCACTGACTATAGACATCTACTGCCACCTGGTGTATGGCTAATTAACAATCAACTATTGCATAACACTACTGCTTGATGTTTGGATAACAGAGTATTTCAAAGATATGAGCTGTTTGTTGTTTTAGATATTAATTAGAATGCTCATAAATAGCTGTTTTGTGACATGCAATGTTTGTCTGATGTTGTAAAGTGTATGCAAAACAACCTCCTTTAAATATTAGTTGTATTACGCATATGCAAACGCCTCTAAATGTTGGTTTATGCAGATAATTACATTATAATACTGTCTCTAGAGAGTATCGCAAAAATACATTTTTTGACACTGTGAGTGTCATCACTGAAGGTTACACCCCCTCTCTCATTAATGAAGGATTAGAGCTCTTTTGAAGTCTGCGATTAATTTCCATATGGGAGCAACAAGTCCCGCTAAGTCCAATCTACATTTCCATAAAATCGGTTTGTTGTTAATTGAAGAGTCTCTGGAGAGGAGCGCAGACATTCAAAGCTAATGGTGGAGTGGTGATAAAATGTTTGTGGAACCCAAGAGGCACTAATCACAAAGTGGACTGTCATTCAAAAACATTGTGAAGTCTGTATTTGGTCTATGCTTTTACAGTCTACAAACCAGAGCAGACTACGGAGCCCCCATGACATTAAAATGGGTACTTTTTGGCTTCCATGTGTCACCTTTTAGACCATGTAGTAAAAATGTACAATACAAACTTTGAGCTCATGTTCGAAGTTAAAATGTCTTACTCTTTCTAAAAAAAAAAAACAATTGAACAAATTTTTGTCTTGTTTTCAGGGGCATATACAAATTTATATCCAATAAAATGCTGTCTAGAATGACCGTGCCCTCCTCATAATACCACCTGTCATTGACTTGACCCATTAACTTTGGCAGACAGCAGTTTTTGCAAGCAATATATAAATCACAAATAGTTAATTATGTTATATTTTAATGGATACTTTAGCAGTGACTGAAATATTAAAATGAATGGTAATATACAAACTATTGATTATTAGTATAGAAACAATATATTACATTTACATTTATGCATTTGGCAGACGCTTTTATCCAGAATGACTTACAGTGCACTTATTGCAGGGACAATCCCCCTGGAGCAACCTGGAGTTAAGTGCCTTGCTCAAGGACACAATGGTGGTGGCGGTGGGGATCAAACCAGCGACCATCTGATTAACAGTTATGTGCTTTAGCACATACGCCACCACATATTAAATATAAAAATGTTCTTGCAAAAATGTACATATATACAAATATATAAGTAGTGTGAGAGGGCTCGTTTGCATTGATTTGTTTTCTGCAATTCTCTGATTGGTGGATATATATATATATATATATATATATATTAGACTAATGGCTTTAACATAAGCATATTACCGTCAATGATCAACATTATATTGCATGGTAGGTCTGTCTTCAAAGGTTTATAAGTTATCATTAAAAATCAGTTTGTCTAAGGAGGATATTAATATGATTTTAACTTTTAGAATCAGACAGTTGCACTCTAATGGATATCTGGAAAAAGGAAAATCCTTTTAAGTCCTGCCCCAAGTTCAAGTTTCAATAGGAAATACATTAACACAAGAAATTTGCATTTGTCAAATCATTTCATGGGATTTTTAAAGCAATGTTCCCAATGTATCATTACATGGTACACTTCACATTTTCCCTTTAGCCAAATAAGAAAATGCATGTCCAGATTTCTCAGCTGGCATTCTTATAATATTAATGCATATTGCACTTTCCCACTCGCCTATCCATATAGACCTCCTACCTGTGTGCCTCAAATGAGAACATGTAGCAAAACAAATTCATTTCCTCAAAAAGTGCTCAATCACTCAAATCAAGCCGCTGAAGATGCAGACCACAATTTCGGCAAAACAAATCTGAAAACAATATTTTACCACAGCTTGCGAATAGAATTTGGCGAGTCAGACCTATGTAGAGTTAATTACATTTCCATCTCTGTGCCTGATTTTTTCTCTGTCCCAAAACAAATACTCAAATGACAAAATAATTTAGTTTCTGACCAGTAATTTTAAAAAACGCGTTCATTGACACACCAATATTTGATGGAAAATGCAAATGAATAGAGGTAGACTGAAGGAGATTATTCCACTGCTGATTTCACAGAAATAGTCCCAGAATCGAGGCTTCTTTTTGATTGGTCATAGTACAAATCCACAATTTATCTGTTAAGAGCAGCAGACTCTAGAATTCGTTACCATCTGACATTAAGGTCATATATGACTTTAAAAAGTTCACTTCCAGGATTAAGTTGTGGCTAAAGGCAAAGCAAAACTGTAACCATTTTTAACTATTGTTATTTTTCTCTGTGTGTGTGTGTGTGTGTGTGTGTGTGTGTGTGTCTGTCTGTCTGTGTGTGCGTGTGTTTAAAGAAATGTGAATAGTTTTTTTTTTTTTTTTTATGTATAGGTTTTATAATGTGCTTAAAAATGCCCAACCAGGGACAGGAGTTGAAAATTAGCATTAGCTATAAACTCTATATGCTGCGCATCAGTTACAGGCTAATAATAATAATAATAATAATATTAATAATATTATTATTAATAATAATATTAATAATCAGTTAGTTATTGTAACTATGTTTGACTGTATGGTCCCTGTTAAATAAATAAATAAATAAATAAAAATCTTTGTGACAATTGTAGTCCAAACCAGATAACTCAAGAAACACATTAAATCAAAACTTAATCCTATGTTTATATAATAATATTATTACACTGCTCTTTACAATGCTTGATTCTGATTGGCCATTTACAGCAATCTACAGTAAAATATTCTTGTATAAAGACCACTAATTGTATAAAATAGACAGCTTTGCCAGCCAAGTGATTTCCGACATAGCTGTGCTAGTTAATTGTTTCTTCTCATATAATAAAATAATTGAATTCCAAATCAACATTTTGTGTACATTTATTTGGTAATTAGTCGTGTAATAGAGCGCAACTGTCAAGTTCTGGAGGTAGAAAAAAATTAAATATATAACAAATTCATATTCAAATTGATTATTAATGATAACAAAAAACCTTTAAAGACAGACCTACTGTGAACTCAGAATTGTTAATTAATGGTGTATGCTTCTGTTGAAGCATCAGTCTGCATTATTTCTTCATATTTATTCTTTAAAAAAAGTGAAGAACTACACTGCCCATGATCCTGAGAGGACAATCCACGAATCATAGAGTGGTGCCAACAAATCTTGGCAAATGAGCTGTGCAACCGGCAACTGGATCTTTTGTCCTGGGCTTGTATTCCATATTGTATATCGCATCTAGCGCGTAGAGTGGGAGACGTGGATATGAACACGGAGACACTGCATGAAAGTGAAAGCCACCAGGGGAGCGCATTTTGATGGAAGAACTGTCCCCATCAATGGCAGACAACTAGCTGGAGGAGGGCCCACAGAACATGTTTTGTACCGGGCCAAAGAATTTCGAACTGCAGCCCTTTGTGCAGCGACCGCCAATTCTCATTACACATTGCAAATGATATAAAGTCAGTCTCCCTGTACCCTCAAACTACTTTATACATTTCAAGAAATAACAATAAAATAAAAATTATGAAAATTCAATGATTATATTTCATTAATTACAATTAAAATGAAAATCTAAAATCAATATTTTTTTAGTTTTAATTCAATTATAGGATTGTAGTTAATTTCCTTATTAAAGCTGTTAGGTATACAGTCTTGGACTGTTGTATTTTTTCCCATTTTAAAAATACTTTTTTGTTTTAACTTTAAATTCATAATTTTGTGATTCACCTCGAAATTGGTCGCTTCGGTTAATGGCTTAGAACGCCTATATGAAGAATTCGATTCAATATTATTGGGAAAACACTTCCAGAACCAAGATTGCTGAAAAAGTGTGCTCTGTTGCGCTATATGAGGAGGTTAGTGTTCAGTCAGCGGGTCATTATTGTGATAAATAAAGGTTTATACAAGACCCCTTTGTTTCTGATTGGGTGAAAAGTGCTGATCACCCAATCAGGTTTATTTTTGCAAAATTAACCGACTGACTGTACATTATACCCTACTTACTAATGGAATAGGATGGCAAAAGTTGACCACGGCATTGTTAGCACCATGTTCCATTACTTGAGCAACAGCAAATAACTCAACTGTCAAGGACAGTCACTTTGGGATCAACCAGAGTTTAAGTGCCTTGATAAAGGCCACATCAGATTTGGTGATAGCTGACAGGATATTCCTTGAAGGCTTTGAACCTACAGCTTCTCAGTTAACAGCTTCACATCACTACACCACCACATTTTGTTTCATATCTGTAGTATGAGCAAAGGTGACTGAAATGAGCTTTAGAAAACATTGCCCAAGAGCTATTAGAGTAAACAGAACTGTATGTTAGGCTTAGCAGTATGTGGATTTTTACCCTCAATCCATCCAGACCACTGAACTCCACTGGAACATACTGCATTATCTCTACTCACCTGCAGCCATGCTCACATTAGCCAGCATCTGAGCTTTGAGGTTTTTTGATTTGTGGTCCACTCTGTTGGAGCTAATGTTTTTAGATGGCCTTATAAAGCCTGCATCACTTGGGGCTCTATTACTGTGGCTACTTGCGGCCTTCCTATTTGTCCGTTTTTCCTCACATCAGCCATGCGGAGCAGCCTGACAGAGCAACCTTTCGAAATGTCAACGTATTAAAGCTGTTTGGTTCTATACGAGCAAGACCAGAAGTGTCAAACACCATTAGTTTTAATCACATTTTCTGCAGCTTGTCACTTGAAAGGTAAAGGAATGTATATCTGTCGTGACCAATCAGCTGTGCTTTGTGCAGGTCTCTGTTTTTCAAGGAGACCTTTTCTGCTGCCACAAAGCGAAACTGACTTAGAGTTGTCAAGCTCTGAGGAGTAAAGCTGGCTTTGAAATGGGGAACAGCACTTTTCTCAAAGGCTGTTTCTCATGTATAAAAGCACCTCCTGTATCTACTGTACAACGTCTGCATAACAAGAATCTTTTCCGTCATTGTGATGATTCAAACAAAGTGGTGTAAACTTTTCTCCAAAAGCCTATATTCTTTAAAGTGATTGTACTGCATCGTAAATTGAAAACACCCTTTATTCCTCTACTGTAGATTGCATTTTTTTTAAAACGTATTCTCTTAAATACAACAGCTTTTAAACTGCAGAACATGTTTGTGCTTGTTTATGAATAACAGGATTTCTATCAACATCCTCTTTGATGGATCGTACAGCGTCCCACAGACATGTCTATGTGACTTCCTCCCTCAATTGCAATAGTAAGATTACCACAATGGTTTCATTTCTTGTACTTTTTTCTGCAACATCTATATCTTGATTTATTGTTCATGAAGAAAATGCTTGCAAGACAGCAAAAGTTAGTTTAAGGTTTAAGGCGGTGTAAATGAAATACCGCATAAAAGCATATTTGCTGTTGTTATGACAATCAGCATGAATCTTTAGATTACAAAAAGACTAACCATAAATAAAAATGCAAATTAATGCAAGAAAAAAAGGCTTGTCGTAATACAATGCAAAAACAGTGGTTAGATTTTGAACGGTATAAATGTTTCTCATTTTGAATAATCCATTCTAACAGTTTGAGTAAATCAAATATTTTCCAGCTTTAGTCTTACATTTTTCTAAATGTGTATAAAATGAGTGATCGTTTGTGATGGGTGTGTCCAGTGACTTGACAAATATTACTTTATGCAAATGGTTACGACCCCATCAAGGGTGACACCGCAACAAAACTTGAACACGTCTTCAAAACCAGAGAGAAACAAATCCTTTTACCCTTTATAATGAAGCAAGGCCAAAATAATAAACAAAAGACAGACTAACCTAAACCCTAGAGCATTTAACTAAACTGCAAATGAAAGAGTGCCAGAAAAACAAATTTCTTACCTTACATGAAAATGTTGGTAACAACAGAAATTGCACCCCCTCCCTACTGCTTCCCAAATTAAAGATGTGAAAATGCACAAAAGTGTAAAAACAAAAGAAACAATATATTGCGACTGACAGCAAACACTGAAATATAGATTTCATATTTTTCATTCACAAAAGGCTTTCAACAACAAATTTCCAACAACAATTGGGCTTTACAACAACAACAACAAAAGGACACTTCCCTATACAACAAAAGCACTCAACTATTCCCCAAACAACAATTCCCTTGCAGCTCCATTGTTCTCCCTATTATTTCTCCAAATCTAGGTTCCTGTGTCTTCAATCAATCACAAGAGACAGGTGATTATTAAGGGGGAGGAGCTCCTGAACCTGGTGAGGAGAATCAATCGCAGAGAGAGAGAGAGAGAGAGAGAGAGAGAGAGAGAGAGAGAGATTAATCTAGGAATCAACGTTCTCCAACACACACACATACACCTGCCTGGGATTAAAAATCAGTTATCTGGTCATTTCAATCTGGCTGTGAATGAACTGAAAGATAAAGCAACGAGAGCCTTCCACATGATTAAATGAACAATCCAATATAAAATTCCAATTCAAATCTGGCTAAAAATCCTATTAGCAATAATTGAGCCAATTCTATTGTATTACAGTGAGGTTTGGGGACCACTAAAATCACAAGAAATTTCAATTTGGTAAAAAGAGTCAGTAGAAACGCTGCATACTCAGATTTGTAAAAACATTTAAAAAGTACACAGGGCAACACCAAACAGCTCATGCAGAACCCCCTGCTAATTAGTTTCCACAAAAGAAAGCAGCTCAAATTCTACAAGCATTTAAAGAACATTGACCCGACCTCCTTTCACAATCAAGCACTCCAGTGCCAAGAGGAGATTATAGAGTGCAGTGCTCTCTCCTAGCTAGTGCTCAAACTGACCCCATCACACTCCAACCAAATTATAAAACAACATAAAAACATTATATTGCATTTTGGAAACATATCACACAATCACAAAAGAAGATGCAATTCTATTTGGAATTCAAAAGAGACACAACAGCATAATATTTGAGCACTGTAAAAGATCATAAGCTTAGGAAGACATTAACAAAATATAGACTCAGTGACTATACACTAGCCATTGAAAGAAGCCGTCGTCACAGACAGAGATGTCTGTCTCACTGTAGAATGAGCAATTTCATTGTTGGAAACACTTTATTTTAAGGGTCCACAATAATGCACTACTTAAGCATGTTTTGTATAGACATACAGAATTGAGATATTCTTCTAAAAATCTTAATTTGTGTTCTGCAGAAGAAAGTAAGTCATACACATTTTAGATGGCATGAGGTTGAGAAAATAATGAGAGAATTTGAATGTTTTTTGGTGAACTAGCTCTTTAAGGCTATTTAGTATTGACTTTACTGTTCCTAAAAAATTACCAAAATATATTATAAAGTGGAAGTTTAACCTATGCAAGTTGTTTTGCTTGTTTCAGTTACAATAAAATTCTAAACTTTTTTATGTTAACTGCAAAAACTTTAATCACCTAATAAATGCCAAATAATGTAATAACGTGTGTAAGTACATTTTTCTCTTTAGAACAAGGTGTCAAATAGCTTTTACGATTTTAGCAATTCATTAGAATCAATTTAGTAAAACCAATAACAATAGTCATAATTACTTTCTTAATATAGTTCAATAAACTTAAAATACCACCTAATAAATGCAAAAAAAAAAAAATAGGTAAAAATTTCACTTTAGTACATGGGGTCCAGTTGTCTTTAATTGAATTTTTTTTATTAATTTATCTTTTTCATTCTTAACTACTGCATCATTGTGGACCTTTAAAATAAAGTCTTACCTCACTGCTCTAGATGATTTGTCTCTGCCCTAAGGAAATAATAAAAAAAAATATATAAATCAATTATGAAAGGAAAACGGTTTCTGAAATTGTCAGCATTCTGAGTGTTTGATTAATGCGTGGACCATTGTTCATCGTGTTAATGATATATTTTATTATGCACTTATATAGCGTTTTATGCACAAAACGCTTTTGCCTTTTGCTCACCCTTATGCCATCCCAAATGTTCTTTCTTCTGCAGAAAACAAAAGAAAATATTTTAGAGAATTTATGAGGTGTTTTTGAGTATAAAGTGAAGGTCAACGGGGCACTCAACTTTCAAGCTCCAAAAATGACATGTCTATAAAACTCTAGTGGTTTAGTCCATGTTTTGTAGCTTTGGGTGAAAAAGAGACCAAAATTTAGGACCTTATTAACTATAAATCTTTATACAGGGCCGTACCTAGGCATAGGTCTCCTCGGCATATGGCCTAGTGTACCACCAGCTGATTTATGGTGAAAAATGACAAATATCTTGGTCTGTTTCTCACCCAAAACTATTGTTTCGCATCAGAAGACATACCACTTGAATTGGATGGGTTGCATTTATTCTGCCTTTACAGTATGTCCTTTTTTCGAACATGAAAGTTTTGGAACCCACTGACTTGTGGATAAAAAACACATTACACATTCTTTAAAAAAATCATTGTTTGTGTAACACAGAAGAAAGAGAGTCAAATAAGTGCCCCAAACCCTTCTAAAACCAGCCAAATGACCAGTCATCAAGCTTAGACTGTTTTTTTGTTTTGTTTTGTTTTTACATCAAATACTAGAGCAATATCTATGCTGGAAGAGATAATGTTTTTATTGCTTTAATTGTTTCAATTGTTTAGGCCTCCAAAAATACCTCTGTTTCAACCTCTAGCCCTGAAGATGCAACCTCAGACTGCACAGAGGTACTACTCTGAAAGCAAAACATCATAACATGCAGAGGTGAAAGAATATGATGCTGCGGTTTTGCACCCTCTCTCTGAGCCTTCACCACAGGATTATTTCCTGTTACATCTGAGATCTGCTCTAACAGCACTGCATAACTAACAACTTCTCTAATTGCCCATTTTGAGGATAATCTTGCCCCCTTGTAGCTGAGCACCAGATGGATGTGTGAAGATCCACCCTACCAGAGCGAAAGAAGTGTTGACCTTTGTACCCCAGACTTACCGTTATAAAACTTATGTTTTGCTGGGGACGGCCTATTGGTTATAGATCTTTGCTGGTAGCACAAAGGTCACAGGTTTTTATCCTGGGTAGAGATTACCCATGAACTGGAGAGCTGCAGTGATGCCCTGTCGCTATTTTGCAAATGAGCAAAGCACTTAACCCCAGGTTGTTTCGTAGGGAGTGTTCCAGCAATTAGTGTTGTGTGAGTCATGCATTTAAAGAGAATGAATGAATAAGCATGTGCCAAATTCAGTCAATACTGAAACCAGCAGTCTCATGACAACTTGTACAAGATGGCGAAATCACGAGTTATTGTACAATTTGGATCGTACGAAAAGGCATGACTTTTGTTCCTATCTAGACCAACCAATCAACAAACAGGATTTAAAAACAATACAGGCATCACATTTTTGCTTTCATCCCATCTAACACTTTATTCTAAGAAAGGAAACATCAGTAAATTTGGTTACACATTCCAGATTTATTTATAAAAAAATGACTGATGTATGTCAATTCCCTCACCTCGTTCAAAAACCTAACATTTGTTAATTTTCGATTCATTTAACTCAACATTGCGAATCGCTAGAGGATTCCTTCCCGATGACCTAGTTGAGACCCTTGTTCAATAACGCCAGTCCTGTGAAACAGTCTACGATTCGCTGTTGAAACACACGTCCCTTCACCACAGCAAGAAGATTTACTGCTCCCCTGCAGTGTTCCAGTGAAGAGATTCTCTGCTTTGACTTCGAAGTCGCTCTGGTGTATGGGTTCTTTGCTTTAATGCTCGCTGTTGGCAATGTGACGCTTAGCGTTATACCACTTGCCTCCCGCAGCGCTCCGGCGTTGTTGAGTATACTATTGAGTATAAGCCTCAGCACTTTCACAAAAAGTGTTCTTCATGCGAGATGCACATCCTGCCATCAGACGAGCATGAGAGCATGAGTCTCCAGACATTGCGCTTTAGCTCTAGCTTCTGGGGGATGATCCATCCTTCAGTGCTCTCCCGACTACCTCCACTGTGTTAGATCCAGAGGGTTCACACAGGGAGGCACGGCAGAGCTGTGAGGTATAGATGGACATTTTCGAAGAAGACCTCAAGCCCTACGAGCCCCCCGAGCATCTGACATAACGTTCTCGTCTGAGCAATATGCACATTATGAGCTCCAGCCCTCTATTGGAGCACACAGCCTCATTACGTATGGCAGCTCTGATGATGAGGATGATGCTGTGTCCCTTGCAGCATCTGGCGAGTGGTCCACAAAATATTTATTGGACCACTCGCCCAGCGAGGGCGAGGAGTATGCACATGCTACTGATAAGGAGCTTCTGCGCATACTTGCAATGGCAGTTGAGGAGCTCGGTCTTGAGTGGTCCCCTCCGGAAGAACCTCAAAAATTGCCTCGATGAGTGGTTCCTGAAAACAGGCCGTCACTAACAGACCATAAGACCGTAAGTCTTTTCCGGAGGTCTACACAGAGCTCACAAAGTCCTGCGGTGTGTCCTACTCATCGCGCACCCAGGTATGAGGGGCTACCATCTTCACGATAGTGGATCATGCTGAACAGTGGAACAAGCAAAAGCATTCACTATCTCAATGCAAATCCCACACTGAGGGAAAAACACCCTCCAAGCAGCAGAAGCATTCCTGACAGGCCCAGCCCCATGAAGAAGAGAGCAGAGCCCACAGTTTGTCTCAGGACGAAGCAGAAGAGGGCTTGTTTCGACATACACAATATTTCTTAACTCACCCACTGCAGTTTATCAGGAATGGGATGTATGCCAAAATGTTGTTTCTGTGCATCACACTTTAAGGCCATAATGAAGTTTTCGCCTGTTTCATTCTCCCACTCTCTCCTCAACAGTTTCCTGTAACTTTAAATTGTTTTGTATAATTATAAACAGGCCATCTGAAAATATGCTCATATTTCGTTTAAACAGATGTAATAAACAAACCTCAAAAAACACAAGCAGATCCAGCATCCTTTGGAGTGCTCATTTATTTAATTCTAAAGCACGTATTCTATCAGCCTCTCCTCAGCAGTTCCCTGTCACTTTTAACTTTCTTTTCTATTGATATAAGGCAAATGCCAATAAAACTTCTATTACATATTGTTTGCAAATAGGCAGATATCTCATTCAAACAGATGTAATTCATGAACCTCATGGAAATTCTCATCTAAATCTTCCTCTGAACAATGTATTCTATCAGCCAGAATCAAAACCTCAGGATCAGGATCAAAAGTTACTTTTATTCACAAATGATAATGATTACTCTGTGACAATCCAATCAAGCGATCCAGGATGTTTAAACTGTCAGGAGATTTCTGCTTGTGCTGGATCCGCACGAGCGTGTGAGTGCAACTTTAAAGTAATTGTGCTTCATGTGTTCTATATGTAAATGCCTTATTCACTGTGCACTGGATGTACAATTGGTTTGATTCAGTATTTTTTGAGAAAATGTGATTGCTAACATGGACATGCCGTTCATGTTTGCAGGACTACTGTGTGTACTGTTATTTCCTTCTTTCTAATATATAAAAAAATTCTTCATGTGCAAATAAATTAAAAAAAATTGATGACTAAACAGAAATCAGAATAAACTGCCTATTACTACCATTTAAAATACAATAATATTTTGCGTGAGATTGAGTAAAAGTTTTTTTTATCATTTTGTTTTTTGCAATTTTATGTTTATGTTATTTAGCCTACTATATTAAAGTGTGTGATACACCATCATTGTATAGGCCTATTGGCCACCCTGCTCTCTGGATATCGGCATTGGCCATTAAAATCCCATATCGATCAACCGCTTATAGAGATATTGGACAGCCCTCCATGGTAAATACCACTGATGAGGGATCTCCTCACTCAAGCGCAAGGCACATTTTGGTATCTCTAGCCGGAGCTGTGGAACCTTCAAGTGTGGCCCCTGAACGACATGCATCGAACGAACCAGAATGGGCTCAGTCCGTGATGAACACCATATTACAGGTTAGAGCATGCCTCTATGCTCTGAAATGGTGCGTGTTAATTGCATATTATCTCACAACAGTGATTTTCTTTGGTTAAACATATGGAAAATTGTGATAGCATCATTCATTGGTTTGTTTATTTTTCTCTATAGGTAAAAGTCAGATGATTTTGTATCAGCCAACTTGTGTGATTTTGCAATCTCATACTATTATAAAGACATGCTATTATCTAGACTTGTCTTGAGACGGGTTGGCTGAAGCATGTATCTCAATGCTGTTGTGGAATTCCAAAAGTGGTGATGGTGTGCTAAAATTGTGTTTGATTTTAAACAAGGTTTTTAAAAGGTATAGTTAACCAAAAAATGAAAATTCTGTTGTCGTTTACTCACCCTCATTGTCCTAAACATTTATGATTTAGTTTCTTTTGTGGAATACAAAAAAGGAGAACATAGGCAGAATGTTCAAGCCACACATTTCCATACAACATGAATGTGAACAGTTACTGGGGCTGGAAAAAAAGCACCATCAAATTACTGTGAAAATCCATATGATTTTTTAACAGCCCCTAAAGTTGGGCATTGATGACGGATGCCAAGCGGCGGCAGCGTTGAGTATACATTCATAGGAAGCAATGGTTTAAATTTTGTTAAATGTTGTCCACCTGATGTGTCCAGTTTGAAAATCCCTTTAGAAGCTTGGTAAGGGGCACATTTTTAGTTGGTGAAGTAGATTGTTGCTGTTAAAGTTGTATGCTGGAATACCATGGTCTAAACTTCACATTAAATTTTACACAGTTGTAGAACTCCATTTGAAATCCAATTGTTGGTAGTTGTTTTACACAGTTCTTGACCTCCATAATAGAGCTAGCAGCCTCAAGAAGTTTTACAGTTGTCAGCCTTCATTTGAGGGCTAAAAGATTTACGCTGTTGTTGATCTCTATGTGTGAGTGAGTGAGCTGTTATGATGCTGAGACTGACAGCCAGAGATGGATAGCAAAACAAGGCCTAAATGATTATCATTGTTGACTTAAAACTGACATGAGCTGTTTCCACTCAAAAATTGTCTGATCAAGACATAACAAAATGCAGTCTATCCTTAACGTGATCCAGAATGGGGAATGAATTATGCATGATGCACCTTACGGCAGGGTAAATCAAATGTGAAACAGCATATATCCTGCAAGTTAAACAGACTAAGATTGAAATTCAACACTTGGGAATGTACTGTACTGTACAAACTAATATGAAGACTATGCATTCCACCTGTTGCAGTGTCAAATGAATAATGATCTGTCTGAAACACAAAATGTTTTCAAATGTCAATACTGAACAAGCCATTGGCACAATGCAGTTCCACAGATTTTTAAAGGAACGCTGATTGCTATGATGCAATGGTCCAAATATATTCATTAGATGTTATATATTGAGGGCAGTATTTTGTACATTATTCACACTTGTGCACAAAAAGCTCAAATAAACCATTAACAGCAAAAATTGACCACTAACAGCAATCGCATGTGTATAAAAGGGGGTACTGTAATCTTGTAGGGTAAAAAGGGTAAGATAAAACTTATTTTTTTATAATTAATTACTGATAAACCAATAAGCTCCCACTAATTACATTTATGGAATATCAGTATATTCCACACAGATTCAATCCAAATTTTGAGCCTGAACAAGCCATTTGGGAAGAATGTCGTAATCTTTATATGCACTAGGCAAAGGCCTGCTGTTTATCTTTATTTGCCAGTTCGTATTTCCTGTGTGAGCACGATATTTCAGGTGCATACATATACAAAAGGTGAAAACCCACTGGTGAACATGCATTCCTTTTTTACTTAATGCAATTTATTTAATACAAAGTATAATATTAACAATTTAAGTGAAACTTTTCTTGTGTAGTAGTACACGTCTGAACAGCAGAGGGCAGCAACTGCTTACTCTTTGCCATCTCAAACACTCCCTAGCAGTCTTCATTTTGTAAGGCAGGAAAAGATACATTTTAGCTGCCATTTTATAGCTTTTATTTAGCAACTTTTAGAGTGATTCATCTGATGAGTCAGTAGGCATAGATTTATTTAGTTTGCATTTGAATGAGCATCATTTTGCACTTTGTCTGATGAGATTTCTTCCTTTTCAAGAAAATCTCATCTAAGCACAAACCCCCACCCTCATATACCAAGCTGATGAGCTAGTGAGTGTGAGTGTGTTTGTTGGTAGGATTGTCTTCCTATATCATATTGACTCTCCTGCCTCAATACTGTTAAATGCATTCATACAGACTTCATACAGGATCACATTGCATCCAATTTAACAGGTAATGTTCTAACAACTTCAGCTAACGTTTTGTAAATGTTAGAAACAAACTTTGTTAAAATAATGTTTAAAAGAACATCCTTTTGGAATTATTAGTATAAGATAAATGCAGTGTTGGAAAAGTTACAAAAAAAAGTAATTTTCTGCAATTACTAATTACTTATCACTAATTACATTTACAGGAATGCTATGCTAACCTTTAAAGAGGTAGTTCACCCCCAAAAAATTCTCCCCCTTATGCAATTCCAGATGTGTTACTTTCTTTCATCTGCTGAACTAAAATTAAGACTTTAAGAAGAATATCTTAGCACTTTTGGCCAAAATCACACATCATAAAAGTATCATAAAAGTAATCTATAAGACT
Source organism: Xyrauchen texanus (assembly GCF_025860055.1). Classification (NCBI taxonomy): domain Eukaryota; kingdom Metazoa; phylum Chordata; class Actinopteri; order Cypriniformes; family Catostomidae; genus Xyrauchen; species Xyrauchen texanus. The sequence continues at coordinate 9,874,787 of NC_068279.1, read as the reverse complement.
TCAGTGGTTAAATCAATATCTTCAGAAGATACAGTATAAGATAGCTGTGGGTGAAAAACAGATCACTTTCACATTCTTCTTCTTGTGGTTTTTGTGATTCACATTATTCATGCATATCACCCCCTATTGGGCAGAGAGAAGAATTTCTTGGCAAAAAGGACTTAAATATTGATCTGTTTCTCACCCACACCTATCATACCATTTCTGAATATATGGATTAAAACACTGGAGTCATATGGATTACTTTTATGATGTCTTTATGTCCTTATTGGAGTGGCATTGTATGGACCTACAGAGCTGAAATATGTCAGATGTCAGAGAATATTCATTTTTGGGTGAACTGTCCCTTTAAATAATATTCCACAGATGCTTATAAAAGTGGATATTTTCACGTTCCCACAACCACAATGTAACGTTTGGAAAACGTTTAAGTACATAAATTTGTCAGCTCGAATGAAGCTTTCTGGTTTCTTACAATCTTGGTTACTGGCTATTTGTAAGACACTACAATGGTCATAAGCTTTAGATGATTCCCCAATTTATGATCTATCTATTTATGAGTGGATGTTACTGAAAAACAGATACCTGCTGCTTTTTTTGTCAGAAACCATTTTGACAATTGATGTAGTATATAATATAGAGTAATACATTATATTAATATATCCTCTGAATCCTCTAGTTCTCAGATCCTGTTGTTACTCATATATGCTTTGTATGCCATATATGCTATATGTGTTCACCATAAATGATCTCATTAAAACAAGGCATTCAAAGCTCGAAATTTCCTACAAGTTCCTTTAGCTAATCCAAGGTAATGGTTTTGACTCCCAAGAAAGCAGATACTGATAAAAAGTGTATCTTGAATATATAAGCCACAAAGGCTAAATTTGTAAATATAAATGCAATTTACTTGTAAATCCATTTCAACCAATGCAAACATTAGGGGCACCTGTGTAAATGTCTAAAATAACACACGTGATTTTGTGGAAATGTGAAATTCTCATCTGAAATTCTTGTGGTTTTTCTGTGAGGCCAGAAAATGTATCCCATCCAGAAAATAGGAGGCAGATGTTTTTCCACCTCTGTATAACCTCTTATCTAACCATAAGGAGAGAGTGTCATTCACTTGAGCTGTGTCTTAGACAGGCTAGACAAGACCCCACTGGGTGAATGAGACAGCTTGGTTCCTATCTGGAGAAAGACACTGACTGTGTTTACTGTCAGCCTCCTTGCAAGGATGTATGTGTGTCTGTGTGTGTGCGACAGGATGTCATAGCTTCAGTTGCTGTCTACTTCTTGGATTTGTGTGACCTTATGTGGCATGTATCAATGTGGCAAGGTTGCATTTGCCATATGTTTATATTTGTGTCTTTTGTGTGTGTTCAAGCATTGACTTGGTGCATTGCAGTTTATATGCAACGAGTAACAACTGATATTGACAATATGATGGAACTGTGTGCATTTTCACGTCTGTATAAGTATGTGTGTGTTTCTCAAGTGCATATGGAACATTTGAAGGTGAGATTTAATGAAGAATACACTGAGGTGTTGTTAATCTCCATAAGTGGTTTAATGCTACATTAATGCCACGAGTGTCATTTATTGATCTTCAGGATATTAATGGCAGAACAACGTTAATTAAGAATTCCCACAAAGTATGAGTTGGACATGCTTAATACCGCCCCAACGGTACTCCAGATGTATCATGCTCCAGGAAATGGAAATTGATTTAAAGAGGACAATTAAGACACTAGGAGATCCATTTAACACATCTGACAGTGCAACATGTTTAACATGCACCAATATCACTGTTAAAATTGAGCAATACCATGAATGACTAAGGTCATTTATCATCATTCACCTCATTCTAAGATATGCACTGTGTCACATAAAACATATGGAAGGTAAAATATATTTTCATATAAACTCATATAGCCTACTATATTTGAATAATGACAAAACAAATTTAATCAGGCACCAAAAACCTTCACAGCAGGTTATGAGTATGCAGTAGTCTTCCGTCTCTCTCTAAAGCAAACTAATCGGGTCTAAAACTGTTTACTCTTCAAGCTCCCTTTCAATAATAATGATGTACGAGTCTGTAAAAGTTAAATGCGGGATTTCTGTGCCACTATAGCATCACCAAGGATAATTGCAAAAATAGTGATTTGTGAGAATGATGATGATTGTTTGAGAAACCTGTTTTCAAACAGTTTCTGAATTTTCAAGCACACTGAAATCGACCCCATTCAACCAAATGACTGAACCAAGAACAGTTCTGAATAAGATTTTTTTTACAAGACCAAAATTAATTTTATGAGCTGGTTCTTGCGAATCTACAGCTCATATGAGAATAAATGTTTGTTTAGCTCACTTTTATCTACAGTAGTGTAGAAAATAATTAACTTATATATTAACAGAAACTATCAACTTTACCTCCCGTATTGGAATTTCATTGAGACATATTCAACAGAGTATGTCTCAATGAAATATAGAGTAATAGTAACGCAGTTCAATGGAAGGAGGCGAGAACTGGCTTGACAATATAAATAATAGTTTAATGAGAAACTTAAACAAAAGACAAACACACACACATGATGGACATGTCCGTAAACGATCTCTCTCTCCTGCACCATCATCCACAGTTGGCCTTTATCCCTCTCTGAGGCTTGATTAGCCTGATAAGGGACCGGGTGTGTAGAATCACGACCCGGCCCCGCTCTCCGCACTGCCACAGTACTATAGTTCATGACATTAATACATTCACCATGGTCAAAAACATAAAAATGTCCCCCCTTTTTTAATGAATAAGTATGTAAAATTTTTATGAATAAGTATGTAAAATTTCAATGACATATTTACTGTTTTTATTTCAGAAATCTGGTCACCTTACTCTTACTTGAATGTACATCACAAAACATACATACAGCATGACCAGTGTAGTCCGATTCCCAAACAAATTTCTCTAATGAGACGGTTCTTTTGAACCTACAGCTAAAAAAATACACTTGATGTAAAAAATTATTCCTTGCTTCTGCAAATATTGCTAATTAAAATAAACTGAAAACATATTGTCAACTTTCTTAATTAAAGGCTTTATTTGTTACACACGATATTGAGATTATGCTGTACTCGTAGTAATAAAGAAACTTTGCTAATTATTTTGAGTGAAGCGAAAACAATCTGAAGTTTAGTAAACCCAACTACATGATGCAGAATGTGATTATAGTTCAAGCAAGCATATTTTTGAGCTGGCTGCAATTTTGGATGAGGAGAGCACGTGGTGGACAACACAAAGATTCAAAGGTAAATTATTTTAAACATCATTATTTTTTTTTTTTATGCTATCAATTTTCTGTGTATTCAAGTTTCTAACTTGCATTACGTTTAGTTTGCAAATCTACAATATATTAAACGTTTGTTTGCATGAGGCTAATTAGATGTGTACATCTTCACAGTCGAACAAACACAAAGGACCCCTCATGTTTTTTCACCAGGCAGATACTCCTCATCTTCAACCACTGCTCAGGCCGTCACACGGCAAAAACTCAGCAGGAAACAGGTAACTCCAAGTCCAATAATTTTCTACACCAATTTTAAACTTTTTAATGCAAATATCTCATTGAACCTCTTCATCTTAAAAGGGAAATCAGCTTACATTAGCTAAGTGTTAGTTAATGTTCAGCCTCATCAAACAATTTTAGTAGTTCACCAAAAAATGCTTTTCTCTTGTAATTTTCACCCTTATGCCTTCTTAAACTAGTATAACTTTCTGTGGGACACCAGCAGAGATTGCCTTAATGTCCTTTATGGGTCTTGAAAGTTTTTAACCTCATTGACTTGTGTTGTATCGACAAACACGCATCATATATCCACAGAAATATATTTGTTTGTGTTCATCCGAAGAAAGTCAGAGGGGTTTGACATGGCATAAGAGTGCATAAATGATGAGAGAATAATAATTTTTGGTTTGCCCAAAGGAGACACGCTGATATCTTGAATCGTGAATGTAAGTTAGCCATACACGTACCGGTAGCTTATTTTTTTGTTACAATCAGAGACGTTGCAAGTAATTGCTTGGGGCCCCGAAATGGGAAGGGGACCCCCTCAAGGATGGCTAATTACATTGTATCACAACAACGACAACAAGGAACACCCTTAAATCCAGAACCCCCCTAAAGGGGCCCCCATGCTATGAGGTTGCTGTCAAAAGTTTCAAAGTTTCAGAGCAGCAATTCAATGACAGACAATGAAGTGGATTTACGCATCCCGGTATATTAAAAACAAATGAAAGCAAGAGGAAAAGAAAAAACAATACAGTGGTCATTGAGAATATGTTACATTGAATGAAGTAGGAATGTCAAGGAGTTAAAAAAGTGTTCCTCAACTGGTAGGGCACAGGTCTATTCGGACTGGCTCACGGACAGCAGGGAAAGAACCATGCCATGGTTCTCCCATTGAAGATATTTCGGTGGCCATCCAAGTGATAGCTTATTTAGAACTGCCGAGGCAGATTTAATGATAATCTCGCAATCAGCTAAAGGCTTCTCATCTGCACTTTCGCACGAGTTTATCGAAACCAGCTTGCGATCATTTACATTTATGTATTTGGCAGACGCTTTTGTCCAAAGCGACTTACAGTGCACTTATTACAGGGACAATCCCCCTGGAGCAACCTGGAGTTAAGTGCCTTGCTCAAGGACACAATGGTGGTGGCCGTGGGGATCAAACCAGGGACCTTCCGATTAACAGTTATGTGCTGTAGCCCACTACGCCACCATCTGCTCTGTCTCTGATGAGCGGGTGTAACAACCGTGCTTCCCTTGATATTGCGGAGCATAGACCTTAAAACTGATGTGACAAATTTAAATTCTAGTAAGACTTTTCGAGTTTAAAGCGTTACGGAGGAAGTCAAGTCAAACCTCTCAAACAGGCCCTGACATGCCAAACAGCACAGAGGAGGAAAAGAGCAACACTGTGCTATGCGCCAAAAAATAAAATAAAATCATTATACATCATCCCCTCTACATGTGTAGAGGGAATGGTTTCACGATTTTACATTAGTAAAAATAAGAGTTGTTTCTTATGAAATAATCTAATGGTAGAATCTATAAGACCTCATTTTATATCAACAGTGGCAGTTGTAGTTAAAGTTCCAAGATGTGTTTCAGCTAGTATTTATTTTTTTCATAAATATTATAATTTGTTATTATTATTATTACTATTATTTAAGACTAGGTACACTGACCTAACCATGGTAATGAGGAGCCTTTCCTCCTGTGTAATATGTGTTTTGTTGATTTACGTTTGAAATTAGGAAAAAAACTGGATAATAATAGGCACATATAAGTAAATATGCTCTTCAATTTTTAAAAGGGGAGAGAGAAAACTTCCTGTCCCTGTTGCCTCTGGTGAGAGGAGCTTTTTAGCTTTAAAGCTGATAAAAAACTACTTAAGGTCGACCATGTGCCAGGAGAGGCTCACAGGACTGGCACTGATATCAATCGAATGTGGTATTCGAAAGTCTTTAGACATGGAAGTCATAGTGGTTGCATTTGCTGAATCCAAGGCCCGTAAGCAGCAGCTCTAAAAAATGTGCACTATGGATTTGTAAGCAAATCGTTTTGTATTGTTTGTGTAATTGGAGCTATTTATATTATTAATGCAAAGTTTGCCTTTATTTATTTATATTATTTCCATTGGGAAATAATGGGGGGTCAATGGGGCCCTTCTGCCTGGGGTCCCCAGAGTCTCTAGAAACGCCCCTGGTTACAGTTATACTATTTTTGTCTAACATAAATAAAAAATGTTCATATTTATATAGCACCATTTTAACATGTCAGCTGACATTTATATAAATGCATGCCTTTTGTACAGTGTTTGAATAGCTGTGTGTTTGAAATGAAATTTCTCTCGTCATTTACTCACCCTCATGCCATCCCGGATTTCTTTCTTCTGCAGAACACAAATTAAGATTTTTAGAAGGATATCTGAAAGTGAATGGGGCCAGACATTTTTGGACAGAAAGTCCAAAAGTCACACGAAGACAGCACAAAAGTAATCCATATGACTCCAGTGTTTAAATCAAAGTCTTTCAAGCGTGTCAGTTCACTGTCCGCCATATTTGGAACACTCTCGGGAGGCTATGTCCAGTCATGACAGTGCAGCTCCTATCTACTTGAATGGGAAAAGGCTGAAATTTCCAAAACGGTTGAACAAAGAACATATCAAATCAGCAGTAAAGTCAGACAACACTAGAAATCATAAATTGTGATTAACCTCAGAATACGCTAATAAAAAATAACATTTTCCCTGCTTGTAGAGCTAATGTGCATGCGCATTCTTGAGTTAAATGGTGATGTCTGTATCTAAAATGTGATTGGCACTTCTACCTGAAAGACGGGACTTCCTTTCTGCATCAATGGGCTGCTGTTGGGCATTTACATTTCTCCCATTCATTTTAACAGAATTGGTCCATCTCTGCTAAATAGTCTCTGGTTAAATTCCTGTCTTCAGAAGCTATATGATTGGTGTGGGTGAGAAACGGATCAGTATTTAAGTCATTTTTTACTATCATTTCTCCTCTCTGCCCTGTAGGTGGTGTTATGCACAAAAATGTGAATCCCACAAAACAAGGGAAGACAAATATGAAAGTGGAGATTTTTAGTAAAAAAAGTGCTTGTTTCTCACCCACACCTGGTGATTAGTTTTATGCTGCCTTTATGTACTTTTTGCAGCTTTAAAATTATGGCCACCATTCACTTGCATTGTATGGACCTACAGAGCTGAGATATTCTTCTAAAAATCTTAATTTGTGTTTTGCTGTAGAGAGAAAGTCATACACATCTGGGATAGCATGACAGTGAGAAAATGTGAGAATTTAAGTTTTTGCATGAACTATTCCTTTAAGCAAAACCTTTTTTGTACTCTGTATTTATTTGCATAACTGAATATACTCAATATCAATAATTACAATGGAAATTGTTAATATAGATTGACAAAGACTATTTCTATGCATTTAGGAAGACCAGCTTGGCCAAGCATAGACAGTAGCAGATGTCATCATAGCTGTGAAGCAGGGAGAGCGCAAGTTTCCTTTCAACACTGGATGTATTGATTGTCCTCAAAAATGAGTTGGGGACATCTGTCAAAACATGGGTCCGTGCACTAACTTTTTTGGTAACTTTATGCTCTTCACATTAGCTACCCAAAGAAGCTGACACTATTTTTTCATACAGTTCATAGTAAGTGTTTTTTTAATATTGATCATGGCATGGCCAGGCCAAATTTATGATTGTTTCAATAAATAGTTTAATTTTTATAAATAAAAATTGTGTTATGATGTAAGTTCAGACAGTTGTCTCCTACCTGTGTATAAGTCTGCAGTGTGCAGTCTGTTAAAATGCATTTTTTATTATTTTGATTTTGATTTATGGAAAATGATTCTTATGAGCCAGTTCTACAGTGCAAAACATACAGCGCGACCAGTGTCTGGTGTCACTGATAGCACGTTGCACAAGCAACCTCTAAGACATGTGTTTTGGCCTGTGTAAACAAGGAAGTAATTATGCTCACACAAGAAAATGGAAAGCGTGATTCGGAGGTTGCATTTTAACTCTAAAATTATATTTTTACTGCACTGATGGTTAGGTTTAGGGTTGGGGTTTGGGTAAGGACATATGGCTAATAAAATATACATTGCTGTTTACTGTATTACATCATTAAAAACTTAACAACTAAAACTTGCTTTTGGTGCCACTCTATGGACATTTTACCCAGAAACTCAAACTCACAACTGCCATTATGTTTCAGGGGCAGTGGTTCGAATTTCCGGCAAGAATGGATCGATTTCAGCACCAGAACAGCACACAGTTTCCAAATTCACTGTGCGAATAGTCTGCCCAAACACTCCTGCCCCAAACTCACAACATTGGTTGAGCCAAGGTGGCTGTGTAAGGCCTGTCGGGATGCTCAAACAAACAGAGCAACCTTAACAAAATATGTTGGTAAAAAAATTATATCTGGTTAATTTGCTAAAAAAAACAGCTTAACCAGAATGCAATTTCCATGCTGGTCTAGGTTGGTGTATTGCAGATAGCGGTAAAGCTTGTTGACCATGCTCTTTATGATGTAGCTAGAAAGGCTAGTTTTAAAAGTTTAGTCGGGACACCAGCAAACCAGCATCCCATGCTGGAGGACCAGAACCAAAACATAACATAAGCCGGTGACCAGCAATGCTTGTCTTTTCAGCAGGGACATTATATATCATAATATCTAGTCATAAAAGCACTCATGCATACCATTGAATCAGCACTATGTATCCTGTGGCCGAGTTATTATTGTGAAATGTGAGGGAAATTCGACCACTTGCACCTTTTGGGGTTTTGTTGCTACACGTATGTAAGATTGCAACTTTAACATTGGCTAAATATTAATGCCTTTAAGCAGATATTTTCTTCCAAAAAATCTGACTTTAATACCAATCTTTTATTACACAAAACGACATATCTCTCATGTAAGCCGGGTTAAGAAATCAATTTGTTTCAGGGTTTAGGAACGAATTTGATTTTCAATCTCAATGGTGCACTTGTTCCTCAAAAGGGCCCTCTTCCTATTACCCAGAATGCATCAGCGTATCATTACAGTGCCTGTCTGAAGAGAGGAGGGTCAGAGTCGTTTCATAACCATGGTTACTTTGATTGTAAATCCAACCTTGTCTGAATTCAATCACTTTAGTGTAAAAAAAATTAATAAATAAATAAAAGGAGTAGAAAAGGGAGGGGGTAAAGAAAATGAATGAAGTTATGTAGACACATAATTAAAATAAAAAGCTTGCTGCAGAGTTTCCAGATGAAATATGTGCCTTACATGTTTGGTGCATTACACCTAACATTGGATCGATTTTATATGACATATGATGGTCGCAGCTGCATTTAAACCAGTATTTTCTGATGCCTCACATTGAAGACACATGCATCAACTCTGCACTCAAAGAGACTTTCTTTACCTGAGGCTCAATGTTTCAGGATGACTTGTGTCAGCACCTGCCCTTTCTGTCCTATATATGGATTTACACACCACTAGTCAACAATCTGTAATGTGACTGCCAGATCCAGGGTCCTAAGCGTCACTCTGAGTGATTGAACAAGGTTGCAAAAGGTTATGAGAGATCCAAGGCTTTCCTTAGTCTCAAAGCAGCATTGTGTTCTCTATACTGGAGATTATCAAGAAATTAGCAACCACTGACTAGCAACAGTAGCATTGTAGCGGCGACTTTTTTATTGGCATGCAACACAAATTTTCTCCAGAAAATGTAAAATTTACTGTACCATGTTTATAGGTTTTCAAAAAAATATATGTTTCTCCTGTATAGAACAAATAATGTATAGTAATCAAACAAATGATGCATAGCTTGTGTAACTGGTTATCCTCAAACCGCTCCGAACGGGATTCAAACCAGCATCGCATGCGGGCACCCTAATGAGGAGGCTAAAGGCTACAGCCTCTTGTGTCAGTCGCTAATGCACCTCTTGAGGCCAGGGGAGTGAGGTTTACACACTGCACAGTTACCTACCAACTGGCTACCATTACACTCACCCCCCCTAAACCTCACTCCCATCCGGGTCACGGCACCACTGTAGTCTGTTCTCTTGACCCGCTCCGAACAGGATTCGAACCAGCATCACCAGCATTGGAGGCGTGCGTGCTAGGCAAAATTTTACAACTCTAGCGTCAGGCGCTAGTGCGCCTCTTGAGGCCAGGGGAATGAGGTTTACAGATTGCACATCTACCTACCAGCTGGCTACTGTTACACTTGCAAAAATCTATCAAACCATATCCAAACTTCAGTTTCTGTAGTTCTGTCAAATTCTGGTTATTCAAAATAGAAACTGGGTGAAAGTTCTAGAATTGTATAAAGGTTGAGGACTGATTCTTGTCAGTGTTGCAGTGGAGAACATTACTCGCAGAGTGCTGAGAATTTCCCTGAACACCTGGCCCAGTTTCATTTTCAGATTACAGACAAATTAAAGCTTACTCTCACATTGCACACAAACATGAACTGGCACATAACATTATCGTCTTACTTAAAAGTGATGGTGTAACAAATTTTAAACCTCAAAATAAACTGTAACTACATAATGAAATGGTAAAATAAGTTATGCAATAGACTTTTTGCTTAACATCTCCTTTTGTGAAAAATTAATTCATACAAGTTTTGAACAATGTGATAGTACATTACTAAATATATATATATATATATATATATTTATTTATTATTATTTTTTTTTTTTGGGGTGTACTGTCCCTTTAAAAAAACTGATTTTTAAGACCACAGGTGTCAGTACACAAATGTCTCTGGCACTGGCAGTCTCATCGAGGCATATCTGCCACCTTGGATTTGGTCTCGTCAGGATGACACGAGTGTCCCGTGGAGAAATGCGTGATAGCTCTGGCATTGTGGTTGGTGTGTGGATGGAAGCAGGCTTGGCCTATGCGCCATGACTTGCCAACACACTTCACAGATGTCCCCATGTGGCATTGTCAAACGCCACAGCATATGTGTGACATCAGGCTTTGGACAGTACCCTCAAATTGTCAGTGAGATGCCTGTTTTAATTGAAATTTGATTAAATCATTTGTATGCTTTCAGGATGCAATTAATATAATTTTCTAGATTAAAGGAATTTTCCCTGTTCAATACAAGTTAAACTCAATCGACAGCATTTGTGGCATAATGTTGATTCCCACAAAAAATTATTTTGACACATCCCTCCTTTTCTTTAAAAAAAGCAAAAAACGAGGTTGCAGTGAGGCACTTATGAAAATGAATGGGGACAATGAAAGTGAATGTGGCCAATTTTTGGAGGCTTTAAACACAAAAATGTAAAGCTTATAATTTCATAAAAGCACTTACATTAATTCTTCTGTTAAAACTTGTGTATTATTTGAGCTGTAAATTAGTTTAAATTGCCATTTTTACAGTCATTTTAGGGATTTAGGGTTTGTTGAATTTACATCTTTGTGGTAACGAAGTTGTAAAATTTGCTATATCTTTACACAGAAAAGGTTAGTAAGTGATTTTATCACACTAAAATTATTTTTACACCCATATCCTTTATATCTTGTGGCTATAATTTTGAAACAGTGAGTATTTTAATGTTTGTGTATTGGCCAATTTGACTTCCATTATAAATGCCTCACTGGAACCTAGATTTAGTTTTTTTTTTAAGAAAAGGAAGGACTAGTCAAAATATTTTTGTGGTTATCAGAATTATGCCAGAAATGCTGTTGATTGAGCTTAACTTGTATCATAGCTGGAACATTCTTTTAATTACAAGATTGATTGCCACATCATTTTTGACTCGTCTTTCAAGTTGTAAAAGCAAGCAAATATTGCCTTGTCCATATACAGTGAAAGTCTATTAGGCAAGAATAAGGAAAGAATAAATGTTAAAATAATTAGTTTTTTCAGCAAGTATATCCATGAGACATGTAACTTTATACATGTTAACATGGAACTTGGGTGATAAATGTGATCAATATTTAAGTCCTTCTTACTATCAATCTCCACCTTTGAACAGCCCCAACTAGTAGTCCACGAGTTCGTTAGCCCATATAATATTTAAGCTATTAAGGTTACATTTATTTGGCTTGCTGTCCCCAGAGGAGGGGCTTGATGAAGCAGCTTCAAACCAAGCTCTGGAGTCATATGGATTACTTTAATGTTGCCTATTACAGTATGTCCTTTTTGGATCTTCTGAGTCCTGGTCACCATTCATTTGCATTGTGAGGACCTACAGAGCTGAAATATTCTTTTAAAAATGTTTGTTTGTGTTTTGCAGAAGAAATAAAGTCATACACATCTGGGATGGCATGATGGTGAGTAAATGATGAGAGATTTTTGGGGTGAGCTATCCCTTTAAATATGGACTGTTAGCAAAATGTCTTTAGGAAAATATGAATGGACATACTGCACCAAGAAGCAATGAGAAGAAAGTTAGAACATGTAAACTAAATTAATTTAATTACAATTTCATCACAACACCACCACATTTATAGTTTGGTTAGATGTCCACAGAGGAAATTCATGTTGTGTAGGAGCTGAACATGTCAGTGTTTCCTCCCAGATTGGGTATGAACTAAATTACTTCATACGTACATTACATGAAACATAATTTTATTGTCAGGCAGTAAAACTGAGGGGAGGTGGGTTGCAATGAGGATGGGATAGGAGTGGGGGATAAAGTAATAAAGTGTAGGGAAGAAAGAACTAATCCTAACATTGCAAATTATCTCACCTCACGTGTAGAGGAAGATTTGGCCCTTGAGTGAGCAATGTGTGTTTGAAGGATCTCGTTTTCATCATCTGATTTTCTCTCTTTTCTCTGCTGTCAGTTACCCTCTGTGAGACCTTCCTACTGATCCTCTCGCTGTTTTTCTCTCTCATTGGGTGTGTTTGCTTTGTGTATGTGAGGGAGTGTGAGTATGTTCTGGTTTCTCAGTTTAAGTTCAGTGTAAGGTCTGTCCACTCCAAAACTCAGCAGAGCTTGTCTGACAGTGACAAATACACTCCTCTCATCCTCCACACATCCAGAGAGATAGAGAGAGAGAGAGAGAGAGGAGAGAGAGAGAGAGAGAGAGAGAGAGAGAGAGAGAGAGAAAACCAGTAATGAAATTGTCAGAAATAATGTAACAGAGTTGTTAGAGGTGATCATGGAGCAAGAGTTGTAAGAGAATAATGATAAAGAGAGGTAAGAACAAAGAAGATGGAAAGAGGTTAAGAGAGGTGAAGAGAACCCTAAGGCCCGAAACATACTCTTTGCAAGTACATGGAACGCTTTAAGCTATGAAAGCTACTTGTGTTGCGAAATGTGTCAGAACGCAATTCATAATGCAATGCAAGAGGGACGCTATTAATAGCTGGTGTAATGGGAGCCAGCTGGTATGTGATAGCTGTGTGGAATGTTTAAACCTCACACCCCTGGCCTTAAGAGGTGCACTAGAGGCTGAGTTAGAGGCTGTAGCCATAGCTTTATAGCCTCCTTGTTAGTACATCCACCTCCCATACTGGGGGTCACCGGTTAGAATCCTGCTCGCAGTGGGTTGAGTAGGACCGGTAACACTGGTGCCGTGACCCGGATGGAAATGAGGTTTATGGAGGTGAATGTAATGGTAGGCAGCTGGTACATGATAGCTGAGCCTCAAGAGGCACACTAGTGACTGATGCTAGAGGCTGTAGACTTTAGCCTCCTCATTAGCATGCCTGCCTCCCATGCAAGCTGATGCCGGTTCGAATCCCACTCGTAGCAGGTCAAGCAGGTCCGGTTACTCTGGCATAAGCAAAAATCTTATATGGTCAGCTTTCTCTTTTAGCGCAACTACTGTCATGGTGTAGTAACAATTTGAATAGAATATTCCTGAGCAAGTTAGTTTAAGTCATTTGAACCGTCAGATCACATATAGCTTGCTATCTCAATAATACTCCTGTTTAATGGCACAGACATTAGGAGGCAACTCTGAGGTTCTGAGGTTTGTTACTTCTAAGGAGTCAGGATTTTGCTAGTCTCGCTTTGCCAGACCTTTGACTAAAACTGCAAAAGGTCTGTGCCAGGTAGTATAGACCACCTTAAGTTTTTCCATTAAGTATGTCACTTAAAACATGACTTTCCCCTAACCTTAGTGATTGATTTAAAGGTGTTATATAGATATATATATACTCTAATTCCTTGGACATTTATTGTAAGTAAGGGAAACCATTAAGGGATTTACTACAGTGAGCTAGCTTTTACTGCAATAAAATTCTACTGTTACCATTGACACGTTCGACATGTCCTTACAAACTTTAAAAAAATCGGAAATGTCCCAACCAACATTATTATTTTCATTATAATGACTATTAAAGTTTCTCAGTATCATTATTAATGTTTAAATTATTGTCTGACCTAAAGTAGCGCATTTATGGTGTTGATACATGGCACCTGCTACTTTTCTCTGCTCTGTTCAGGATGAACTAGTTGCCATCCAAAATTAAGAATATTGTGGTGGACAGGAGGGCTGTAGTCTTCAATTCATTCTTTAAGCTTTCTTTCATTTCTTTCTTTTTTTTCTATTTGGAAACCTTTCAACTCTTTAAGCCTCCTCTTAATGTGAAGTTTTCCTATCCTACAGGTATACTTCGGAAATGGCAGTTAAGGGGCTTTATGCTAAAATTTACTGGCCGTACTTAAGTAAAGAAATAAATACGTAAGGAAATCATAAGGGATTATGATGTTTTACGAGAGACCTTCTACCAATGTAACCCTATAAGGTTAAAAACAAAATGCTTTGCGGCGGTCCCACAGAACTTCTATGGGCGGTACAGTGGCGAGGACTGGTGGTACATTGGTCTTCTGTTTTTTTATGGATATATACGATGGAGATGCATCAGTACACTGAATAAACAGCTTTTTTGAGGAAACAGCTCATCACTTAATTCATTTAGCACCTGCCAGCTAATCTTCAACATGTTTTACACTAAATAATACTTTTGGACAATAAAATTGCTGTTTTAAAAGAAAATACATGGAAAACATTCAATGGTGACTTATTGTCTTAACATGCTTGTTTACCATTGCGCTCTCTCCTATGGTAAAATGATGTTGTGGATGTTATCTCAGTATAAAAGATCTCTGGTTTTACCTATAAAAAAAGCTTAAGTAACACTTAAGGGTTATTTTCTGCAACACCCTTAATTTGAAGGGAAACCTTAGGGTGATCTTAAGGGAAAATTTCACTTAAGGTGCTTAATGCAACCGAGCACCAGACTCTACATAGCGCAACTATCCCATAATTTTTTTTCCATTGGCAAATTAATTTGAACGATAACTTATAAATCTTATAAGACTCTTTTATGAAGGCTTTTTTTGAAATCCCTAAGAAACAAATGACTGGGAAAAAAATTATTCCGGGACCAACTGAGACAGCTGAAAAGTAGGCCCATTTAGACAAAACGATCCGTCTAAATGACGTTAAGCAATCAATCAAAGTCATTTTTGTCATGCATTTAGTGGGAGATTGTTTGAGATACTACATAGTTTGCCACAATAATAGACCAGTGTGGGAGAAAAAAAGTAGAATCGTGGAGTATTCTCCGCAAATGATTGCATAGAGAAAACAGCGGAAAATGTGTTGAGTGTAAGTAATACCTCAGTACAGACAATTTCACAGACATAACTAAGGAAAAATCTGAATAAAAATGCATAGCTTCACGCACTAATATGCAAACCAAACTCTTTAAATGATTTGATGTCACTAACCTAGCAAACTTTGGCCATATTTTTATCCTCAAAAGTGCTTGTATTATTAACCAAAACCTTGTGAACACTACTCCGTTTACAGGCGAACTGATAAAAAGTATTTTGTTGTTTTACTCAGAAGTTTCATCAAACCACCCAATCAGAATAGGACTTCTTGAGAATTTGTTTTTTTTTCATTTGTGAAAAACAATTGCCATGTGCACATGCATCAGATGCGTGCACATGGCAATTTGTTTTTTACTTTTCACGCAGCCACAGATAGACAGTTTAAATATCCTACTACTGGGTCTTAAGTGCCTTTGCTCACCTTATATGACCAGTGTGCATTTACTATTTATTATCATATCTGGCTAGGTAAATGTAAAGCAAAGTTCAGCAAAGCACTTTTTCACGGCTATTTCTTGCTGGATTATCTCATATTTTCTCTGCATTGCATCTGCAGTTTGAATGAGAGTGCATCAGCGGTGCGCATCAAGTATAAATAACTTGGCCGTCGAGAGATGCACGCGCAAGATGCGCTGAGGTGCCAGGCGAAAGTTTAAACAAGGCTTTAGTTAGCCACTGCTGGTAGATGCCTTAACTACACCCTACTTTAAGGCATAAAACATATTTTTACATTGAAAGTCATTCAAAATAAGTCACGTAATTAGTTTTAGCATTTGCAGATGTAGGGTATGTTTTGGACTCTGCTTGCTGTTACAAGCAATGGTCTATATACAATGGAAATTCTATTGTGAATTTATATTGATGGGATAAAATGAAATAAATTGTACTTCCGTACTGCTGTACTTCAAAAAATGTCATACGAACAATAACCTTGGGGTTTAGTTGTGGCCTCAAGTTCAAATATAAAGGAAAATGATAACCAATGTGGAATTATGGGAAACAAACTTGGAATGACACCCTAGACAGCCTCTTATATTACATCCATTGTTATGACTCAGAGAGGTATTAATATACTAAATATTTAAACTGGATTCAGTTCTGGTTGTATCTGCACACATACCTTGTGGTGGCCAGAGGTGGTGAGCCATTAACTGCCTTTGCCGGTATGCCACTGGTATGGCCTGCAGTAATGGGGCTATAAAATGTGGGGAAATTGTGAAAGCTTGGAGAAAGCCTTAAGCTAAGGCAGCTAAAACATTAGTTTCAGCTTTTGTAAAAGCACTATAATACCTCTATAACCCACTCAAGTGTAAATTGTTAGGATACGTGCATGATTTAGTCATGATTTACATTTAATGTGAATTCTCAAAGCAAGGCCAGTCATAAGTTGGCCCCTGAAAATATTTGGGAACTAGAAATGTCATAAAATATCGAATCAACATTTATTGATTGGCACATTATTTTCTCAATATGTTTTTGAGGCATCGTTATATTAACATTAGTTGACATTTAAATTAGAAGCTTCATTTTTGTGTTTTCCGATTGACTGTCAGTTAGCATTCCATTTAAACCAGTCTGGCATTATAGCTTCGGAATGCCAAAAGGAGGTGATATAACATTTACAGTACTTCAAACGAAAAGCGCCGCATCAGAGGTAGGACAAGACACAGGACTGAACGTTCAGTTTGTGTAGTTATACCAGTTTCAGAATGCGTTGATGCGGTGCAGGTGGCAATCCAAAGTTGTGAATTTAGTCACAATACACACAAAAATTACAAAAGATTTTGTACTTCTTCAAGAATGAAGAAGTGACTTTGATGAGTTTGCAGGTTAATGTATGACACTGGTATAACTACACAAACTGAACCTTTAGAAATGTCAATGCTTATTATGCAATTTCTCTGTATGTAGCCTTGAATAGGTTTCATTCAAGCTGTCAAATTACAAAACGGATGAGTGGAGGTGGAACTTTGCCAATCTGTGACCATGCCCAACCCGGACATGTTAAGCCGTTGCACACCGTCTCTAGGGTTAACATCAGCGGCTCCAGTATGCAAGCTATGACATTTTAACGGTCCATGTTGGGGTGGGAATTGGGATGGCAAATAAAATTTTTAAGGTGGCAGCTGACACCCTGTACCACCATTCTGGCCACACCTTTAAGTTACCCTGCGGCTCACCCTTTACCAAAGTTGTGTCGAGAAATATGCTTGAAGAGACAAAAAGGACTAGGCCTTTTTATATTTGGAAACTTTTCTGATTATCGTTGCGTGAAAAAGGCAATGATCACAAGGCTTTTGGGGACCTAGGCTACATTTAAAATGTATGAAATATGAAACCAAGTGGCCTCTGCTACCATATGATGCTAGAAATTTTCTCAGAAATAACTTGTCTCGAGGCGATTTTTAGTGCATTTATGAAGTCAGTTCCCATCAAGTTCACACAGGTGTCCTTCCAGAGTAACCAAGTCAAGTGGTTTTTATTGTCGTTTCAACCATATACAGTTAGTACAGTACACAGCAAAACGAGACAACGTTCCTCCAGGACCATGGTGCTACATAAAAACTACAAAGGACCAACACAGGACCACATGAGACTACACAACGAAATAAAATACCTATATAAAATACCTATATATACCTATATAAAGTGCACGTGCAAACATGTGCAAAAAGTACGGGACAGTACAACACATTTCTGACAATGAACAGGACAATAGACACAGTGCAGCGCCGACCAGTACACAGTAGTGCAAAAAGATGACAGTTTCTAAAAACGTAAACATAACATACTATAAGATAGTGTTGTACCACATGTGTAATTAACACAAACTATTGTATATGGACATGTTCCACTAAGTCTGACATCCAGAAAGTGTCATTTTGTCTTCATTATGAACACTATATCTATTATTATTTTATATTTGAAAACCTAACGCTTGAAAAGTGAGCTTATTACCTTTCTTTAAAATGAATGTCACTTTTTTATTTTCTGTCATCTGATGCAATAACATTCATACATTTTAAAGTGTGGCCTAACTGTCCAAATACTTTTGGGGCCACTGAATGTGATGTATAACAGACAAAACATGACAGACAAGATGCATATGAAAAATCCAGTTATGACTGATTTCCTATATTAACAAATCTTTCACATGGAAGAAACATCCCCAGGAATATGAATCCAGCCACTCTTTCCCCATTTCTACATCCATCTTGAGAAATCTCATATTGATGAGTTTTCAGACCCCTCAGGGAAACATACAGCAGGTTGCATGTTTCTCTCTTTCCTTCAGAATGTGAAATCAATGCATATCAACTCCTCGAGTGTTCTTCCTCTGAATGAACAGCTGCGATAGCTTATACAGTATATGAGTGCAATGTAGTCCTCTCTTGTGGAGTTGCGTGAATTTATGCTGCAGGGATAATCTAGGATTTTCAGAAATTCCCCAGGCCAACTGCTTCCAATTTCCAATTAACCCCACCAATCAAAAACTTGGGTCCATCTCTGTCTTTCTTTCTCTCTCTCTGTGTGTCCGAAACCTTGTAAGTAAGTGACTTCACAGGCAGGGTTTGTGTATGAAGGCACATCCTAAGAAAACTGATTTCTTTGAGATAGGCTTTCAAGATTATGCTACCTTCAGAAATTATTGATCAGCAAAAAATGTATCTTAATATTTAGGTTGTGATGCAAACACTGGTGGTGGCATAGTGGGCTAAAGCTCATAACTGTTAATCAGAAGGTCGCTGGTTCCCTACAGCCACCACCATTGTGTCCTTGAGCAAGGCACTTAACTCCAGGTTGCTCCGGGGGGATTGTTCCTGTAAAAAGTGCACTGTAAGTCGCTTTGGATAAAAGTGTCTGCCAAATGCATACATGTAATGTAAATGTAAATATGCCTTTTTGTCTTCTTAAATCTGTATGCATGGTTGGGCAAACTTCTGAATTTGAGAATCGTCTATCTTTCAATTCATGATTTGAATTAAATTGGCCGCACACCACAGGATGTTGAATTAGAATGGAATTGAAATTGGAATGACAGGAAGAGGAATTTATTGAATTGCAATTCATTGGAAAGGAATTCTAGAAAATTTAGCGTTCTTCCAACCTGGTCCATAAATGGAACATATAGCATTCCATTTAAATTCTACTTCCTTAAATGTAAACTTGAATAACAATTCTGCATCCTATTTACCACATTCATTTAAATTCAATTCAAATTTAGTGGCATAGTGGCAATGTTTGGAATAGCATACTACTAACCTTCTCTTCTTATTTCTGCAGTATAAAGTATGTACTGAATACCATGCTTATAATGCACATTTCGTAGGATGACTCAAAGGAATTTTATCATTTACTAACTCTCATGCCATCACAGATGTGTATGACTTTCTTTCTTCTGCTGAACACAAAGAAGATTTTTAAAAGAATATTTCTGCTCTGTAGATCCATACAATGTAAGTGAATGGGTGCCAAAAATGTAAAGCTCCAAAATGCACATAAACACAGCATAAAATAATCCATAGGATTCCAGTGGTTAAATCCATGTCTCCAGAAGCAATATGATAGGTGTGAGAAACAGTTATGTAAATATTTAAGTCCTTTTTTAATGTCATTCTCCACTTTCTCTTTTACTTTTACATTCTTCTTTTGTTATATGTGATTTGCATTCTTTGTGCATATTGCCACCTACTGGGCAGGTAAGAGAATTTGTAGTAAAAACGGACTTAAATATTGATCTGTTTCACATCCACAACTATCATATCGCTTCAGAAGACATGGATTTAACACCTGGAGTCTTATGGGTTATTTTATGCTGTGCTAATGTGCATTTTGGAGATTCAAAATGTTGGCACCCATTCACTTAGCATTTTATGTACAGAGCTAACATATTCTTCGAAAAATCTTAATTTGTGTTCAACAGAAGAAAGAAAGTCATGCACATTTGGGATGGCATGAGGGTGAGTAAATGACAAGATGTTTGTGTGAACTATGCCTTTAACAGAATTTGCCAAAATTACAATTATAGGACAATGAAATGCTACATTCTACTATTTGAAATATTTATTGTCATTGTATAAGGCATTATATGTCATATACTGTAAATTTGTTATAGTATGCAATACATTATATACAGTGCAGTATTCAGTGTGTAGTAAGCTAGTATTCCATTCCAAACATAGCCAGTCTCTATCTATGTTCACTAACATCTCTTTTCTCACATGCACACACAAGCACACCTAAAGCATTCAGCAATGTTTTTTGTGATGTATTGATCCATTCTACCAGGATTGTAGACTAGTTTAAAGTATATACGTCCATTCTATCTCTGGTGGAGGCATTAACGATTACCCAGGTATCACAATCTGAATGGCTTCAATTTTAATTGACAGATTCACTCCTTAAGTGGCCTAAATTACACACTAATTAGAGGTGGACTGTATCATCACTTGAAGGGTGAGCTGTTAAAGTGCAAAGTGTTCCTTTGCATCAACACAATAAAGCAACTCAAAGATCTGCATTTAGAAAGCTTTATTATTTCTTTTCTCGACAAATGTTGGCAGCTGAGCAGAATAAAAAAATGCCACACTGCAGGGGTTAAACAAACTATCTGGGCCATTAGCGCTCAAGCCTAGGATGAATTCATGTGACAACAGCAAATTGAAATATTGGAGGACATGGTGACTCTCCACGTAGACTCCACTGCAAATTTCTATTTGCAAGAAAATTTACATATTGCCGAAAAGAGCGAGACCAGAAAAAGTCCCTTACGGTTATTTAAAACCCTGCAGGAGAATATGCCTCTCATTAAGAGATGTTTTCTTTGCATGGCTTTTCAGACCTAAAATCAGCAAATAAAGCATATTTCTAGGGTTAGATTAGGGTTAGGTTTAGAGTCACATAGTAGTGGGGCATGACAATTGTACATATTTTGGAATATCCATTAACATATTTTACATTTTCCTTCATTACTCAATAATACAGATCTACCTGCCATATTTTAGTATAAAGCCTAATTTATACAATTGAAGAAGCCACATTTTTTTATCCTTAATGAACTAAAGCACCCTAGTATATGGTGTCATTTTAAAATTAGGATTTTAGGTTTGATGAGGAAAATAAATAAAGAAAATCATGTCCTACTACACCCTTGAATATTTGTACTCATCTAATGTTTATGTTATGTTCATATAATTTTCAAATAACAGGCTTGGTTTAGTTTGCTTAAAAATGATGATGAAATGCACTTGTACCAGTTCAGCCTGACACTCCCAGCACGTTCACTCCACGCTCCCTCTCTCCAGAGTACTAATCACCCGCACCTGAAACCTGTTCCCTCATCATTCCGCCTCACCACATATAAGCTCCACTCTTCGATTCACTCCTTGTCTGATCTCACACGTGAACATAGACTCACTTACCTGCTCCTTCTCCAAGACGTTTCCTGGCTTTCAGCTAACACTCCTCGCTCCTTCGTTCCAGCAAACGTTCCACGAGATTCTCCTCTCTAACGCTTCGGCGTGTTCCTGGCTCCTATCTCCAGTGCTCCAGCATCACTTTCCCGAGATCTCCATTCCGAGCTCCTCGCTCCAACTTCCCAGCTACATACTACGAAGTTCTCCTCTCCAACACTCAGGTGTGTCCAAGTTCCTCACTTCATCACCCCTTCATCAAACACCCTTCATCTCCACTCCATTGCACTGCAGTGTGCACTCAGTTTCTCCACATCCCCTTTTCCCTTCAATAAACTATACCTCCGGGTTCAACACTGTCTTCGAGTCTGTGGTTCTGTTACAGAAGATCAGACCAACCAACATCATGAACCCGGAAGGATCCGATCCCATTCAGGCCCTCGTGGATGCTCTTCGACAAGCGCTGACTCGCGGCTTGGATCCCTCCGCTCTTCCATTATCCACCGGCACTTAAGCTATTTCTTCTCCTAGTCTTTCCTCAACACCCGTCGCCAATCCAGCGCCCTACTCAGGAGTGGCGGAGTACTGCAGTGGTTTTCTGACCCAGTGCTCGTTATCGATAGAGATGCAACCACATAATTTCTCCACCGAGCGCTCTAAGGTTGCATTCATCATCTCTCTTCTAACTGGACAAGCATTAGAAATGGGCTCAACCTCTCTGGGACTCCAATAGCCCTGTAACCCAATCATTTGACAGCTTCACCCAACACTTCCGGGAAGTTTTTGGTTTCTCTGCAGGGGATACTTCGCAAGGTGAACAACTGTATAATCTCCGTCAGGGAAGGAGTTCCATCAGCGATTACGCCCTGAAATTTCGCACCCTCGCAGCCTCCAGCGGATGGAATGAGTCGTCACTCCTCACCGTTTACCGCTTGGGGTTGGAACCGCGGCTACGATTACATCTCTCCTCATTTGATGATGCTATGGGTCTAGAGCGCTTCATACTGCTTTCTATCCGGGTGGCTAATCGTATGAGATCTTGTCTTGCCGAGCTGCCCGCGTTACCACATCCTCCAGCGGTAACCCAACCACCCTCTAGCTATTCACATGAACCTGAAGGTGACAACATGCAGCTGGACTCATACCGCCTATCCCCTGCTGAGCGCCAACGCCGGTTGACCCAAAAGTTATGCCTGTACTGTGGAAAGGAGGGACACGTAATCTCTTCGTGTCCCATTCGGCCCCCTCGCCCTGTGGTGAGTTATTTGCACTCCAAGAATCTGCTCCTCCCCACTCTTAACTATGGTCTCACTTACTGCCTTTGATTCCTCTCTCTCAGTACCAGCACTCCTCGACTCTGGGTCAGCCGGCAATTTCATCTCTGACACGCTCTGCAAACGTCTCCTTCTCAGAAACACACCTGCGAACCCTGTCTCCAGATCCAAACTATAACTGGCAAACCTTTGGGCAGGGGGCATATCCGTTACTGGGTCGGCCCCATCAAACTTCAAGTAGGATGGCTGCACTCGGAGGATATCACCCTACTGGTACTCGATAACTCAACTACTGACATAATCCTAGGCCGCCCCTGGCTCGTCCAACATTCCCCTGTCATCTGCTGGTCATCTGGTGAAGTTCTGAAGTGGGGAACTAAATGCGTCTCCACCTGTTTTCCCAACCTACCTGTTCCAAACCTCCCTACTACTTCCAGGGAATCTATTGTCCATTTAAACACCACTACCATCGAAAGCCCGACAAGCTCACAGTCCAGAGAGGTCCCCTCCTGCTACTCCCACTTTCAGGACGTTTTCTGTCCCCTTCGGGCATCACAGCTACCACCTCACCGACCCTGGGACTGCTCTATCAACCTCCTGCCGGGTGAACCTGTACCCAGAGGTAAGATCTACCCGCTCTCCATTCCAGAACAGACCGCCATGGAGGAGTACATCACAGAGGCTCTCTCCCAGGGATACATTCGCCCATCCACCTCTCCAGCTGCCTCTAGCTTCTTCTTTGTGGCCAAGAAGGACGGAGGTCTCCGCCATTTTAAAATGATAGCTTGTCTAGTATTAACAGGATTTATTTGCTTGGGGTGCTTTCGTTTTTTCAGAAGAAAAAGGTTTTGCTTCTTCCATTGCATAAATTAGGCTTTAGAGGGCACATTTCAAGTAAGTCTAATTGCTCAAGCTTGTTTCTGATGAAAGGAATTGACCCATTACAACTGGTCTCCAGATTTTATGAAATGTTATTGAAGTCTGCGTCAAAATACTCAATCTAAGCTCTTTACATAGATGTTTTACAATGACATATAAAATGTGAATCCTGTTTTTTGTCATTCTTAGAAAGTGCAGGTACCCCATTCCTATTTCAGCCCACTCGACTGTCCTTTCATTTCAGCGACACTATAATTTATTAGACCAGAGGTGTTCTTTGGGGTGGTGCTGCCCAGGAATTGCCCGAACTGTGAAATGCACCTTGACTATGAATTGCTATGGACTCAGTGCTGTCACACATCTGCAATACCTTCAAAAAAAGTAGTAAATTGTAATATATTTATGTTCAATCTTCCAACTTCGCCAACAGACAGGGCGGTGACATAAGAGTGAAATAATACAATGTGAGATGAGGTGAAGATCACCTCTCAGTTTGGAGCTGTATTGCCATTCGTTACACTTCATCATATGCTGTGAAATATCAGATTAGAGTCAGAGCTCACATGGTCTAGTGTGACAGGACAGGATTGATGACAGGGAGTTAATCTGGATAAGAGACGTGATTTGGAGAATCTATGATATGAGATAGTTTCGGACAGTTAATGCTCACACTGCCAAATCACTGAGGTAGAGTCACAATGACAGCTGCAGATAACAAGCTTTACGCAATCAGCTAGAGAGAGAAGAGAGAGAGAGAGAGAGAGAGAGAGAAGCCAACTGTTGTCATGCTTGCCCAGTAATGCTAGAAAATTTTACATTTCAAGTATCAGATGTTGTTAATAAAGCAATCTTTTTTGGACTGCCCTTCCTTTTCTGTTGGTTTTGGCTTATCTGTAGTGTGTTCGTGGACATGGCTTTGTCTTTTTTTTTGTCTGCCATTTGTGCTCCCAACTGTACCAACTCTCATTAGGGCCCAAGCACTGAACGTTTTGAGGCCCTATTGTTCTTCTAATGACTATTATTATTTTTATTCTTTGCAAGGTTTTGGGTGCTTTTGGGGCACTTAACATGCTTAAAAACACACATCACACATCAGAGTTGTCGGCCATCAGGCATGGGCAAAAGTTGTGTGTGTGTGGGGGGGAGGGGGGCATGTAGGTGGGGTCTGTAGCGCCCCCTTGAACATGTATAGTTCTCATCACAACATTCTTAATTACAGTCATTAGCTCTCACACGCACCACGCGTTGTGTAGTACTGCACATGTTTTGTAGCATTGCTGTTACTGTTATCACTTTTGGGAGTAAAAACAAGATCTCCCTTTAAATGGTGAATGTCCCCAAAGCACAGCTTCCACAGCTTGTCATTAGCAGGACCATACACAAGTTCTCCACTATCTTCACTGATCCAGGAAGCTTTAATCTCGACCCACAGAGCAAATTTTGAAAACGAAATATTAAAATGCACATCTGATGAATGAAGCAGTGATTGTGTAAAAGAAATGTATCATACTGCATAAAATTATTGCAAAACAAAATGCAATTATGTGGTGAATTAAGCTATTCATTTAAGATTTTTTTTTTTGTAATATTTCCTGCGAACTAAACTAAAAAATGTTTAAAGTTACGCACAAATATAATGAAGTTGCAATGACGAGCAGTACTATATGGTCACATTTCAGCACTTCACGTTTATGGACAGCGTCTGTCTTAAGTAGCACTTAAAGAGCGTCCTCGCACATTCATGTTAAGTGCAGGGAAATGCATGTAAAAAATAACGAATGTTCGTAAAATCACTCGTAAAAAATTGTCTTAACCGCTTAGATCAATCGTTATTGGGAAATGAGGGCCTGGTCCCTATCACAAGTCCTGATCATGTTAATTGGTGTCACCTGTTCCTTATGTGTTTTCCCTCTATATATTGTGCCTTCTTCACTTTTGTCTTTGAGATCGTTTCGTTAGTTGGTGTGTCTTGTCAGTTTGTGGTTGATCAGTCAGTCTAGTACTTTTGCTGCCTTGTGTTTTTCTTGTTTTGTTGTGTTTCTCCCCTATGAGAGCTTTATGTTTTAGATTTGATCTTTTGGTAATAAAAAAAAAAAAAATTGCATTCCTGCACTTGGGTCCTCTCTTCTGTTTCATGACCGTTGGGACAATACTGTTGATGATTATGATGACCACTAGATTACAGCTTGAATTATAAGATATTCATTTCTTTAACTATTTATTAATAGTAATAATAATAATAAAAACAAAATTCCCAGCCAGGTGTAAGCTCTGATCACTTTGGAAAGTAATTGCACATCTCTTCTCTATAAGTCAATGAGCATAATTTGAGATACAATTTATGTTTGTTGCACAAATAGTGCTGGACAATTTATGAGCAGAATTTAAAAATGTAAGATTTGGGGTCTCGAAATACGCCTAATTATTATTATATTAATAATGATTTACAGTTAAAGTGTGTGTGTGTGTGTGTGTGTGTGTGTGTGTGTGTGTGTGTGTGTGTGTGTGTGTGTGTGTGTGTGTGTGTGTGTGTGTGTGTGCTTGAAGAGAAAAATTACCTTAGAGAAACAAAACTAGAGTTAAGCCAAATTGTTTTTAAGTCAAGACAGGTCACTCGTCATGTTTGAAATGCCCGCGGTACAGAACTACAGCTCCTTTCTACTTAAATGGGGAAATACTAAAATCTCCCAAATGGTTGGAAATAAAATATTTAAAATCAGCAATAAAGTATAATGACAAATGTTAAATAAATTGTGCTTTTTTTTAAGCTTAGATCATGTAAAAAAAAAAAAAAAAAAAATGTTTAGGCCGGTCTTGCTAATGCGTATGTCATTCTCGATGAAAACTGACAGATTTTTTCCTGTTCATACTGTAAGTATACCAGTGACCCATCTCATTCTATATAGTCTCTGGTTAAAGGAATGTTGATTACCAAAAAAAATTTATTTCGACTCGTTCCTCTTTTTTTTTTTTTTAAAAAAAGCAAAAATCAAGGTTAAAGTGAGGCACTTTCAATGGACGTGAATGTGGACAATATGTGGAGGGTTTAAATGCAGAAATGTAAGCTTATAATTGTATTAAAGCACTTGCATGAATTGTTCTGTTAAAATGAATGTATTATGTGAGCTGTAAAGTTTTTAGCTGTAAAGTAATTTTACAGTCATGTTAGGGTTTTAGAGTTTGTTGACATTACATCATTATGGCAACGAAGTTGTAAAATTGGCTATAACTTTACACAGAAAAGGTTAGTAAGCAGTATTATCACACTAATATCATGTTAACACCTATATCCTTTATGTCTTGTGGCTATACTTTTGAAAAAGTGAGTATTTTAATGTTCAAAAATTGGCCAATGTTCATTGACTTCCATTTTAAGTTCATCACAGAAACCCATAATTTGGCTTTTTTTTTAAAATTTTTTAAGTAGGGCCAAGTCAAAATAAATTTTTGTGGTAATTAATATTATGCCACAAATGCTGTTGATTGAGCTTAACTTGTATTGAACATGGAACATTCCTTTAATCTCATTTTGAGAATGCATTGCATCTGCCTCTGCTTGGCCTAGAGACAGTTAAGCCATTAACCTTAAACCCATTAAGATCCAGAAACAGTTAATTATCCAGAATGATCAATGAGTCAGCAAGGCACAGCTGGAGGTGGCCACTGAGGTCCAATTGCTTTCAGAAAGGTGGAATGGAGAACATAAGGTGATGGGTCAAATGAGAGCCAACTTGTGGCCTGAAGGAAAGACGCCAATGATCCAACAGTGGATAAAAGTTTCTTATCTGGTCTGTGTGAGTCTATTTATGTAATGAGCTTCTGAGAGAGTATGAGTAATAAGAGTTAGGTTAAATGTGTAGCCAAGTGTAGAAATTTCATGTAATTTAATTCTAGTCATAAATTGGATAAATAGGATCTAGTCACCGGAGTTTTGTGACACCTGCTTTCCACATATAGCCCCATTAACCACCATTTTTTTTTCAAACAGCCATCAAAACTGATACAAAAAAAAAATTGTATCATGTGTGATTATTTGCAAGCCACAGGCTACAAATGATTATTATAAGGAAATACTGTTGAAGAGATAATGGATGGACAGTGCCAATGACCACCAAGTAAACCCCAGAAGACAAAGCAACACATCTAAAATTTGAGATGCGGAGAGTCACCATGAAGAAAGTCTGATATAGTTCCCATATTGTAGCCCACAAGACAAAACATGACATGTCCAGCATTGAGATGGAAAGAACTGTACAATAGCCCATGGTTTATTCTAACTTTCATATATATATATATATATATATATATATATATATATATATATATATATATATATAAAATAAAAATAACATAATATTTAGAATCACATTATATTATTTACAACCTTTCCTCCCAAACATAAACCCCACCTCCTGATGAATTAGTACATTTGTTTCAACCGCCGCTACCGTGTGTCTATAAAGTAAATTAATCAAACCAGTAAATGTACTCCCAAACCTGTACATTTCCAAAATCTTAAAAAGATAATCCCATTCTACCATATCAAAAGCCATTTTGGCATCAAGTGAGATGGCAGCGACCAGAGACTGATCATTCGCCACTGACCACATTATATTGATGAAACAGAGCTGTAAATACTTATAGAACTGAGATCTAGGAATCCCAAAATGTTGAACCAATTTTTGAAAGGATCTCAACACTCCATTCTCATATAGGTCACCAATTGTAGTAAACCCCCTCCCAATCCACTCTGACCAGCAAAAAGGGGACTTGTTGATGATTAATTTGGGGTTCAGCCATACGCTCGAGGCAATATTTAATAAAATGTTAGAATTAAACAGTCTGAACACTTTTGTCCATTCTGAGTGAAAATGCAAGATAATAGGATGTAACTTAACCTCTCCGATTAATTTGATAGAGGGGCTCTGCAATGATGAAATAGGGGCAAGAACTTCCTGCTCCATACAGAGCCAGGGAGTGGCTCTCTCAGGAGGAAACGACCAATGAGCCAAATGTCTGAGACCGAATGCATAATAATAAAATAAAATCTTGGGTAGGCCTATTCCACCTTTGTCAGTCTGCCTTGTAACTTATTGAAATGTTATTTGGGATGCTTAACATTCCAAATGAAGGACTTCGCTATGCTATCAAATTGCTTGAAATAAGAGAGGAGGACATCTACAGGGAGATTACTGCGGCAAGCAATTGGAATACAATTCATTTTTAATAACATTAACTTTCCCAATCATAGATAAATGTAATGAAGCCCACCTATCCAGATCTCTCAAAAAACGTTTTATTAAGGGGTCAAAAGGAACTAAATCACACAATTGTGCTGGGAGTAAAATGCCCAAATATTTAATGCCTTGTTTGGGCCACTGGAAGCCATTACTGGGCAGTATGCTGTCAGAGCCAAAGCTTCGGATTTAGACCAATTGACTCTATATCCTAAAAAAACTTAGAAAAGGAATTAATAATTCTGTGGAGGCAAGGCATAGATCTAGTGGGGTCTGAATCGCGACTGCTAATGGTTCCAGAGCAAGACAGCACAATAATGGGGAAAGAGGGCAACCCTGCCAAGTGCTCCTATTCTGAATTTAGTCAATTTGTTTCTACTGCCGCTACCAGGTGTCTATAAAGTAAATTAATCAAACCAGTAAATGTACTCCCAGACCTGTAGATTTCCAAAATCTTAAAAAGATAATCCCATTCTACCATATCAAATGCCTTTTTGGTATCAAGTGAGATGGCAGTGACCAGAGTCTGATCATTCGCCACTGACCACATGATATTGATGAAACGGTTAATGTTATCAGAAGAGCTAGGGTCCAAATAAACCCCACGTTATCTAGATGTATAAGAGATGTCATAACTTTACTTAATCGGTTATCCAACATTTTTGACAAAATTGTTACATCTAGCTGGAGCAGGGATATTGGACAGTAACTCTTACACTCGCTTGGATCATTGCCCTTTGTTCTGGGCTGATCCGGGCTTGTGTTATGGTTGGAGTAAGCTTTCCATTCTTAATGATTCCGTATAAACTTCTAACAAAAGTGAGCCAATTCTGCAGCATAAGATATAAAAAATTCAGCTGAAAAACCTTCTGGCCCCAGAGCCTTGCCTGTAGGCAAGGCCTTAATTACCATGTCAAGCTCCTCCAAGGTTATCTCAGAATCAAGAGAATTTTTTTGCTCACTCGTCAATTTAGGGAGTTCTAATGGTTCCACAAAGTTTCTAATATCCTCATGAGTAGACAAAGATGTGGAACTATAGAGATCAAGATAGAATTATTTAAAAGCATTATTAATATCAATGGCTAAGGTAAATATTTCACCAGCAGCAGATTTCACTTAGGGAATGGTAGAAAAATACTCTCTCTTCTTTTTATATCTAGCTAAAAGCTTCCCTACTTTGTCCACCAACTCAAAGTATGACTGTCTTGACCTAAATAACCAAAAATCCACTTTCTACAACAAAATATCATTATATTTGTATTTCAATCAAGTCAATTCTCTGAGGCCATTAGACGACATTCAGCGATTCAGCTCTTGCTCTGCACTTTTAATATTCCATTCCAAGAATCCAGGAGTTCACCTGCTTTGGATTTTTTCGTGAATGCAAACTGTATGATCCAGTCCCTAAGAACTGCCTTAAGTGCCTCCCAGGCCACGCCCACAGAGGATACTGAGGACCAGTTGGTCTCCATATAAACACTGATTTCAGTCTTTGACATTTGTTGGAAATCAGGATTTTGCAAAAGGGATAAATTAAAGCAGCAACTATATGATTTATTTTTCTCTGTATGTGGCAACATCAATTACCAGCTGATATAAAGCCATTCAGTTTCCTTGGACAGACAAACAATTGTTCAGTGAGCCGGCTGTTATGAGTGCAGCAGATGACAAAATCATTCTATTGTCCCTTAAAAATATTCCACAAAAACAAACTCCAGCCAACAGGAGGCATAAGCACAAATATTGAACATATTCATCCACAACTGTCCCGAAGCAGTGTAATTCCACAAAACAAGCTCTAGCCGCTAGGTATAACCATCACAAAAAGAAACAAAACAGGCATCCCATTTACTCAGCCCATCAACGTTATAAAAGACATCTTTTATGTGAGCATGTAGATATTTTGCGGTCATCCATAGTGCCCATTCACAATCTGGCTGGAAACTTCATCTTCCATCAATGCAAAAGTTTCTTAAAGGAAGTGTCATTCCACAAAACAAACTCCAGCCGCAAGGTGGAGCCATCGCAAAATGAAACAAAAATGGCTCCCGGGGTAGGGAGGCTAGCTGTACATGCCCTTTGGTGGTGGTGGTGTTTCCCTCACAGAGTGTTTTGCTGCTGGCAACCACTTCTCCCTCACGTAGTGTGTGTGTGTGTGTGTGTGATTGTGTGAAGTGTGAATGGGTAAGGAACTCGCTGTTCAGTGACTCAGTCCACTAATATAAGAAACATCAAATGGCTTACTCACTCCAATGTATTTATGAAGGAGAGTGCCAGTTTGGGACATGTAAATACTTTGCCGTCGTAATTCTCAGTTTGGCTGGAAACATCAGTGCAAAAGCAATGTTCTGTTGATGTAAGAGTTTCTTACATTCCTTGAACCGATCGCGTTTCTCTCTTGTCGAATTTGCAAAGTCCGGACAAGAAAATATTGTGATTCATCCAAGAAAACTTTCCTTTGCTCCTCGCTGGTGCAAAACGAGATCTTTATCAGATGATCTCAGATATTTGGACAGAATTGATCGGGGCCTGTCTCACGCAGCAGATCTTTGAGCCGAGACTCTGTGAGCTCTTTAAATTTCCAATTGATGTCCTGTTATGTCGAGCAGACTCGGGAAGAGCTCGTAATGGAATTTCACCATGTCTCTGCCCTCTTTATGCTCAGGAATTCCAACAATCCTTATATTGTTCCTTCGGCTCATATTTTCTAGATATTCCAGATTTTCCAAAATGTATTCCAAGTCTGTTTGGGATGCGGGCTGATTAGCATGATAATTCCCTTTCCCATGACTCCAGATATTCGATCCGTTTCTCAACATCTGCCACTCTTGTAACCAACTCAGATAATTTTGTTTCCATTGCTGTAATCAATTGAAGCATCACAGTAAGATCCTCCCAATTCAGCAACAACCTTGACAGCATCACAAGATTTTGGACAGTTGACGCTGAATTTCTTCTCCTGACGTGCCTTCCAAATCGAGTTCCCAGGTCGCAGGGCCACCAGAGGCCTCAGCTTGAACACGTAAGTGTCTTTTAATGTCTCTAGAATCTGAAGATTTTGACTTCTTTGCCATGTTTACCTCAAGTAAGTAACTAGGTGTATCGAATCTCACCAGATTTTAACATGAAAATAATAAAAAAAAAACTATCAAAATGCTCAGAGCTCATGGCTCACACATCTGCTTCTCGCGTGTTGTCACATGTCCCCTGATTTATTCTAACTTAAATCCTGAAGAGCCTGAATCTTTAAAAAAAGGAATGTAAGCAGTTCTTAAGTAGGGCAGTGTAATAGCTAAAGTCTAATATATATGGACACCTCAGGAATGCAAAGTAGCTTTTCATTTAGAAAGCAGCTTATTATGGAAATTCTTCTTGACCAAGAAGAATTAAAATTTTTCATAATTAAAACTAAATATGTGATTTAACTACAGCACATGATGCCTTTGAAATGTGTGGCTGAAAAAAATAAGAAAGAGTTTTACCTTGGTTTTCAAAATCAGCCATTACTAATAAATGCAAATTTAATACAAAATTTTTTTTCTCAATAGCCTTGCAAAATAAATAAATATTAACTTTTAAGGAAATGCAATTAATAGGCTTTCGTTTTAAAATCGAAGATTTATTACATGAGTGGTGGTGCGATGGAGAGTTAAGATAACACTAATACTACAAAAAAAGCTGACTACACTTCCCCGTTTCTGTGACCAGGGAAATTACTACCAAAATAGGGCTCACAGATTTGTTACCACAGAAGGCAAGAGACAACGTGGTTATCAATAAAAAAAATAATTTTATTTCACAGGCAATAAATATATAAAACTGTTAAAGTGACAGTGGTGCAAAGATTCATTTAGACCCTCTACAAAGCTGCTCAATGCATCAACAAAATAGAAAACCATAAACAAAACAAAAAGGATATATGAGCTGAGGCTTACCAGAAGGGCGGCCAGCTGAGAAGTGAGTATCCTAAGACCACACCACTCACCCAATCACACTTCACACAATCACACTCACACACACTACGTGAGAGAGAAGTGGTTGCCAGCAGCAAAACATTCTGTGAGGGAAACACCGCCACCAAACGGCAAGGACAGCAAGCCTCCTTACCCCGGGAGCTACATCAGCTCCTGAAATAAACAAAGAGATTGCAATTAGCTGCCAGACACACATTCATCTACACAGATTTTAGTATAACTCAAAACTTAAAGAGGTCCACATTTGACATTTCACTGGCAACAAGTTACAAACAAGATGTAGCTAAATAGGTTCACACCAAATTGCCAGCAAAGCCCAGACACAACCGGTAAGGTAGCCAATTGCTAAAAAGAGAAGAAAAGAAGTAAAAAAAACATCACACACTACAAATGAAAACCAATTATTAATTAGGCTTCAGCCAAATTAAACCAATATAATGAAACAAACCCATGATTATACAGCAAATTAACCCAAAGAAAATGAACAAATCTAAGCCTGGCTTCCACCAGATACTCAGATCAAAACATTAAACAAAAGGCACACTTGGTGTTCTTGGGTAGTGGAAGACCAAACCTTCCACTCAGTGCCTCAAGGAAAACACACACACACACACACACACACACAAAACAAAAACAAACAAAACAAAACAAACACACCGCTGGTAGTAATATAACAAAGTGGGCTAATGTGATTGGGTAACGGCACGTTTCACAAATTGAAGTTCTGAAACAAGAGCCACTCTTCTACTCGGGCCACCAGTGTTAACGTGAAACAAAAGAACCACAAAGAAAAATAAACCAAACAGCAAGGATAAATCCAAGTGACAAAAAACAAAACAATAACCATCACAGAGGAGCAACAGCGGAAACAACAGTGCCGTCTCACGGTGTTGTCTGAGGAATACTCGCCCCATGACCCCTAAAGATGAAACGCCCTCAAATGAGCAGATTGACCTATCAACAGTAAATTGCTAAAACCCATAGATTATATTGTTTCTCAGAGCATTGTCCATGACAGCCAAACAGCAAGTATGCGAGTAATACACATAAGCTGGGGGTAATAGACAGCCTACTGCAAAATTGACACTAGCCTGGCTCTGGCAGAGCCCTACGGATACACATAGGAGCAGTCGTAATGATGACACATACCCAGGTGGCATAAACTGCACCTTAAATAGGTAAGGGACGACTGTTAATAAGCTGTCTCTACTGTCAGTCCATGACAACCACAAACATTAGGGCAGAACATAACCTACCTTGCCACAATCTACCCCTAACTGTTGCATAGTTGACCCTACGATGGACCAACTCCAACTAATAAACAACTTCGTTCCAGGGCCTAAACAGGGCAGAAACACTGCCTGTGGGAGGTGATGGCGATTAGAATGCTGACCAGCATTTGCTCGCCCGGTCCGTCGCAAGGCAATTCCACTACTACTGGGCAGATCTAATGGTAAGGGGTCTATTACCAACAATTAATTTGCAGGTACCACACTGGATTGGCCAGAGGCCGCTAGGGCTGTTGGCTCAGTATCCTCAGTTAAACCCCAAAGACCAAGGGGGCCTGAACACATTGGGTCCCTTAAGGCCTGCCCACCACCAGCCTGTGGGGTTTAAGGAACCAGCACCCACAAATCAATCTCCTCGGATGGAGATCTCTCCGAAGGTGGTGCCTCGACCACCAAAGGACCACCTGAGGGAGTAACAGCAGGGGATACTCTTTGTAAACTTGTAAAACCACTCCACCACCAAAGTCCGAGCCACTGTCTAAGCCCGCTGGTCCTGTGTAGGGACCGCAAGAGAATATTTTGTAAAGACGTCAGTCATTACCAAAACATTTTCCAGCGCAGAGCAGGATGACTCCAGCAGGGTGAAATCAATGGCCAAGATCTAATTTGGCCAAGAGACCAACAAATTATCCATAAAACTGTGAGTAACAGGCTGCGTATCCTTGGCAACCTGACACCTTTTACTCTCCCGACACCACTGGGCCATATCAGACATCAGGGCTGGACAGTCACAACTCTGCCGCTCCAGCTCAGTGGTCTGTTCAACCCCCTGGTGCCCATGCCCCTGGTGCTCTTGTGTCAAGACCTCCCTATGCAAGACAGCTGGAAGAACTAACTGGAAAATCTCCTCACCCCCATCAGAGCGAAACACACAGTGATACAAAACCCTTTCTTTTTCCATAAACCAATCCCACAGGCGCAGCAGGACCAGGGCAGCCTTGGACAACTTCCAGTGCTCCTCAAATTTGGGGGGTGTTCTTTGTCTCCCCAACACCAAAATCTCCCCAATCACTGGATCTGCCTCCTGCAATGCCTTCATATCACCCATCAAACTGGGCAAGACCAAAACTACTAGCTTGGGTAGCCTGTGTAGGTAGATCTTCCCCCGACACTTGCTTCACGTCCTCTGTACAAGGCAACAAGCTGCTTACTTCACTATGGTCTGCAGGGTCCTGTCTGGAAAGTGCATCGGCATTCCGGTTACTCCTCCCCGACCGATGCCAGATCTCAAAATTGAAAGCCACAAGCTGAGCAGCCCAGCTTTGCAGTAGTCAGATGGCTGAGACGGTTGTTATCTGTGAACACAATACACTTGTGTGCTAACAAGTACTCCCTGAATTTCTCAGTCAAGGCCCACTTGGAGCTATAGTTGAACATGTTGCGCTCAGTAGTCAAGTCAAGTGGTTTTTATTGTCGTTTCAACCATATACAGTTAGTACAGTACACAGCAAAACGAGACAACGTTCCTCCAGGACCATGGTGCTACATAAAAACAACAAAGGACCAACATAGGACCACATGAGACTACACAACGAAATAAAATACCTATATAAACTACCTATATATACCTATATAAAGTGCACGTGCAAACATGTGCAAAAAGTACAGGACAGTACAACAAATTACTGACAATGAACAGGACAATAGACAGTGCAGCGCCGACCAGTACTCAGTAGTGCAAAAAGATGACAGTTTCTAAAAATGTAAACATAACATACTATGAGATAATGTTCTATGCACATAGCAGTTATTGAGGTAGCAGACAGTTATAAAGTGACAGTTATTAAAGTGCAACTCAGGACACGTGTGTGTGTCAAACCAGTCTCTGAGTATTGAGAAGTCTGATGGCTTGGGGGAAGAAGCTGTTACACAGTCTGGCCGTGAGGGCCCGAATGCTTCAGTACCTCTTGCCAGACGGGAGGAGGGTAAAGAGTTTGTGTGAGGGGTGTGTGGGGTCGTCCACAATGCTGGTTGCTTTGCGGATACAGTGTTTTTTGAAAATGTCTTTGATGGAGGGAAGAGAGACCCCAATGATCTTCTCAGCTGTCCTCACTGTCCTCTGCAGGGCTTTGCGGTCCTAGTAGTAGGCCTCAGACTGTGGCTAGCATAAGCAATTGGATGTAACTTAACTCCTTGTTTCTGGGAGAGGACGGAACATAACCCACCATGGCTAGCGTCCACCTCCAGGATAAAGGGTAGGAATAAATCAGCATAGGTGATTACTGGGGCGGTAGTCAGCCTACTCTTCAGCTCATAAAAATTCTGCTGGTGCTACTCAGTCCAGGCACTAGAGAACCCTGCCTTGCCCGTGTCCTAGGCTTAGCAGCTTTCGCCAATTTCACAAACACCTTTACAAAGCGGCGATAGTAGAGTGCAAAGCCTAAAAATTAACGCAGCTCTGACACACAAGTGGGGCGTGGCCACTGAGCTACTGCCTCAATTTTACCAGGGTATGTTGACACTCCTTGTGTTGATATGACGTATCCCATATACCTTACTTCCCATTGGAAAAATGCACAGTTTCCCAATTTAGCCTTCAGGCCCTCACATTCCAAATGAATTAGACCCACCTCTAACCATTCTAACTACTTTGACAGTAAGGAAGAGAACACTATGATGTTGTCGAGATACAGCTACAGCCTCAATTTTACTGGGGTCAGTTGACACTCCCTGTGCTGATATGACGTGTCCCAGATACAATACCTCCCATTGGAAAAATGCACACTTTACCAATTAAGCCTTCAGGCCCTCATGTTCCAGACGACTTCAAAAAGCACAACACTCTTTGCATACTGCTCAGAACAGGTTGCTGCTACAAACTTCATAATGCCACCTGGGATGCGAATATAACAAAGGGGGCTAATGTGCTCAGGTAATGGCACGTTTCACAAATTGAGGTTTTGAAACAAGAGCAACTCTTCCATTCGGGCCACCAGCTTTAGTGTGAAACAAAAGGACCACAAAGAAAATAAACCAAAATGGCAGGGATAAATAAAAAAAAACAAAAAAAACAATAACGTCACAGAGGAGCAATAGCAGAACAATACATCGTTGCTACTCACATCGTTGTCTGAGTAGCACTCGCCCCATGGCCCCTAAAGATTAAATGCCCTCAGACGAGTAGATTGACCCACCAACAGTAAATCGCTAAAACTCATAAATCATATGGTTACTCACTGTCCGTGACAGCCTAAACTGCAAGTATGCGAGTGATACACATAAGCTTGGGGTAATACACAGCCTGCACCCAACCACAAAACTGCACAAATACGACACTAACCTGGCTCCGGCAGAGAAAAAATTTATACACACAGGAGCAGTCGTAATCATGATGCATACCCATGTGGCATAAACTCCGCCTTAAATAGGCAAATCCGCTAATAGGATGTCATTATCATCAGCACCATCTGCCTAGATCTGCTTTAACGGAGGCTTTATCTTTATGTTTGTAGCAGCATGTCTTTTCTGTCTCAGCAGCATCATGTTTCCATGCCAACAGCAGCAGCACATTGACTCATGTCAAGAAGCAGCAGCATGCTTAAAGCAAATCTAGTCTGCCAAGACCAAACCTACTCCACTGTAATGACCATGAATAAACATCCTTAATATATTTCTGAGAGTTCTCCTAACTGAACTTGTCTTCACATTCACAAGGATTTAAACCTTAATAAGTGAATTAACTTGCATAAGTTTAAATGCCTTACATTTAAAAAGCCATTAAAGATTAATGCTGTTTATTTTATTTTTATAAAACATAAAGAGAACACAAACAATCTGCCTGATTGCAAATGTAATATAGAACCAGAAACGTATTTGATGTTGTTTTAAAACTGCTTAATTGTACAATGCAGAGAAATGACCTCTGGCCTTCTAATGAGACAATAGAACAACCAACAGCTGCCACCCACAAAAAAAAAAAAAAAAAGAAAAACTTTTATTTAATACGTTGTAATTAACTTTCAATTGACTTTTATTGCTGGAAGGGGTTGATGGTAGATACATTGTGAAAACGAGTTTATCAACCAACCCCCACGTTAATTAGTAACCTACAGTTCTTCACCTAGATTGTCCCTATTCCAAGTGACTGCAATTGCCTTAACTCTCTCTTTAACTTCTCTCTATCTAAACCTCAACGACTCTTCTTTACTTCACTTCATTATTTTCTTGAGAACTACCATGCAAGGAATCTATCTATATGAGAGTGTGATTTCATGATATTTGACAATTATGATGTAAGATGTTGTGACTGTGATGTTAGAATGTTGTTTTAGGGTGATACCGGCATGTAATTGTGATGCTGCCATTGTATGAGTAGTGGGTTGATTTTGAGTGTTGTGATGTAATTGTCTGATGCTAAAATTCTGTGGTTGCTTGTGAGTGTTGTGGTTGTATAGGGCTGGGTAAAAATATAGATTTTCCGATTAATCACAATCTTAATTTGAACAATTCTGATGTTGGTTCTTAAAATCCCAAGATCAGTCTTTTACTTTCACTTTAAAGTTTACTTCAGTGTTTTTTTTTGTGTGTGTTAAATAACATCACAGTTTAGGCCCTGTTGTTAATTAAAAAAGTAGCCTATTTTTTTTGTAATGAACAAAGTAAGAAGTTTTCCTGGATATTTTACAGCTTAAGTTGAGAATGGATTTAATTTGTTAGCAAGATAAACATCATAATTGAAAAATACCCTGAATGAATCAGAATCTAATCAAACCATAATGAAACCAGAATTGAGAGCTTGTGTATCCGTATCAAAACAGATTTGGTGTTTGGGAAGTACAGTTTATAAAATACTGTATGCATTCCCCTTCAATGTATTACAGCTGAAAACAACTCTCTTCACAACTCACAATTTTTTGGCGCCCCTCTGTTGACAAAACACCTGGGAAAATGGAGCTCACACATGCCCATACGCCCAAAAACAGTTACCACTTTGGCCACTGGGGGCAGTGTTTCACATTTTGGTAAATACAGACCAATTTAGCAACAGAAAAGTCAACCTGTTTGTGATTTGTGTGATGTGGTACTGTCACAGCGCTGTGATGTGTGCCATGTGACATTACACTAGTAAAACATTCCAATCAGTGTGATTTAATTAGGGCTGGATATCAATAGAGATTTACCAATCAAATGTAATTATATTCTGATTTCGATTTGCTTTCAGGTAAATTTCATTTATGGGGTTCATTTTACTTACAAATAAAGCCAATTTGATGATAATTGATACCAATTTTGATGCCACAACAATATTAACTCATTTAAGTCAATATTGTTAAATATAAGTTCTCAAGTGATTATTTAAGAGAAGTAAACAGTCAGTAATAAAGTACAAAGAACAAAGGAACTAATTTCAAACAATTGAACTAAAGAAATTACAGAACAAAGGCAAATTAAGAAAACAATGTTTTAAGTATTTAAAAGCAGTATCAAGTATTCAAGTGACCATTCATAATTTGGAAAAAAATAATAAAATCTCCAAATGTAACATTACTTATTAAATTACTTGTCTTCACTGTATAATTATAATACATTAAATGACTATTCTGGGTTTAATACAAGTTAAGCTCCATTGACAGCATTTGTGGCATAATGTTAATTACCACAAAAGTTAATTTATACTCATCCATCCTATCCTTAAAAAAAAAGAAGAGGTTAGATCAAGGATTTTTTATATAGCTTACCTCAAACCATCGTCAAATTATAGTGTTTTCTGATATTATAATTGAAATGCTTTCATTTTTACTTGAGTGCATAAAATGTGTTTTTAAAAACGTTTCTAGGTCAAAGTGACTCAAAAGTATGGAGCAGGTTGCAAATCATGTTGATTTTGTTTTATGATATTGCGATGATGAGATCTTGATGAAGGCTTTCTGCATTGTTCTCTAATATCCTGCATTTCAGACTCGATGTTTGATATCTAGCGCCCAACTGTTCACTCGGCTGAGGGGCTGTGCAGGGATTTGTGAGTGTGTGGACATGCATGATTGTACACATATCTGCCTGCTTGAGAAATGATGGAGGGATTTGAACATATGTGCATGTTTGTGTGTATGGGTGTTAAGTGTCCGTTCCGCAGTCTGTAATAACATGATATGTGTATGCAACACGTCACAACTGTCGAGATAATAGCAGCTGGCCTATTAATGACCACAGATGGATGGAGAGCATGCACATCCCCACACACAAACACACACACACACACACACACACACACACATATTGGCCTGTTTCCCTAGTGACTGGCAGGCAGGTGCAGATCCTGCAGTTTGAAACTTTTACAGCAGAATTGCAGCATAACTACCCGTGTTTGTGGGCCAAACTCACAGCAAGCTACTACTGGTCCTTTTTAGTTAGAGTGCCAACTTAATCTTCCAAATAAAATATAACCATCATCATCATAATCATCATTATAATAATCATTATAATCATCATCATCATCTCTCTGTCTTTCATTAAAATACTTGTGTCCATTGGATGACTTGCTTGTAGTCTGGCCCCTAAAGGTATTTGGACACTTCAGGGGCAATTAAAAATGTATGACTGTCATTGCATTAAAGGGATAGTTCTCCCAAATTGACAATTCTGACAATTCACTCACCCCTTGTTTTGTTTGATCTTCTTTGCTCATTGGAACACAAAAGGAGATGTTGTGTTAGTCTTAGTCAACATTCACTTTCATTGAATAAAAAAACATTAAATAAAAAATGATGTAATGACAGTCAATGGTGACTGAAGCTAACATTTTGCCTTACATCTTCTTTTGTGTTCCATGGTTCCAAGCCATATGGGTTTGGAACAACATGATAACAGAATGTTAATTGTTGGGTGAACTAGCCATAGAAGTGGCATCAACACATCTGAACAAAACTCTTAGTCTTCCAATTTAACAGTATATCTAGTGTTTTCTAACATTAAACCAAAAACATATGATTGGCTTGAATAGCTAGCTTGTGCTATCTTTATTTAATCAGATTAATCAGATAAAAACCTTTTGGGGCCACTTCAGGTACCAAAATGTTGTGAGTGCAAAATTGTATAAAAAAAAACAAAAAGCTTTCAGTCGAGTTTAAACAACCCATGTTTTTTTTAAAAATTGATTTACTGTTTGAGGAGCTTTAGTTAATTTGACTGTGCTTCTAGAGACAAAAATAATAAAAGAAAAAGAAAAAACAAAGGGAAGGATTTGTTATCATAAAGATGTGTACAAGTCCTCTATTGATTTACATTTGCTTTCTGAGGCTCCTTGACAGTCACATCTATCCTAGTAATGCTGATGCAATGTGAAAAAACACAAAAACATCACTTTCAAGAAGTCACACAAAATATTTTCAAGTAATTTTTAAAAACAAAACAGTAAAATCAAGCACTGGAAGGTATATGTGTGTCTGTAATGCACAAAATGTCTTGAAATTACAAGGACACTTGGAAATCCCACATGGAAACCTGAAGTTTGCACGGTTTCTGTGCACTTTAACATGCTTGATATATCTAGGGATTGTGTCTGCAGAGAAACAACATTGTTTGCACTTGAAAAATATATTGTATGCACACTAGTTAGTTCCTGTATGTAGCTGAAATGATTGTTGTGGTTTTCTTTGCTGCAGCTACTCAGCCTGAAAAAAAGAGCCACAAAAAAGAACCTGTGACAGTAAGAAATTGGAAAACAATCTTAATACAAAAAATGCATTTTGTTTTGCCTTGACCTGCTTCAGTACTTGGTAACCCATGCCTCACTGTTGCTAGCAAGAGAAAAATGGGTGACAAGCTTCTCCAAATGGAGCTAGCTAGGGCAATTTAACTTTTATCCAGTAATGTTAATGTAACTTAATGTCACCAGATAACAAAATTTATCAAAACTGAATGTGCAAATAGGTTATATTGGCAATATAAAGCACACCAACTTACTAGCTAAGAAGGGTGCCTCTCTCTACTTCTCTCTCCCAATGCACTCTTAAAGTTGAACACAAAGGTAATTTTACAGGAGGAAACTGTACTAAATTAACGTAGCACTGCCAAATAATGAGGAAAGTTAAAGAAGTCAAAGGCTGAAGAAAGTGTGGAATCTTGTCAGTAAGCTCTTGCAAAAATATAGTGTGGAGAAAAGGAGGTGGCCATCAGCATATCATTATACTCCCAGCATTTGTGTAACTGTTAACGTTTTGGAGGATATAAACATGTCGGGTCCTCCTCTTTCTGCATGAGAACAAAAACTAGAAAACGTATGTGTTGGAAATAATGCAAAGTGTACCATGAGCAAAGACAGATTATTGTTTCTACTGCTGAAAAAAACAATCCCGCTCAAAATGACTGTATTGTGTTTCACATGAAAAATATATTTAATGTAGAATTCACCCGTCAAAGAAATTTTAACATGATGCTTTGCACCTCTACAGCAATATGCTGTATACAGGTTCAGGTACAGATACATTAAGCATTTGTTTATTATACAGTAATGCTGTGAAAACTACAGAAATTTGTTACAGTGCACCACATCTGCCTGTAAATCTGTAGGTGCTAATGTTAATTATTCCATTCTAGTCAGCAGATTGCAGCCAACCGAGAAAAGACAGTTGCTTGAACATAATTTGCATACCAGTTATACTGTCCTGTACACTGTGCATCTTATACTGAATGAGTCAGTCCTTTATATTTTAAAACAGCTGATTGAAGCTTTGTAAAAGGAAGATGAATGTATGGAGATGCGATTGGCTTTCCAATTGGAAATATAAATAGACCACAACTGTATTATCTGATTAACTAACTCCTTTTTTTATCTGTATATAAGAAAATGCTTCTTGAATGTTTAATGAGCACAATAATATAAGAAAACCGGATTGGGGTTGGTAGCTGGAGGCTAGCTGGAAGTGATAACGTACAAACTCTGGCAGACAGTGGCGGTTCTGTCTTACTTAGCCTGGCTTGCCCTAGGCGAGATTTGACGTGGCGCCCCCCCTTAACCTCCCAACCCCTTTCTTCTGCTGAACAAAAATTAAAATATTTTTAGAAGAATATCTCAGCTTTGTAGGTCCATACAATGCAAGTAAATGTTGGTTAGAACTTTGAAGCTACAAAAATCTCAAAAAGGCAGCATAAAAGTATTCCATAAGACTCCAGTGGTTAAATCCATGTCTTCAGAAGCGACATAATAGGTTTGGGTGACAAACAGATAATTATTTA
Source organism: Xyrauchen texanus (assembly GCF_025860055.1). Classification (NCBI taxonomy): domain Eukaryota; kingdom Metazoa; phylum Chordata; class Actinopteri; order Cypriniformes; family Catostomidae; genus Xyrauchen; species Xyrauchen texanus. The sequence continues at coordinate 9,831,365 of NC_068279.1, read as the reverse complement.
AGTAATTGTTTTACTTTATATCTCCACTTTCACATCTTAAAGTCACATGTGGTGCCTGTTTATTTTCACTTTCAAATCTGAATGTTTAAGTTGAGATTTAGCTTAAAAGGGTATTATCTATCGATTTCTCACCCACACCTATCATATCACTTATAAAGACATAGATTTAACCACTGGAGTCTTGTTACTTTTATGTTGCCTGTATGTGCTTTTTGGAGCTTCGAGGTTCTGGCCAACATTCACTTGCATTGTATGGGCCTACAGAGCTGAAATATTCTTCTAATAATCTAAAAATACACTGGCGGCCAAAAGTTTGGAACAACGTACAGATTTTGCTGTTTTGGAAGGAAATTGGTACTTTAATTCACCATAGTGGCGTTCAACTGATCACAAAGTATAACTAGGACATTAGTGATGTAAAAAACAGCACCATCACTTTTTGAAAAAATAAATAATAATAATAATTATTATTATTATAATTTTTTATCAAATCTAGACAAGCCCCATTTCCAGCAGCCATCACCCCAATACCTAATCTTTAAATAATCATGCTAAATTGCTAAATTGTTTCTAGAAAATATCTTACCATTATGTCAAATATAACGTTTGTTAAATTGTTTTTGAGTTGCCACAGTATGTAATAGACTGGCATGTCTTAAGGTCAATATTAGGTTAAAAATGGCAAAAAAGAAACAGCGATCTCTAGAAACACATCAGTCAATCATTGTTTTGAGGAATGAAGGCTATATAATGCTTGAAATTGCCAAAAAACTGAAGATTTCATACAAAGGTGACCACTACAGTCTTCAAAGTCTTCATCCTCTTGTTTAGTTGTGCCAGATGTACAACTAAACAAGAGGATGCATACATCTGAGTCTCTAGTTTGAGAAATAGACACCTCACATGTCCTCAGCTGACAGCTTCATTGAATTCTACCCGCTCAACACCAGTTTCATGTACAACAGTGAAGAGAAGACTCAGGGGTGCAGGCCTTATGGGAAGAATTGCAAAGAAATAGCCACTTTTGAAACAGAAAAAGAAAAGAAAAGAAAAGGTTAGAGTGGGCAAAGAAACACAGATATTGGACAACAGATAATTGGAAAAGGATCTTAACCCCATTGAGCTTTTGTGGGATCAGCTAGTCTCTAAGGTGTGTGAGAAGTGCCCAACAAACAGCCACATCTATGGTAAGTGCTACAGGACGAGTATCTGGACAAATTGACAGCTAGAATGCTTAGAATCTGCAAAGCAGTTATTGCATTGAGGATTTTTTTGATGAGAACACTTTGAAATAGTAAAAAAAAAAAAATCCAATTGTAATAGTAATTTTTCACTTAATTAATGTTTGTCAAATCTGCACAGCAATCACATGGTTGATACTTATTTTCTCAAGACCATGAGTCTATCCTGTGTCACAGTGTACCTATACAGTTGATGATAGTTATCTTATGTTTGTTCAGAATGTAAGAATGCATTATGTACATTCTAACCTTAAAAGCATTTTAGGCTGAGTATCTTGTCATGAACAACTAGGGACACCTTCCACCCATCGTGATCTTACAAGCTTGGGGTAGGGGCAGGGTGACATGATTTGAGACACCTTTCTCCCTTTGCGATCTTGCAAGCTCTTTGCAGGGGCGATCGATTAGGTACCCTGTCGTGCCTCCCCAGAGAGTGTTGCTGCCCTAGGCGTCTGCCTATATAGCCTATGCCAGGATCCGCTACTGCTGGCAGACTTGCAGACACTCCAGTTTTTAGGATTAGTGTCATTATATATTACACAGTATGATTCTGGATAGGAGGTTATGCAAGGCTATTAATGTGAAGCTTTATTTGACAAAGTTTTTTGGTGCATGGTATTTTCAAGTGGTATCCATCCATCAATATGTTTGTCTATTCCATCCATCCCTCCAACTGTTCGTCTGAATTCATCCATACAGCCCTACTTTTGTCTTTTATTATTGATCACTCCATCAGTTTCTGATTCCATACATACATCCATACATCCTTTGTCTGTTTACATCCATCCATCCATCCATCATCCGTTTGTCAGTTTCTGTCCATCCATCCCTCGATCTGTTTGTCTTGTTTCATCCATCCATTCATCCCTCCTTTTGTCTTTTGATCAATCCCTCTATCAGTTTGTCTGATCCAATCCATCCATCATCCATCCATCTGTTTGTTTGTTTCTGTCCATCCATCCATCCATTTATCCATCCACTTGTCTGCTTCTATCTATCATCCATCCATCCACCCATCCCTCCATCTGTTTGTCTGTTTCTGTCCATCCATCCATGATCCATAAATGTGTCTGTTTCCATCCATCCATCCATCCATCCAACCATCCATCCATCCGCTTGTCTGTATCTATCTATCTGTCCTTCCATCCATTTGTGTTTCTGTTCATCCATGATCCATCCATCCATACATGATCCATCCACCCATCAATTTGACTGTTACAGTTTGTCTGTTTCAATCCATCCATCCATAAATCCATCTGTCCTTCCATCCGTTGTCTGTTTACGTCTATCCATCCGTCATCTGTTTACGTCCATTCATCTGTCACCTGTTTACATCCATCCATCCTTTGTCTGTTTACGTCCATCCCTCCGTTGTCTGTTTATGTCCATCCATCCGTTGCCTGTTTATATCCATCCATCCATCCATCCATCCATCAGTTTGTCTGTTTCTGTCCAGCTATCTATGATCCATCCATTTGTATGTTTCTGTCCATACATCCATACATCCGTTTGTCTGTTTCTGTCCAGCTATTTATGATCCATCCATCATCCATCCATCCATCCATCCATCCATCCATCCATCCATCCATCCATCCATCCATCCATCCATCCATCCATCCATCCATCCATCAGTTTTTCTATTTCTTTACATCCATCATCCATGTTCCATTCATCCATCAGTTTGTCTATTTATTTACATCATCCATCCATCCATCCATCCATCCATCCATCCTTTGTCATTTTTCATCCATCCATCCATCCATTCGTCCATCTGTTTTTCTGTTTCCATCTCTCAAGATCCAACCATCCATCCACTTGTCTGTTTCTATACATCCATCCATCTGTCTATCCTTTTGTCAGCATCCATCCATCCATCCATCTATCCATCCAGCAGTTTGTCTGTTTCAGTCCATCTATCCATCCATAAATCCATCCGTCCTTCCATCCGTCCTTCCATCCCTCGTCTGTTTACGTCCATCCATCCGTCATCTGTTTACATCCATTCATCAGTCATCTGTTTACGTCCATTCATCTGTTGTCTGTTTACATTCATCCTTCACATGTTTACGTCCATCCCTCCGTCCATCCATCCATCCATCATCCATCCACTTTTCTGTTTCTATCCATCCAACCATCCATCCATCCATCCATCCATCCATTTGTCTGTTTCTGTCCATCCATGATCCATCCATCGTCCATGATCCATCAATCCATCAATTTGTCTAATTCTTTCCATCCATCTGTCAATCCTTTTGTCAGTTTCCATCCATTTATCCATCCATCAGTTTTTCTGTTTCCATTCATCCCTCCATTCGTCCATCCATCATCCAAGCATCCATCTGCTTGTCTGTTTCTATCCATCCGTCGATGGCCATCCATCCATTTGTGTATCTGTTCATCCATGATTCATCCATCCATCCATTATCCATCCGTCCATCCATCAGTTTGTCTTTTCTGTCCATCCATCCATCCATCCATTCATCCATTTGCTTTTTCTGTCCATGCATCCATCCATTTGTGTGTTTCTGTCCATTCATCAGTTTGTCTGATTTCATCCATCCATCAGTTTGTCTGTTTCAATCTATCCATCATCCATCCATCTGTTTTCTGTTTCTGTTTATCCATCCATCCATTTTTCTGTTTCCATCCATCCATCTATCCATCCGTTTGTCTGTTTCCATCCATTATTCATCCATTTTTCTGTTTCTGTCCATCCATCCATTTGTCTGTTTCTGTTCATCCATCCATCTATTTGACTGTTTCTGTCTGTCCATCCATTCATTTGACTGTTTCTGTCTGTCCATCCATTCATTTGTTTGTTTCTGTCCATCCATCCATCCGTTTGTCTGTTTCTGTTCGTCCATCCATCCGTTTGTCTATTTCCATCCATCCATCCATCTGTTTGTGCGTTTCCAGCTTTCTATCTGTCCATCCATTTGTCTGTTTCTATCCATTCATCCATTTGTCTTTTTTTATACATCCATCTGTCCATTTGTCTTTTCTATCCATCCATCTGTGCATTTGCTTTTTCAATCCATCATTCATCTATCCATCTGTCTGTCCATCCATCCGTTTGACTATTTATTTTCATCCATCCACCCCTGTCTGTCTGTCTTTTTCAATTCATCTGTTTATCTGTCTATCTAACTGCAGTTTATTAACCCCATACTTTTTTGTTTACACCAGAAAGTCAGTGTACAAGATAAGAAATGCATTTGGAAAGTGTTATATTTCTTTGTTATAAGCAACAACTTTTCTCTTTAAAGTGCTGTTTGACTAAAAAGTTTTGGTTTGGTATATAGTTTTGAAATGCATCCTCTGAAACAGAAGAAAAACAAACAAATAAAAATGTAGTTGCTTATCTTGCTAATAAAGCACCTTAAGCAACTGATGATAAATGATAAGCCTGTTAATTGGGAACAGCCCTGGGTTGGAGAGAATCAGAGTTTGCTGTTGTGTAAAGACACATTAATTAAACTCTCCCTTAAGCACCCTTTCACCCTCTCTCTCTTCACAAGTTTGGTGAAATTGGTATGTGACAAGGAAAGATTGGCTTCCCCCGTAGTTAATGCTGCTTATAGACCTGAAAGGCAGGTGTCATCTGCTCTCAGGTTTTTTTTTTTTTTAAGTTAAAACACAACAAATAGGGCTTGTCAAAGGCTTAGCTTGGTGCAGCTATATTCTATTTCATGTCATTGGTGTAGAAGCTCAAAAAATACATGAGAAGTGTTTAAACTTATGCACCAACAACAATACAGTATTTGACTGGCCAAATGTGTTGCTAGCTTGTTCTTCACTATTCACTTTCAAAAATATTTTACCCAGAATTTCTAAAATTTCTGGCTTGTTTGTTGATATTATTTGCTGGCTGCATTTCCAGTTTATTTGTATCATGAATATAATTCTTGCCATTATTTGTTGATCTAGTTCTAATAACTGCTGTCACAAGTAACAATACCACAAAGCTGGGGTTTAGTGATCACTTTTTCTATAGTTATGGAGAAAATACAGGCATTTCCCAGGACCCATCTGTTTTAGCAGACGTCTTAACAAACCCAATCAGCATTTTCTATAATGCGATTCACATTAGGTTGGAAAACTAATTAAATATAGCAAAGAAAGTCAGTCATGGAAGACGTTGTTACAAATATATGTCTTCAACTACAGAAAATAGAACACAGCATAAAATCTGAAGGTAGAGGACTGAGACAGCTTTGAAGCAGGTGCAACTGAAATAAAAATGACAGAATTGAACCCAGCAGGTGAAATGACATGATTTTTGAGAAGAATGAAGGCAAAATGGGTACTATTGTTTCAGTCTGGCCTTTTAAACTAACACATGCCTATCTTCGCTCTCTTACTAATAGCATATGCATTTTTTAGTGCATTCTCTTGCGTTTTTCCAATCCTTTTCCCTTTATATATTTTTTTTTAAATGTTACGTAACTGATATTGCTCAGGATGCTTTGAGAGGATTAAACTCTTGCCCCTCCAGGCGAGGTTTGCTCATCATAAAATTTGTGTGAGTGTTAGCAACTTCCTCTCTTAAGCTAGAGTGGCTTAACAAATATGAGTTTTTCCTCTATGTGTTACGTCAGTTTGTTTTCAAAAAATTGTTAGGGTTAAAATAGCAGGTGCCTCTTCAGCAGCTTCACATCTTCACAACAGTGTGAGGTTTAAAAACACTTGTACGATAGTAAAACATTTGCCAGCACAGATCCTGCCCCACGTGTTCTTTTAAGAGTGTACATTTCACTGCATCAAATACAGTACAGTTGAAAACGGTGTAGGGTCAATCGGTTAAAATTGGTATTTTTCACACATTTTACCATCATATTATGTAGGGTAATTTGCAAGCATACTAAATATAGGAGGGAATTTAGGGTCTCAAAATATGTGAGCCATGAACTAAATCAAACTGTCCTTATTAGGTAAGGAAATGTATAACAGAATTAGTCATGTTCGACAACCATTATAAATTAGATAAATGACAAATAGATTATATGTCTTAATAGATTCTCCACCATTGAAAACATAATACAACGTCTAATTCTATCAGCTCACAATTTCTACTGTAAGGAATTAGCTTTAATTAGTGAATTATGATTAATTACATTTTTGGAGTGAAATTATTCTCATGGCTTATTGAAAATATTATCACATGTATTTAGGTACAGCGTTGAGGCGAAATCTTTCAGAAACAGGAATGAGATTATTTAACTAAATATACCACAGTCAAGTTGTCTTTGAACACAGACAAACATAATTACTATTCTAAACATAAATCTAATCTAACACATATATACATGAGACAGGTTGGTGAAAAGTGACAGAATGTGAAATAACTGATCAGTACAGTGAAGATTAACTTTACAGAGTCTGTTGACAATACCTTAAGAACCATTTCATCCTTCTTTGAGTCTACATCGAATTGCTATCGGATTACCCAAATTATTTGATTAATACACCAGCACTTTGAGCACAATATTGGAGATGTACTTGCTTGTCTTTGTGGTGTTTCCTTGCATTCTTTGAAAAGTTCGGAAAGGTTCTTGGCGTTTGGTCGAAAGTTTGTTTCGTCTAAGTTTTGATGTTTTTGTGACTGAATTTATTGTCTCTATGAATGGTGAAGTTAGCTGTGAAGCGAGGCCTTCTCACTCCTTCTCGGGACGTCGAGTCCCGAGCTCCCGTGGATCTCACATGACGCGTGAAGGCAGAAGAGCAAACAGATGAAGAGACGAGATGAAGAAGCAAGAGAGCAAGAGCAGCTGAAGAGAGCAAAAGCAAGAGAGAGACTTCTTCCTGTTTGGAACTATTAGAACTGAGATCGGCTGCATCCCCCAAAGGTGTCCTGTACCAATCAGAAGTGACTTTTCAGAGTCATATGCTACATTGTTGTCACATGAATTCACGTTGTTTAATTCAGTGCTTGTCGTCCATTTTTTAACTCAGAAATATACATTTTGGACTAGGAGTCAAGTCCTAGTCACGAGTCCAATTTTAATGGACTTGTCACGGACTCGGATGCATTTTTACTCAGAATTGAGGCCTTTTTTTTTCCCATGACATTTGTGATGCAATTCAAAAATACAGAAACAAATAACAAAACAGAAATGAATGAACACATCACTGTCTGCATGCAGCTGTATCCCCTAAATTCATAGACGTAGCCAGAGTTGTTTCACAGTGTTTAAGCAAACTCACGCACACACACATATATGCACATGCACAGGCTCACTCATCAGTCAACCAATACACTTGAATGTTACTACAGAGACTACTGTATAGCATCGACTACCGAGGTGGCTGGCACGACAAAAACATAAAGACGGGTATGTATCCAATGTAATAGAAACTAAACAAGGCAGTTTTACATGACACAGAACCTGACAACTGGTAAAATTGATTGTGGCATTTGAGCAGCCAAGACGGTGCTCGCGATTGCGGTTTCATCGTGGTTAATAACTTAAAATCCAATATTAATACTATTTTATTTTATTTTTTTATTTCAATATGCTGTTTTTAGTAAACTGTGGGAGGCATGATGTGGCTGACTTGACTCAATTAAGTTCTTGATTTTAAGTATTTTAAGATGTAATGTATCTACACATGTAGGCTTCTGTAGTCTCTTGTAGTCCACACAGTGTTGTCATCTTGAACTGCTCCATAATAGCTTGATTAATTAACTGTGTAACATTTTAAATAGTCGGGGAAAAAAGCGTTATTGGTAAAGCAGACAGCAACTCTAAACAGATAAACATTACCTATTTATTATTGATTGTCTATTTTCAAAGCATTGACGAGCTGCTTAAAATACATTCTTTTACAGCATTTGTCCACCATTCACAACATTTAACCATGCACAATAGGATATTTTGGGCAGTGAAATGTTTTGTTTATAATTTAATTATAGACTATAAAATAAATTTATTATTCGATGACAGAGTTTGTGTATTAGCCTATTTCTCTGACACTTTTGAAGGACGATTCTGTTAAATGTATGACTCGAAATTATTATTCTCCATGTTTTTGTGATTAAAGAAGAGTGTAATGAAAATGTATTTGGCTGGTATTTAAAGATTTCAGACTGATTGCAGACCAACGTGGCTGCTGCTCAAGAAAATATATCTATATCTATATCTATATATAGATATAGATAGATATATTTAATCTTCTGTGGAAGCAGATGCTTCCAGAAATGCCTTTATGCAATTCAGCTGCACATGCACAAAGAGAACTGAGATAGTGTGACCAGGGTCCAACTTGACCAAAGAGACACCATAATGGTGGCATTACACCAAACTATTTGCAACATAAGCATAAATAATACAACAAAAGAGCTAAAATATAAATTAATTCTTAATAACAATTATTTAAATTCCCCAGTCTGTTCCCTCTGACCAAGGAAACATAATTCAAGCAGCAAGGGATTGTGGTTATTCCACATAGCCTCACTTGTACTCAGTATTTTGAGTTATTAACACTCCAAATCTTAAGTTTAATGAGCTTAAATATTTGAGTTATGAGTCCAAAACTTGACATTTCAAGTAATACTTAATTAAGACAACTTGATGTTTACACTAATGACAACTTTAGGGTTTACAGTGTAATATAATCAGTGGGCTTTTCCAGTATTTTTGGATGTTGCATTTGCAGTCAAATCATGAGACATAACTTCTCAACGAGTGCATATTACCACTGTGTTGACTCATTTGTACAGTATGTATTTTCCCAAATCAGTCAGCAGATAGAGAACAAAGAAAAAAGTATAGATTATTATTTCTTTAGAATTCTGGTTGTAATGACTAATGCAGCTTTCACTTTCTTTGGTGAATGTTTGCAATAATTGAAATGTCAACAGAATGCAATAAGAATTGTGTTGAAGGACAGTTTGTCTTTAAACACCTAAAGCATATGCGTGCATTCTGAAGCCACTTTGAAGTCTATTGAAGCAGCCACCTACATGACTTTCCTTCAGCTGCTCAGAATCTGATGTCAAGGCGCACTTCATGAAGATGACCTCAGCATCTACTGTACACATTGTATCATGGTGAATTGGGGCTTGATTTAATCAGGAGAATTTTTTTTTTTACAAATAAGCCATGTCTGTTTATACGTAACTTTACGCTATATAAAAATAAACAGCTTTTAATCTGAGTAAAACAGCATGCCTATTGTATTCTATTCCTTCATTAATGTCAGTGGCTGCCTTTCTATTTGTTGTTATTAATTCTGATATTTGCAACCCTCTTTGCTATGCATTCATTATACCGGTTCCCTGACTGAATGTTTTTACTATGATGAAACCGCATGTGAGGAGTTGCGTTTTTTTTCACACAAAACACTGTTATGATGGACAGAATATTTTATTTAGGCAAAATACTCTTAATAGGCTACTTACATCGATGACTGATGTTTAATGTTTGTGTAAGCAAACAAATCAAATCACATCAAATCACTTTATTGTCACACTACCATGTACACAAGTGCAACAGTAGGTGAAAGTCTTGTGTGCAGTTCTGATCAACAGAATGTGTTTTGGTGTGCAGCGTGTTGGACCTGACATCAATTACAGTACATATAATGTAAAAGTAGCTTCTGACTTTAAGTCACAGAACCTTTAGGAAATTAGGATTATAAAAATAAAATAAACGCAATTCATACAGGAAAATATGGTTAGTATAGCCCTTTATTTTTATATATTTTTTTACATGGTATATAATTTCCAAAAATAGAAAAAAATCTGTTTATTGACTAAAATACTGATCAGTAAATATACAGTGTAAAGGTCAGTGTAATATGAATCCTTTTAACACATTAACAAACAAATATGAGACAAATGGTTGGAAATGTAATTTTATAACACTGTTCTGTTACTGAAATATAATGTTTTGTTAAAATGTGATGTTAAATGAAAATTAATGTATTTTCTGTGATTAAAGTAATTTTATTTCAATGAAAATATTGAAATGGTAATATAATAATATAATGTAAATAAAGGTAATATTAAATAAAAGTAAAAATGTACAACAAAGCGTGGGGGGCAGGGGTTATGTGGTCCTTGAGACTGGTTTTGAGATATGATGGGGGTCCAGTACTCTAAGGTTGAGAACCACTGGTCTAGGCTACCTAATATATACACAGTAAAATGTGCAATTATAAAATTTAGAAGCTATTTCTACTTGATCATGGCAATAAAAATTACTTTTGTTGATCCAACCTGATGCAGGCGGGAAGTCAGTCATTAAATACTATTTTTGACTTAAAGCCAATTTATAGTAAATACCACTTTTTTAGTTTACTTGACATTTTTACAGTCAACAACAGAAACCATAAGAGTAGCATATGGTATAGTAGCCTAAGCTATTCCAAACTGAGCCATTCTCTCTGTTTCCTCTCTCTTTCTTTTCAATATTTATTTCTCTCTAATGCTCTGCCCCACCATTTCTCTCTATTTGCATTTTTCTTTTTTTCTTTGGCTCTCCATCTGTTCAGCTGCAATTTACCGGATTCATTATTTAGATTGAATCATTGGTCAGGCAGTTCCCATGGCAGGCATTCAACTTAGTATGGTGCAAGAGATGCCTATTGCTCTGTGCGTGTGTCCGGTATGCTCATGTGTGAATGAGTGTGCTCAATACATTAAAGGAATATTTCGGGTTCAGTACAAGTTAAGCTCAATCGACAGCATTGGTGGCATAATGCTGATTACCACAAATATTAATTTAGACTTGCCCCTCCTTTCTTAAAACAAATAAATAAATGAATCACTGTTACAGTGAGGCTCTTACAAATTTCAAAATACTCACATTCTTTTTAAATATAGCCACAATACATAAACCATATTTGTTTTAATATGATTTTAGTGTGATAAAATCACTTACTAACCTTTTATGTGTAGAGTTATAGCAAATTTTACAACTTTGCCATGATGATGAAATGTCAACAAATCCTAAAGCAACTGTAAAAATTATTATTTAAACTAATTTACAGCTCATATAGGCCTAATACACAAGTTGTAGTAGAAATAATGTAAGTGCTTTTAAAATTATATGATTCAAATGTATGCCTTTAAACCCTCTAAAATATGGCCCTCAGTAAATGCCTTGCTGTAACCTCGATTTAAAAAAAAATAAAATTCTAAGAAAAGGAGGGAGGGGTTGAAATATTTTTTTTTGTGATAATCAACATTATGCCACAAATGCTGATTATTGAGCTTAACTTGTAGCCTATTGAACCTGGAATATTCCTTTTAATAAAACAATAAGCCTCCCCAGGCTGTGCATTTTACCACGGGCAAGGTGGGGGGGGTTCTTTGGCACAATGTAAATCAGAATTAAGCTGCGTTCAAACTACCAGCGACACGCAGCGTCTTTACTTTTCAAAGAGAGCTGGCGACTTCCGGCAACACGAGCGACGGCGACCGTTGGCGACCGGATGTGTGCGTGTCCAGCGACGCTACAAAGTTTAGAAACGTTTAACTTTATGCAAATGAAGAGCGACTTTCGGGAGCAACAGCCAATACGAGAGAAGAATATTAATAGCGTTAATAATAATAATTGTAAAGAAACAGCGCTGTTTAGATCTCCATAAACACCACTAGCGCGATCTAACCGCCAGCCACTGGCAACATGCAGCGACAAAGTATCTAGCAGTGTGAACTCAGCTTTAATCTGCGTCAACAGCAGTGTGATAAAAGACAGCAAAAGTTGCTGAAATACAAGATAAAAACAGTGCAATTATTACCTGAAGGATCTGTTCCAACTTGTTTCCGACAAGTCTCTTGTCTTGACTTTTGTAATGTACTTTCTTTATACTTTACAGAACGTTTCTGTTCTACTAGTAGGCCTACAAACTCACCGAGTTATAATTCAATTGGCCAATCTCAGTGAAAACATTATGGAATCCAAAAGCGTTCCTCATCGTCTATCTTTTTCGAGTCTTTCATCCCCTCAAATAGTCTGTTGAATATGTATGAGTTTGCCGACGTCACCAGAGCACTGAACAGCGCGTGAAAAGCGGGGATCGAGGGCGGGATGTGAGGGAGGGAGCATGCGGGGGGGCGCGAGAGCAGAAGAAAAACGCTGCCGTGTAAACCGCGAGCAGGACGGGAAGCGCTTGACAGCGTCTTGGCAGCGGCTTCTTTTTCTTTTAACCTCCTCCGGCTTTTGTTGCATAAGGATTGTGCATTGGATTGCATATGCCCCGAAATTGTGTCTTAAATCGATGCGTGCTTGCGATGCATCTTTCCATAGGGAGAGACGGAGCCGCGTAAGGGATGCTGCGCACGGGGGGGATCGTTATTTGACATGCACTGACATTTCAAATAAACCATTTGAACCGTGCACATCTCTTGCATTTCGACTCTGCTCTTGATGCACAGCGTGATTGAACGCATGCTTTTTGTCTTCCGGCGATGGCAGCGTAAGCATCATCTCCGTAGGCTGGTCTGACACATTTATAAACGTTTATAATGGGGGTCAATAAAAGAACCCGAGGCGGTGGGATTTGATCGCAACCTCTATCAACCTCAAAACAGTTGTCGTTACTTATACATCATATACACATACATCGTCATATAGCACGCGTACCTTGATCAGCTGTTAGGTTTCCAAAAACTGCGGTGCACGGTTTGTGTGTGTGTGTGTGTGTGTGTGTGTGTGTGTGTGTGTGTGTGGTGCTGAACGGACAGCTCCCACCACCACAGCGGGGTCATCTCCCCTCTCTAGATGGATCAATATTAGGGGTCTGACGGTGTCGCACTCTGGCTTTAATGGCTGTGGCACGCAAGATCAAAACTCTGCTGACGGTTAACATTCTGGTGTTCGTCGGGATCATCTTGTTCTCGGTCTACTGCAGGATCCAGGACCGATCCGAAGAGCTCGTCCAGATCGGGAGGCTGTCGGACCAGAGGCTGCGAGGCAGGAATGCCAAAGTTACGAACTCCATGGACAGACAGTCTATTCTCAAAAGGCTCGAGCGACTGGAAGATGTGGTTTATAACCAGTTAAATGGTATGTGGCTTTTATCTTAAAGAAGACTAAATAAAGAAGACTTTTATTAATAAGGCATTCACAAATATTAATGCTTAACAGATTTGTGGTGCACTGCTTGTTCAAATATGAATATACTGTATAGGGTCAACTCGACTTTATTTTTTGTTGTGATTGTCTCCCCAAAAGATTAGAATAATAAATTAGAATTTATCACACGACAACCCAGCTATAATGTGTTTTTGTTAACATAAACCTGCTTTTAATAGAGTGGGTAATATAGGCAACACACATCAGAGATTGGTTGTACCACCAATGTACCAAGCACCCGTATTCACCCTGTCAGAATACACATTTAGCAATCAAAGTTTCATGTCATTCAAAGTAATGATCTGTCAAGCATTATATGATTTCATGTTTGTTATTGTTATTAATGAAAGTTATTATAAAGTCTTTCCATAACAATAGAAATACTGTTTTTTCGAGAGCAAGTATCTAATGATTGCAATTGCTGAGTGTGACACTGGAAAACTTTGACCTGTGTCTCTAACTGAAGGCATGGTGATTGGTTACTGAAATATTAATCTGAAAGTTTTGTTGGTTTATTGTAAAGATCACAACCTTGACATCAACATATGTGCTGTATGTATACCCTTGTCTAATATAATCTCTTCTAGTCTTGTCTAATATAATAAAAAACTTCTAAATTTGGCTAAATTTACCAAGCACTGCTTCATGGTACAAGGAAAATAGGAGGAATTTACACATTGTTTTTTAACAGCATGCAAATTCAAATGATAAAACTGCAGTAATTAACCATAAATGAAGACATTGAGGATTCAAAAAATTTAAGATTATTTAAAATTGTACATACATTTATAATTGTGTTGGGAAATCATTACCTCTTTTACATGAGAGTAAAGAGATATGTCAAAAGATAAAAAGAAGGTATATGTTAAACTATAGTCTTACCTTTCCATAACCACTCATAAGCTTCCCCTTCTGCATTCTTATTTTTATAGTATTAGAGCATATTTCCAAACAAATTATGTTCCTTTAACTGGACCCTTTCTCCTGGAGAAAATATATAAATAGGAATTTTTCACGTGATGTCCTGTCTTTCATTTAACGTCTGTTAAAATAGTCCCCACTGTCTGTTTTCTTTACATGTGCTTCTATTTGATCTGATTGTTATTCCGTAAGTCCAGCACCATTTGTATATGAAGGGGGTCATTCTGTCAGTTTGAATTATCTTTCTTGCATTTGGAAGAAAGCCAAGAGGCACTGCTTCATAAAAAATGCCCTCTAATGTGCCCTTTTGATTGAAAGGGCTTTCATTCAACACAAGTGCCACCACATATTTCCCCTAAAGGCTTTTCCACTCTGTGGAATCCACCCGTCTGTCACAAATGTTCTTGATGAAAGGGCTGTTATGCATTTTATTTCAACACATATTAATCTGATGCTCATAAAACTTGTCTGATGCGCAAATGGCGCAAGGCTTTCAATAGTTGTATTTGATATTAAAACTAAAATATTAATATTTTCTTCCAGAGGTAACGGTCCATTTGTCAGTCGTTTGTTGTCCTGAAAATGAGGTCCAGAGGATTATGCCAAGGTCCAAGTGAATTTGTGGGACATTTTTTAAATTGCACCCACAGCAAGTTTTACAAGAAAGCAGTAATTGTTTGGCTTTTGATGGTGGCTTCCACCCCTGAAACATCCATGCAGACTTACTATTTATTTGTTGTTTGTCTGACCATTATTCTGATAAATAATTTCCCATAGAACATATAAAACGTAGCCAAAGCACGAAGTTTCTATTAAAAAGAGGATAGTTTTAGTGAGCGTGTTTGGTTACAGCTTCGGTTTGTATACACAATACATTGTGACAAAAAAGTGATGTAGTGCTTCATCATATTACGCCATGACTTGTTGGAAAAAAGTAGCTTGATACTGGAAAAGCACTATTATTAAAATAGCTGAACAACTGTCACGTTATTGTAAAATGTAATTTAGTAAGTTGTGTCACAACTGCTCACAAGATTTGTGTACAGTTGTGCTCATAATTTTACAAAAATGTAGATATGTACTTTACTGTGAATACTATGTGCTTTTTGACAATTACATAAGAAAGGAACAAATAACTTTGGTCTCATTACAGTACCTTGATGATACACATCACCATTTCAAGATTATTGTCATCATTCGTTATATAATTCACTTTGATTCTTATGAGACTGTTTTATACAACTAAATGCTACCTTATGGATCTCAAGGGATAACTGTGAAAGAAAGAGTCGAAATATCAGTAAATACCTGAATGGCTCAATAATTAGTAAACAATTCATGGGTTTACCTAGAGTCACAATAGTCACTTTATTTAATTTAGTTTAATTTATTACACGCACGACATGCTAAACAGTACAATAGATTAAGGTGGAAAGAACATGAAGTGCATTGCCATTTACCATTTGGATGAACGTAACAGCCATTTAGCAGTGATAACAAGAGCCCAAAGGGCCAGTCTGGGAGAGACAGTGAGACCATCTCTGAAACAGTAGTTTAGAAGTGCTAGATTACTGTGAAAAGACCCTTTACTGCTATTAAAAATGCAGAGCAATGAGAATGTGCAATTAGCCCCTTGATTAGGCAGCAGCTCTTCTGTAAGCATTACCACTAAAGTGTGCTTAATTTCTAAAGCTGTAACTCTGTTATCTCTGCAAACACAGATGCAGTAGAAAGAACAGATTTCAACCAGGAAAGTGATATAAACACAGTGGACTACATCCATAAAAAAGTAAAACCGCCCCCAGATCCTTCTGTGACATACAGTGTGCTACTAGTGCTACTATACTGTAATATTCCTGGCTCTGGTTAATTTAGTGTCAGAATGAAATTCAAATGAAAAGTAAGAACCTTATTTTAATTTAACTTATAATCTCAGTAGAACCTGAAAACATTTTGTCTATAATTTTAACCACTTGGTAACAGCAAATTCATTTTTTTTTTCAAAGTTATATAAAATAATAATGTTGAATGGCAAATTATATGAACATTCATGCTAAGATGTCATTAAATACCACCTGTGACAGGGCAGAGGGTGGGGCCAGGTCATGATTATACACACCCGGTCTTTTATCAGGCTAATTAAGCCTCCGAGAGGGATAAAGGCTGACTGCGGATGGTGGTGCAATGGAGAGAGATCGTTTACGGGCAGCTGACCGTCGTGTGTTTATGTTTGTGTCTTTCGGTTAAGTTTTTCATTAAAATATTATTTATATTGTCAAGCCAGTTCCTGACTCCTCCATTGCCCAAACTAAAGAATTTGTCTTGGCTCCCCGGCATGAGAGAATGAGGGAGGAATGTGACAGGGTGGAGGGCGGGGCCGGGTGGTGGTGGAGGAGAGAGAGAGAGAGAGAGAGAGAGAGAGAGAGAGAGAGATCGTTTACGGGTAGCTGACCATCATGTGTGTGTTTTGTGTCTTTTGTTTAAGTTTTAAATTAAACTATTATTTATATCATCAAGCCGGTTCTCGCCTCCTCCTTTCCATTTAATCCCTTTACACCACCCTACTCAAAATTAGTACAGAACTGAAGTTTGATTTAGATTAGGTTTTTTATTATATAAATAAGCGCATTTACCATTTTATATGATGTGCCAAAACATTATGACCACTCATAAGCAAAACATTTTGATCCTCTCCTAACAAGGCAACATGTCAAGGTCTGGGTAGATTAGATGGTAAGTGAACAATCAGTTCTCATTGTCAACATGATGAATGCAGGACGAAATGGGAAGGAGTACAGACCTGAGTGACCAAGTTGTTATTGCCAGATGAGAGGGTCAGAGCATCTCTGAAATGTCAAGGCTTGTGGGGTGCTCCCGGTCAGCAGTGGTGAGTACCTATGGACAGTGGTTCGAAGGGGGACAAACTACAAACTGCGACAGGGTGTTGGACGCCCAAGGCTTATCGATGCACGAGGGCAATGAAGGCTATCCTGTCTGGTCAGAACCAGCAGACGGTCTAATGTGGCACAAGTCAAAGTAAATGTTAATGATGTTACGGGAGGAATGTGCCACAACACACAGTGCATCGCACCCTGCTGTTTATGGGGCTGTGTTGCCGTGGACCGGTCAGGGTGCCCATGATGACCCCTGTCCACTGTCGAAAGCTCCTACAATGGGCACAAAACTAGAACTTGGAGCAGTGGAAAAAAGTTACCTGATCCAATGAGTCCCATGTACATGTGCGCCATTTACCTGGGGAAATGATGCAGCAGGATGCACTGTGGGAAGATGACAAACCAGTGAAGGGTGTGTGATGCTCTGGGCAATGTTCTGCTAGGAAACCCTGGGTCCGGCCATTCATATAGACGTTATATGTCATGTGCTACCTACCTAAACATTGTTGCAGCCCAGGTACACCCCTTCATGGCAATGGTATTCCCTGATAGCAGTGGCCTCTTTAAGCAGGATAATGCTCTCTGACACACTGCAAACATTGTTCATGAATGATTTGAGGAACATAATGAAGAATTCAGTGTGTTGCCCTGGCCACCAATTTCCCAAAATCTCAGTATGATTGAGCATCTGTGGGATGTGTTGGAACAATAAGTTCGATCCACGGCAGCTCCACCTCACAAGTAACATGACTTGAAGGATCTGCTGCTAATGTCTTGGTGCCAGATACCACAGGACACCTTCAGAGGTCTTGTAGGGTCCATATATAGGTAGGTGGACTGTTTTGTCTCATCAGTGTATATTGATTATTATGCCTTATAAGCCGACAACATCTGTGGTCATGTAAACAGCTCAAACTGTTTTTCTTTATCGGGGTAAGGTTACAAATGGTTTAAGCAAAAAAGTATTGACAGATTTTTGGTAGATTTTTTGCCTATTACCCCGTTTTTGCTGTGCATGTAAACATCTTCACTGGCATTCTTACCGGCTTATCCATTGTTTTTATGTTTTCACATTAAAAGCAGAGAGTAACTGAGGCCTTAACCAATGATTTCAAATCAGATGTAGGCTAAATGCGGTTTACTTTTTATCTTTTTTGTTAATGAGCTGATTCTTGGTACTGTCGTGGAAATTTTCAATACAAATACAACCTACTAATCTGACTACAGTATCTCAAGGTAATTCCCTTCCTAAATACTTACAATACAATACAATACAATACTTCGAGGTAATTCACCTCCTGAAGTATGGTGATGGCGTCCCGTCAAGAAGCTACTATCACTACTTCAAACCACACGAGAGCACCAGGTCTTTAGTATCTATACACTCTTCTCAGGTGTACGCTGGTCCAATGCAGGATCATTAATCCTAACACTGAGCATTACAGCCTCATCCTGAGTGTGGGTCTAGTCTTCCAACACTATCACTGTCCTTGCTGTGGTCCTCTGAGTATAGAATCTTTAGTACTTCTATTCTGCAGCTGCGCAGCATATACCAGAAAATGACTCCCCAGTTGCTCTTTGCAGGAATGAAGTTTTATTCTCAGCCAGGAGCTCACTGGTCACAACAACCAAGAGAGTCTTCTCGAACAGAAAGATACATGTACATTTATATCTTACAGTTTGAGTAAAAATCAATGTCACTCAAGTCTTCTTCATTGTAATTGGTTATACTGTTCTGGCAATTGGTTTGTAATGATCTAAGCAAATCATATGACTGTTAGTTCTGTTGTGCTAAGCACTTTTGATAAGTCTAGATTCTTTGATCATGTGATGTATTCATGGTCTTTGACCTGAGCATCCTTATACTGTACTATTATGCATATTCCATGTTAAAATACACTTTTGACCAATTCTGGGGACATTACATTAAACATTTCCATCACAATTATCAGCAAATTGAAGTGCATGTGCTGTAAATTAATTTAAATGAATTTTAAGCCTAAAACATGCTCTACTGGATTAAGCTCCGGTCACATCATTGCACTCTTAGATCCCGTTTATTGGTGGTCCGATCACATGTGGTCAGTGCTTAATACATGTCTAAATGGGATCTAAAACTTTTGTGATAGGATCACAAATACACAAAAGAATGTGGTCAAAAACGCATTTGACCGCATCACATTACAGTTGTACAGTAATCCGTCCTGTATCCAGTAACAGCAAAACACCACCTCTCACCTGCCAATCTGCACAAAAACAAGAGTTTAAACTTTGCCGCTTAAGAGCAGCTTTAAAAGTAAACAACTGCCCAATGGAAAATTTTGAAAAAGCAGATACATACACAAACACGAGAACTTCACAGATCTTCTTCAGTATGTCTGAAATCAAGATGCAGGGACACTTGCATCGAACATCTGCAGCTCAGGTTATTATAGGTAATACACTAAAATAACAGACAATTCTGCTCAAAATGTTTCCTGACTTTGTTGCACTTTAATGTCATGCAGTAACACACTGACATAGTGATTGATGTCTGTCATCATGAAATAGAGTCCCTCCCCTCCAAATCTGATCACAAGTGGTCACAGGAGACACATTTAACCAACCAGTTGTAAACAGGGTCTTAAATGTGTACAATTCATAGCGAAAAGCAAGACAAGTACATGTTGCATTCTAAGTATTGCCTCAAGGGGGCAATAAGGAGACATTCTCTTTCAGGTCAACTTCTGTCATGGCAGAGTGGCAGTTTGAAGATAATTTTATGGAGAAATGTTGTTAACAGTTAATTTAGTAGTTAGTTACCTGAATAAAAACAAATCCAGAAATTTGACGGCAACTCTATCGCCCCCTTGAGTACTGCCTTTTATTACTGCCACAGTTATGCAAGAATGCACCTTAAAGTAATAGATTACTCAAAAATATGAATTCATAATTTGGTTGTACTTTATTTAACAGTAGGTGTACAGTTGTGGCCAAAAATATTGGCACCCTTGGTAAATATGAGCAAAGTAGGTTATTCATTTTTTTGCATTGTTTATCCTTTTGATCTTTCTTTAAAAAAAAAAATCACAAAAATCTAACTTTTAATTGAAGTAAAACAATTGAAACAGGGGAAATATCTCATTATTAAATATTTCCTCCAAAACGCATTGGCAATATTGGCACCCTTTTATTCAATACTTTTTGCAACCTCTCTTTGCCATAATAACAGCAGATAACAGCTCTGCGCCTTTTCTTATAATGCTTAATGAGATTTGAGAAGACCTGGCAAGGGATCTGAGACCATTCCTCCATACAGAAATTCTACAGATCCTTCAAATTCAGAGGTCCATGTTGGTGGACTCTCAACTTCAGTTCACTCCACACATTTTTAATGGGGTTCAGAGGACTAGGATGGCCATGGCAGAACCTTGTCAGGTCCTGGTCAGTGAATAATTTTTGTTTGAACCATTGATTTTGATGTTCGTTTTGGATCATTGCTGGAAGATCCAACCAGGGTGCATTGTTGGTATTTGATATAGTCCGTGATGCCAAGTCCAAACAAGTTTTCCAGGACCACTGGCAGAAAACCAGCCACACATAATAAAAAATTCAGCACCACATTTAACCATGGGCATTGTGTACTACTTCGCCTCTGTGTGCTCCAAACCCAAAATTTAATTTGAGATTTCTGACCCCAAGTTCCAACTAATTTTTGCAATTCTCCAGCTGTGATCCTTGGAGATTCTTTTGCCACTTTAATCATCCTTCCACACATCCTTTTCCAGGCCGAATCTCAAGATCTTCAGTTGATTGGAACTTGATATTGCCCTGGTGGTGGAAATGGCCATTTTCAATACTTTGACTATTTTCTTATAGCCACTTCCCATTTTGTGAAGCTCAACAACCATTTGCTGCACATCAGAACTATATTCTTTAGTCTAACCCACTGTGATTGATGATTAAGGGAATTTGGCCTGTATGTTACCTCATATTTATATCCCTGTGAATCAGGAAGTCATGGCTGAACAATTTCATGTTCCTAGTCACCCAGGTGCACAAAAAAATTAAAATATATATTTTACTCATAAGAATTTGTAGGGGTGCCAATAATTGTGGCCAACGTGTTTTGGAGAAAAAATATTTATTTAATAATGAGACATCTTTCAAATGTTTTTCTTAAAGGGTAGATTTTTGTGCATTTTTTGAATGAAAGATCAAAAGAATAAACAATGGAGACTTTTTTTTCACAGACTTCTTTGCTCAAATTTACCAAGGGTGCCAATATTTTTGGCCACCACTGTACTTTTACTGTAAAATCACAGCTGCCAAAAGGTTCATTCCAAATGCTCGAAAATGAAAGTGCAGCTATCATTTTAAGCATGTAGTACAATGTGACCGCACACTTGGCCAAGAATTCACATCTGTGTTTGTGCACCTGCTTGTGTTTCTGGCCATGGGTCTTATGTTTCTGCACAGGGTTTGGCATGGCTTGTTACTGTATGAATTCTGGGTGTGAACCAAGCCTTTATGAAGGTATTCCACCACCATAAATGTTTTATGGACCTGCTCATTTTAGTGTCTTTACACACTCACAATGGACTCCAGGGGGACTGTCTAACTCTGCCATACACATCCTCTAACCACATCTTCCGCATTAATATTAATGCTGCATCGGCATCACATTTGACATGCATATGTATTTATTCAGCCTCTAAATAATTTCTAAAAGAAGTATCTTTTAAGGAGCAATCCATAAAGGCTCAATAAGAACACCTTTTTTTCAAATCTTTATAAGTAATTTAAAGCAATTCTGAGTGAAGTGCATCGGAGCGCAATGTTCTAAGAGCACTTTACGAAACAGTAAAAGATAAACTTAACTGCCAGTATCACGAATATAGCCAGTATTGAGTAAAGCTGTCATAGCTGGAATAGCTGAAATACAATCACAAACACAGAGCGGAGTAGACCATATAGGTCGAACCAGTGACTGCATATACTTTGCTTGCACCTACAATAATCTGGCAAATGATTACTTTGGTTGCCTAGAATTTATAAAATGTTCTGCATTTTGTGAAATTGGAAAACGTCTACAGTCAAAAGTTAGACTTTAATATGAACTCAAACAATTCTGACCACATTTTTGGAGGATTATATGATATGATCTGATCTATGCATTGTATGATGTAATAGTCTTATTTGTTTCTATTGTTTATTTTTCTAAAGGAATTTTAGGAGAAACATCTGAGACAAAGTTAATGCTTCAAAGAAACATAACTAAGAAATCCATAAAGTCTTCTGGATATTGAAAGAGTAAGCTTTTAGCAATAAAATTCAGGAGTCTGTCATCTTATCATGACTGAAGTGTTCACGTTACTGAACAGCCTAAGAATATGCTTCTAAAAGACTACATTTGAAATGTAAGCGCAGCGTAGTTCTAGTGGGAAGACTACCAGCTGTACATCATCGCACCATTAGCTGGGTTATTCCCAGCCAATCACATGTAAGCCATTGCTTTATAAGTCTGTTCACAATCTATCACATTGCTGTTTCAGTGTGCTAACACAGCAACCTCCACCACCCCACCACCATAAGTTGAGTCCCGTCCTGCACGGGGGTAGGCTCCTCGCCCCTGCCTCCTATCTCCGGCAGGATATGACGGTTCCGAGAACTACAACTTCGGACTGCCAAAGAGAGACATTAATTTTCTGTTTTATATTCATCAAATAAATGTCATCTTCAATTTCACTCAAGTCTGCGAGTCTTCCTGATTGAACTATCTTTCAGGAAATTCAAAGCTTTCTGCTGAAAGTAGCTAAAAGCACGTGTTCATAAGACCTTCCTCAAAGACAGAATGCCGAGCCTGTTATAACGAGTCTGGAAAGGCCAGTCCATCACCGTGAGAGAGATAATGTCACACACACACACACACACACACACACAGAAATAGAGGTACTGTTTCCTTCGTGTCAGATAATTAAGATTGAAAAAACAAAAACAAAAATCTGTGCCCAATATTACCAGATTTCAACAGACAAAGTCAGATTTTGCCAGTTAATAGCTTCTAGTGGGCCTTTAGTTTTAGTCACATTGGTGATAAACATGATGGCCACATATGTGGATTTTGTGACATTATTCACTCAAAAGTTGAAAAAACATGCAAGTTATTTTGAATAACGTATAGATTACTATTGTAACCCCAGTTCCCTGATGGAGGGAACGAGACGTTGTGTGGATAGAAGTGACACCAGGGGTCTTCCTTGAAGGCCTCGGTTACCTCTGAACTTGAGAAAAGGCCAGTGAGCAAGAAAAGCCCAGTCTCCCCTATACTCACTTTGGATGTTTCTTCACAACATTGCAGAATGCTGCATTATGTTACTATGATATGCAGTCTCTATATGCCATAGACAGCTGGCTCTCGGGGATTAGTGTCAAAATGCCAGGCTGCAGTGTAATAGAATTCTCTCAAAACAGCCAAAAGAGGCAGACATCGAGACAATGGCAATAACAATGACAGCGAAAGAGACACAAAGCCACAGACGGTTACAGAGAGACACATTACAATTTTAGCTCTGGCTTTAGAGAACACCTTGTGATCCACAAACTGGGCTTCAGAGACAAGTCAACACACTGGGAGGCCATGACTGCCAGGCCTACTAATACTTGTCTAGATCAGATGGGATGAAGCTATTTCTGACGTGTGCCTTTTTTATAGGGTTCAGGGTCGAATGGGTTTAAGGCAGGGGTGTCCAAACCTTTTTGTTCAGGGGCCAAATGCAGAATAAAATAAGGTGCCGTGGGCCACATACCTGTAATAATTTAAAAAAGGGACAGAAACTACTAGACTGACAATATGCATAATCTTTATATTGTACACTTAATATTATGCATGTTTTAATAATAATTTGTGCTCTGCTTATGTAGGCCCTAAATGTAAATAAAGGATAGGGTATTTCACTCACAAAGATCACTTATAATGGGACAGTGATGCATCTTATACAAAATACTACTCTCACTTATTCAAATGTTTTTATTTTTTGGCATCCATTCAGTGGGACAGCCAAGCACATATAGAGCTTCTATAAGTTTCTGCTATAAGTAAATCACAATAACCAGAATGAGATTACATTGTCCTCTTATGAAGTGATGCAACAAAGTACTCTTTATTTTTCAAGAAATTACTCTTTATAGCTATCCAATTTTCACTTCTGTTCTGTTGTTACTTGCATTACAAATACAATTTTAATTTGATCAAAATTATTGAGCTTCAATTTATTTTACAGACACTCGTGTGTAAGCTGAGCATGCACATCAGGCACAGATGTGCAAGTGTTTAAGTGCTCCCTCCTACAGTGTGTCCTCACTCAAATGTCACTGGGAAGCCCTTGAATCATTTTTCTTGTTTCAATGAAATTTTAGAATGAACCAATTGATTATACTTCCCAGTGCTACAGAGGACGTCCTGGAAGAGTATGCTCCTTTCGCACGTCTCTATGCACGCTCAATAAACTCTACAGCTGCCTGCACAGCAGCTTCTCTTCTCAGTTGTATGATGCGAGGTATCAGGTAACATGAGTAAAGTATCTGATGCCAATCTTTTAATAAATGCATCATTCTTTCTGCGTGTCGATTCATCCTTGGAAATAAGGAGCATTTAAAACTCCTGTTGAACTCTGCCAGTGGATGAAGCTTATGGCAACAGTTAGCACAGAACACACTAGTGGAGATGATGCGCTGTGAATAATGGCTGTACGTGATAGCGACATCCAGTGTTCAGATTTTGAATTTCATATAATTTCTCCATAGCGGGCCTAATTCTGTTCTATTTCTAAAATCATAGCGGGCCAGGTTTAATGCCGCACCAACTGGTGTTTGTGGAAGGCACTTATTTCGATTCTAAGACACAATTTCCACATTCTATTCCCAAGCGCAGTCACCCCCCAGAGCCAAACCATCTAGGGTGACCTCCTAAAACACATTACATCCATAGAATATCATATTGATTCTAATGATGATATTGCCAGCTTGCTGGAATTTCATTAAAAGAGGACAAATTCTTCTGTGTGCTCTTGAAAAATATTTTGGACATCTTGAGTGATTAGACTGAGATATATAGAGAGGTTTAGTTTAAACACAATTTAAATAAAATTAATTAAATAAGGCACTTGGGGTTGTGCATCATAATGATTACCTCAGAGTGCCTAAAAATTGCTTAATGGCTAATTGCTTTCATAAAACAGCAATCTGATAAAAGACATCAATGTTCAGTAACCATATTTCCTCGAAAGTGACGTTTAAAAATCTCACAATGCTAGTTTTAATTAGTTAGCCAATCTCAGTGCAACACGTATTTCTCAGATAACATGCATATTCATAAATTGGTATGTTAAGTTTAAATGATCAATGTGGTCAACGCTAGGTCTAAAAGCGAGAATCTAACGCTTCTCTACTCTTTCTCAACAGTTCTCTACAGTGTTTTAAAACCTTTTGCATACACACACACATACATATATATATATATATATATATATATATATATATATATATATATATATATATATATATATATAGCTCTGAAAAAAATTAAGAGACCTCTGCAAAATTATCAGTTTTCAGACCTCGAATAATGCAAAGAAAAAAAGCACAACTCACCACATGCCCTAGTCTTTCACATTGCAGTTGGGTGAATTTATGTCACTCCTGGTGCAAAATTCAAGCAGCTCGGCTTTATTTGATGGCTTGTGGCCATCCATCTTCCTCTTGATCAAATTCCAGATGTTTTCAATGGGTTTCAGGTCTGGAGATTGGGCTGGCCATGACAGGTTCTTGATCCGGTGGTCCTTCATCCACACCTTGATTGACCTGGCTGTGTTGCATGGAGCATTGTCCTACTGGAAAAAACAATCCTCAGAGTTGGTGAACATTGTCAGAGCAGAAGGAAGCAAGTTTTCTTCCAGGATAACCTTGTACTTGGCTTTATTCATTCATCCTTCACAAAGATGAATCTGCCTGAATCCAGCTTTGCTGAAGCACCCCTAGATCATCACCGATCCTTCACCAAATTTCACAGTGAACGCCAGACACTGTGGCTTGAAGGCCTCTCCAGGTCTCCGTCTAACCATTAGACAACCAGGTGGAGGATCGGTGATGATTATGGCCAAACATGTTTCCAAAAGAACGAAAGATCTTTGTGCACTTGTAAACTGTATTCTGGCTTTTTTATGGAGGTTTTGGAGCAGTGGCTTCTTACTTGCTGAGCAGCCTTTCAGGGTATATTGATATAGGACTTGTTTTACTGTGGAAATAGATACTTGTCTACCTGTTTTCTACAGCATCTTCATAAGGTCCTTTGTAGTTTTGGGGTTGATTTGTACTTTTCCCAACAAACTATGTTCATCTCTAGGAGACAGAATGCGTCTCTTTCCTGAGCGGTATGATAGCTGCGTGATACTGTGGTGTTTATAATTGCATACTATTGTTTGTACAGATGAACGTGGAACTTCAGGTACCTTCATTTGGAAATTGCTCCCAAGGATGAACCAGACTTGTGGAGGTCCAAAAAAATTTTTCTGAGGTCTTGGCTGATTTCTTTTGATTCTCCCATGATGTCAAGCAAAGGGGCACGAGATGGAGGTAGGCCTTAGAATACATCCACAGGTACACATCCAATTGACTACTTCATCCATAGGCAAACCCCCAATTTTTTTTTTTTTTTTTTACTAGCCTACATTTTACACCATTTTACATAAAAATTATTTTATGAATTCAAATTAAAAGACAAAAATTTTAAATAAACATTATAAAATATATTTTTATAAACCACAACAACCTGGATTGTTAAATAAAACTGAAGTGTATTTTTTGGACATTTTATTCAGTGTACAAAAGGAAGTGGACCATTACAGTGCATTATAATTTAAACCTCTTTCTAAACAAGAAGTTGTGAGTGGTAACAGACAATTTCAATATAGGTAAAATGGTGCTTTTTAGATGATTGCGGTAGTTCTTCGATATACAGCCACATCTACTAAAAAATCTCATGGGATTGAAGCTTCGTGCTTTGGTATGTGTATATATATGCCCTGATTTAATTTTAGAATGGACCTAGTAATAGTAAATGCTGTTCATGCTGTTATAAATAATGCAAAGAACACTTTATAGTGAGTTGTTTATTATGAGATTTAACTTTACTTCCAGTTTTTTTTTTTTTTTTTTCTTCCTGAATTGAAAAAATTAGTCCGGAATCAACTCTTGGAATCGATTCCATCGAGTAATCGGGAGTCAATTCCCAAAATGTTGAATCGAACGGCCCTAGTTGTTAAGCAACTAAGTCAATCAACTAGAGCCCTTCTACTAATGGAGCCTACAAGATTAGCAAAGCAATGCATAATGCGGCAGCCCATAATTATATGGGTATTACACTGGCAAGGTGACAATTGTCTATAATAATAGATGTCTATGGTAGAGATGCTTCAGTGTGCTGAATAAACTGCTATTGTGAGAAAACAGCTCATCACTTAATGAATTGACTGCCTATCTGCTAATATGCATCATGTTTAACACTAAACAATCCTTTTGGAATTAACTATGTGTGGAGTTTTATAAGGGAAGACATGGACACTTTTGCAACAGGGAGGTGTCGGTTTACGGCTCTGCACATTAATTTTTATGGTATCCGTAAACGGTGACTTGTAACACGCTAGTTGACCATCACACTCTCTCCTGTAAAAATGTGGTGGTTGTTATTGCCATATAAAAGATCTCTGAAGCAACTTGGAACAGTAAAATGTAACAGGTTAGAATTTATCCAACACGTTCTCACTCCCAAGGTGTCAAAGACCGATACTTGTGCAAGAGCCCATCGCGTCAATCTACAAACGCCAAAAGCACCCTCTTGTGTCAGTTTGCAACAAATCCAGCAAAGGCATTCTTTTCAACAACAAACCATTGAAGTCAACTGACTGATGCGATGGGCTTTAGAATCTTGTTATCATTTAATTGTACGTTGGGGTACAATATTGTCATTGTTACTTATGTTTGGGGAATGATTTTCATTTCATTTGAAATCATCAAGGTTTATTCACAGTGGTTAATATTTAATTTGTTGTTTATCTGTCTATTTAATCTGTCTGTACACATCTTGCACTGCTTAAGTGATCTGTTCATTCCGGGTCTATTCTGAGTCTTACAATCATGTGTAAGAACATACTTAAATACATACAAAATAAATGTAGGTTTTTAGTCACCGATCATGGTCACCTGGCATCCACCTTAACACATCCTGCACAAGTTTCATCATAACAAATAAAAAGATTGCTGCCTCAACCATAATAACATGGGTTTAACATTAGAGACTCAGTGATTATGCCATTCGCTCTCAAGTGTCTTGTGATTGATTGTCACAAGCTCAAGTTTGGATGTACATTAGGGATGGGCAACACCGCTTATTTTCTGTTCAATCTGATACCAAGTAATTTTAGGCCAATATCGCCGATATCGATACCATTACTGATACCTCTATTAAATAACATTTTTACAAATGCTTTGCATAAAATTATTAACTTTATTATTAATTATATATATATATATATATATATATATATATATATATATATATATATATATATATATATATTATGGGTCTAAACAGAAAATTGTTAGGCTGCTTTGTTTACCCTTTAATTTGTTTTTAGTATAAGTCACATATAAAACCTTAAAATTAACCATAGATATTATTATATAGTTACTATTACTAAAACCAAGTTACCATATGGATCCTACAGTAATGCTGTATTAAAACCATTTAATAGTATGAAAACCTTGGTTACTACCAAAAAGAAAGAAAAACATGGTTACTACAGTAGTGGTTAATACAATATTACTACAGCAAATCCATGGAAAGTTTTCCTTAGGGTATAATTTATTAATGAGGATTAAAGATAATTATCAATGTTTTAACAGCTGTAAATTTTAAATAAACCTGTGAAAATTGTCAAACAAGCCCATTATAAATACTGTACATATCATGTCTAGGTTTGTCATTACATAGTGAGTATAACTCCAGATGCTGTTTTTCTGTCATTACCTCAGGAAAGCACTGCTCCCTCTTTGAACAAGCGCTATGACCGAAAGGGTGAGCGCTGTCTGACTGCTAGTGTATTTTAGCATTTTTAGATGAGCGGTTGAAAAAATAGTTCTTGTGCCATGCAACAATTTGCTTATATAATATTTGTTTTCCATTTTGAAGCTTATTAATATTCATGTAATTTAAATAATAGTATCACTTGCTAAATAAAAAACTTCTGAATTTATATATTTATGTGAGGATCGATATTCTTGATACTTCATCAGTATCGGAAGTATTAATCCACCTATCCCTAATGTACATGTATTTTTTTAATGAGACGTGCCAGGAGAATCAGGTTGGCACAGGATAAGGATGGAGGGGGAATATTTTTACTGATTAAAACCTTCAGTTTCATTCTGCTACTCACACAATGCCACAGTATGTTTTGGAATATTATTATATTCATGACTGTATTTTATTTTTTCAATTGTTGAAAACTGCTTAGATTTAGGCATAAATGTGTGGTTGGGTGCTTAAAAATATCTGTAAATAGTGTAATGTATATCAAATTATGTTTATCAAAGTGTCTCTTTCATGTTTTATATTGTTGATTATCAGTTAGGTTTAAAAAAGGGGTTGGGTTAGGGGATCTAAAATATTATATATATGATTGTATAACATAATATCACACTAATATATTTATAAGTATAATAAAACATTGATGTTAAACATAAAATAATATTCAAAGATTGATAACGGGGGGACCTGGGTAGCTCAGCAAGTAAAGACGCTGACTACCACACCTGGAGTCGCAATTTCGAGTCCAGGGCGTGCTGAGTGACTCCAGTCAGGCTTCCTAAGCATCCAGTTGGCCCGGTTGCTAGGGTGGGTAGAGTCACATTGGGTTCACCTCCTCGTGTTCACTATAATGTGATTCTTGCTCTCAGTGGGGCGCATGGTGAGTTGTGCATGGATGCCGCGGGGAATAGCGTGAGCCTCCACGCGCTAGGTCTCCGCGGAAATGTGCTCATCAAGCCACGTGACAAGATGTGTGGACTGACTCTCTCAGATGTGGAGGCAACTGAGATTTGTCCTTTGCCACCCGGATTGAGACGAGTCACTACTCGTCTCAATTTAGATCGCATTGGTATTGGGCATACCAAATTGGGGAGAAAAGGGGAGAAAATCTCTCCCCAAAAAAGAAGATTGATTACTGACGACAAAGTTTTCTCATTGAAAACAAAGAGAGGATGCCAGGGGGCACGCAAATGTGGACGCTTCTACACATGCATTAAAATTGGACACTTAGGGAATGAGAACGGGTTGATTTATCAGTATTTTAAAACTGCTTTCAATTACAATGGCTCATTCAATCACAACATATGGCGTCTACACTCGTTTGAAAACTCATTGATTTTACTACATTTATGTATCTAATCCACATTAGAACAGCATTTTCCTCCATCGAGACTTTTGAAAATGCTTTCCATAACCACATACTTTGGAAAACAATGATGTTAGGAAACTTTAATTGGCCTCAAACTTACAAACGGACTTACACTAACAAACGGATGTAATGGCATTACAGTCAGATATCTATAATAAAATGTTTAATACAGGTTTTACAGATATTTTGTGACTCAAGTGGCTAAGTTGGTCAAAAAAGAGCAAGTGAAATGTTCTAAAATGTCTGTTCTTTCATATTAAAAACACCTTTGCATGTGATAAACACTTTTGTAATTCAAGGCTTTAAAATGAACATCCTTGGATCATACACTTATTTCTGAAACCTTTTAGAATTTTTATGTAGTCATTCATATTCAGTGAAACACCATTTTGCTCTTTTAAATGTCAAAATGAAATAGCATCTTTAATGATTCTGTTACCTCTGTTTTATTCCTTTTAAAGAGCATTGCAAAAGTTTGATTCCCGGCTTTCAAATAATGCACATTTTTTGAGCCGAAAACTTGAGCAGTTTAGGAATATTCAACCACAAGACTAATGACTCTTATTAGGAGCAACTGCCTAGCACTCACTATGAAGCTCTCAGATGGAATGGATTTATTCTGTGTAATTATCATTTTTTCACCCAAATTCATTCCCACATATTTTGGGTGTCAAACCATGGGCAGGAAGTTGACGGCACTCTAAACTGTAAAAGTTTGCCTGCAACAACTCATGCGTCAATCAATTCTAATTAGTATAGGAGGGTGGATTATTTTACTTTTCAAGCCACCTTTGATCAAATCTGAACATCCAAGTACCACCTAGTTAGAACAATGTTTCCTCATAAGAGACTAAGATGCACAAAACAAAAAATAAAAATACTGTAACAGGTCTGGACGTTGCAGAAATGAGGATGCAGTGTTCAGGGAACATCACACTTCTTTATTCACTCTCAGAATAGTCTATATATTTTTTTAAGCTCACTCGTGTAGCTTAAGCATATGTAAAACCCTCTCTTTGGGCTCTGGTATGGCTCCTCTTATCGCTTGTCCCGAATTATTGCAACTAGAAACAGACTTTAGAATCCTTACCTCCTCTCTCCCTGGACGGACGCTCAACCTCGCCACAAATACCATTTTTTAGTACAGCAATTTTGATTGTAAATTAAAGTCATGTTACATACCTTCTCGGGACACTTTGGTTTGTTTTCAAGGTAAAGAATTCATACCCCATAGTGGCAAGCCTTTAAATACAGTTCAGATGTTTTCTACCTCTTTCTCTGTTGAAGTCTGCATCAAAGAGGGGACAAAAAATGAAGGTGGTGTCTTGGTGTCCAACATCCAATTATCGCCCTATGCTCTTGTTCCTCTGTTTTATTTGTGTGTCATCAGTGGAAACTCCCACAAAAACGAACCCAGTTTTATAGACAATCGACTTAAGGAAAATGATGGCCTCTCTCATGTTAGTCTTGTATAACCAGAATTGTTTTGGGAAAAAAGGTCTGGTCTACCACCCATTATCCACTTACTATTAACAGAGCTATCTGGCATGTAAAGCAATCAATCACAGTTTGTAATGCCCCTACGGAACGTTAAAGGGACAGTTCACCCCAAAATGAAAATTCTCTTATCGTTTACTCACCCTTATACCATCCCAGATGTTTTTCTTCAGCAGAACACAACATTTTTAGAAAAATATCTCAGCTCTGTAAATCCATATAGTGCAAGTGAATGGTGATCAGACATTTGTAGCTCCAAAAATTACATAAAGGAAACATAAAAGTAATCCATATGAATCCATATCTTCAGAAGCAATATAGTAGGCGTGGGTGAGAACTTTAACTTTTTATCCACTTTAACTTTCAATTTCAGATGTGAAACTAAACAGGGACCACATGTGACTTTCAGATGTAAAAGTGAAAGTGGAGATTTAGAGTAAAAATAAAATATTTACATTTTGATCTGTTTCTCACCTACACCTATATGAAGCAATATGCATGTGAAGATACCGATTTAAACAGTGGAGCTTTATGGATTATGTCTATCTTTTATGTGATTTTTGGAACTACAAAGGTCTGATCACCATTCACTTGCACTGTATGGACCTACAGAGCTGAGATATTCTTCTAAAAATCATGAGGGTGAGTAAATGATCAGAGAAATTTCATTTTTTGGGTTAAAAGATTAAAGATTAATTTAGATATGCTATACCACAATAATCTGAATGATTGTAAAGAAATCACATGAAAATAATTGGATTTAGAGACTAAGTGCAGGACAGTCGAGAAAATAAGTTAAGAAAATTTTAAAAACGCAACTATGAAAACAAAGCAGAATCATTTGCGCTTGTGGAAAACTAGTTTACTTGCTGCTAAGTACCTCAAACCAAACTCTTAATGTCTTCATGTCACTTGGCACATGCAGTGATGATTTCATCCTTAAGATTGTTGTATCAACTCAGTACCTTGTAAACGTGTATAAAAAGCCTATGTGCCCTTATTGATGGAAGTTGCCAAAAGCCAGATTAGCGCTTACTATTAGACCATGTTCACATTAATATGTTTTAGTCTGAAAATGCACTAATTTTGCTACATTTATCCTTCTGATACACATTAGAATGGCATTTTCCTCTATTGAAAAGCGTTCCAACTATTACAGCATACTCTGGAAAACCAATTTACTAAAAACTACTTTTTCAGATGAAAACAGGTTATGGTTGATATGGCCTAAATCAAGAAAATGTTTTCCACTTTTGTGTGCAAAGTGCATCACACTGTTTCTTCTGATGCTGAGATTGCTGTCATGTTCACTGAAGTTAAAACCTAAAACATTTTTTTCCAATTTTCCTGCAGGTCTGGCCAAGCCCATGGGTCTGGTCGAGGGTCCTGGAGGTCTCGGACAGGGTGGAGCAGCGGCCACACTGGGGGAAAACAGCCGAGAGGCCGAAGGGAGATATGAGGAGTATGGCTACAATGCCCAACTCAGTGATCGCATATCCCTGGACAGGAACATTCCGGACTACAGACCGAAAAAGTGAGTATGCTGCAGTGACTTTAAACACAGAACATGCCCTTGGAGGTTGAGATAAGAATAAATGTCTAGGTGAGCCGCAGTGTGTGCGCAAAGGCATTTGTTCTAGTCTGACGCACACATATTAAAAGCGTTGCTAATAATGTTAAAAGCATTGAATGAGTTACATTTTTTATTTTTTTTTAAGTTTGTGCATTGATCATGTCAATCTGTCATTTAATTTGCAAAATCATGTCATTTGCAAAAAAAAAACGTTTAAAAACCATCAAGACAGATCAGCTTTGCGAGGCAGGGAGACCAGCTAACCACTTTGGCTGGTTTAAGCAGGTTCTTCACAGCAGAGAAGCTCTGTGATTTGGTATAAAAGAAAATGAAAACTAGTGGAAGGATGTTACAAAATACAACTTTGTAATGTGCTGCTTTGGCCAGTGTTATCACAAAAGCCATGTCCCTTTAAAACCAACTACACTGCAGGATAGATTTTTCAGACCGCGTTGTACAAAGGAAAAGGGTTTATAAATAGCCCAGTGGCTGAATCACTCCCTACATTTTAGCGTCACAACACCCTTCAGGAGAGAATCTCATTAATAGAGTCAATAGCTAGCAGTAAAGGAAAAAAAATTTAAAACCAAAAACGTTTTGTCAGAGAAAGGATATATTACTGTGTAGGAATATTATCCCTGCCCACTAGCATAGTGTTAATGTTAGGAATGTTAATAATGCAATAAGTGTCCATGGGTATTTTATATGGAAAATAGGCCTTAGAAACAGTTGTGGAATATTATTGGCCATTTATATCAATGTAAAACAGTTAAAGGATGGGCAAGGAGGAGGCGAGAACCGGCTTGTCAATATAAATCATAATTTAATGAAAACTCAAAAACACATAAACAAACACACATGACGGACATGCCCGTAATTCTCTCTCTCTCGAACAATCGTCACCGGCCGCCTTTATCCCTCGCGCGCCTCATCAGGCCGATTGGGGACCGGGCGCGATATTCCGACCCGGCCCCGCCCCCCTCCGCTCCACATTCCTCCCGGCGTTATCTCAGGCCGGGGTGCCACCGGCATGACGTACACCCCCTCTATCCCTTGGGTGGGGTGTATCTCGCGTCCCGCGTGGTCATCCCTGCCTTCCTCGACCTGGGAGGAGACAGGAGGGGAAAAACAACAACAAAATAGGCGAGGGAAAAGGCAAACACGGTGCGAAAGGAAGAGAGAGAGGAGAGAGAGAAAAAGCTCACTCACCGGTTCTCTGATGTACCGTCGCGTGGTCCTCGAACACTCCTCCACACTCAGGCGGACGACAGCCGCTCCAACCCCGGGCGAACCGGAGTGAAACCTTCGACCCCCAGCGGGTAGAACGCGCCTCCGCTTTTCTGGCGGCAAATGGGGACCCTCCTCCGCCCCTGGAAGAGGCTCTACCACTCCGGGCGGTCGGAGAGTTTCTTCCCTCCTCCCCTCGCGGACGGCGGTCTTCCCTCGACCCCTCCGCGTCTCTGGGGACGGCAGAGCACTCCTCCGCCCCGGCAGCGGCTCCCTCGCTCCAGGCAGTCGGGGTATCCCGTCCCCACTTGCCCCGCGGACGACGGCCGTTCTCTGTTCATCCGGGTGGTCGGGCTACTCCGTCACCCGGCAGATGGCAGCGGCGCTCCCCAGGGTGGACGGCAGTGTCGAGGACTCTGCGACGGGCATCCCTCCTCCTTCCCGGTTTTCGGCACCGATGTAAAACAGTTGAAGGATGGGCAAGGAGGAGGCGAGAACCGGCTTGTCAACATAAATAATAATTTAATAAGAAACTTAAAACACAACATAAACAAACAGACATGACGGACATGCCCGTAATTCTCTCTCTCTCGAACAATCGTCACCGGCCGCCTTTATCCCTCGCGCCCCTCATCAGGCCGATTGGGGACCGGGCGCGCGATATTCCGACCGGGCCCCGCCCCCCTCTGCTCCACAATCAAGTTATATTTAGAACAGAGAGACAAAGCACAGATCCATTGATTGACAGATGATTTGTGCTATCTGTGGCATTGATATCTGTTAACATGAAACAGGAAAGGAATAGATATGACGACACAAGGCATGCTAATGGCTTCTCCACTATTTTATTTATTTATTTGCTGGTTTGGTTCCTCATTGGTCCTAAGCCCTTCGTTATTGGTTCCCTTACAATAAAATCTAAGCTGGACGCAAACTTACCGCACATTTGCTGCTCTTTATTTTCACATGCAAATGAGCTTATGTTACGGTGCAAATGTTCGCCTGAAGTTTGCAGCTCTTCACCAGTAGTGGTGAACCTCTGGCAAACCTTTGGCAACAATGGACAATTTGCCATGAACTCTCGATTTTTGTAAGGGTTTTTAGCAATGAAACCGTAACTCTCCAAGCTACTTATAATTTAAAATAGTTAAACTATAGGCAATCTTCCCTTTTGAAAGTGTGGCTAGATATTCTACGAGCTACTAAGTAAAATTAACTAATTAGCTGAAGTTGTTTAGTAGGGCTAATTTAATCTTTTTAAACAACAGATGTTATTGTTTGTTTTTATAGTTAAAGCAGTATTTATCTGAGCCAAAAACAATGAGAGTCACAGTTAGAGTGACAGTCTTTAAATTAACAGATAAATGTATACAAAATGCAACTAATACAACTGGAAAACACGAAAACAGTGACGAGAAGCATCTAGCAAAATATCACGACTCATGAAATGCTGCAAAGGACTTCTGTGCAGCAACAAATGAATGAATCTATTGATTTTTTTTAAGTGGTTAATTTACATGAACCATTCGAACAAATTGATTCACTAATTAATCTGAATTCAACGGTACATATGAGACTTTAGCTTTAAGTTAGTAACGTTACTACTTTTATTTAGTTATCAGCTGTAAACGTATGTGAAAGCTAACGCATGAAAATTTGGAAACGTCCATGAAAACCTCTGATTATTTCAAAAAGATGTGTTTAACACACTGATAGCTTTCTTAAGCTGTTTTGCATCTAAAGGTTGTTCTTTGCAATGATTGATTTGAAAAAAATTATTCATTTTGTGTATATGTGTGTCTTGGCAATAATGCTTCCTGCGTGCATCCCTTAAAAAAGACAATCATTCTTGCTCGTCTACACAAACATGTGTTACCTAAGATATCTCCCTCTGACTTTTACTATCCAACCCATTGCAAATCCAACCTCACATTGCATAAGTGGCTACTCCTATTATTACACGCATATTGAAGTCCTACAGTTCTTGTTATGAGAGTGGAAACTTAAGTGTCATAAGGAATTCTGAGACACATAGACCATCTACAAACTGGTCAAAAGTGTGAAAAAAATAAAAATTCACAGGCTCCAAAAATTAAAACATGTTTCCACATTCCTCACTTCCACAATTTTATATTTAACACTGAAACACATTCACTAATGATTGGCCTATTAAAAATGTTAGAAAGTATTTTTTTAAACAGATCTGTTAAATCTGTTTGAATTCTGATTGGATGATTCAAAGCCTTTGTAAAAATAGCTGATACACAAATGTGACATCAATTGAATTCAAAATGTATGTGCCAAGTTGCATGGCAAGCGACCTACAGTTATGGCAATGAGCCATATTACTTTAGGGAATCATTGTTTATTTGTATTATTTTT
Organism: Xyrauchen texanus; assembly: GCF_025860055.1. Classification (NCBI taxonomy): domain Eukaryota; kingdom Metazoa; phylum Chordata; class Actinopteri; order Cypriniformes; family Catostomidae; genus Xyrauchen; species Xyrauchen texanus. The sequence continues at coordinate 9,794,054 of NC_068279.1, read as the reverse complement.
TAATAAATTACTTTTTGAACATTGGTTTCTTTTATTAAATCTAGTTCTAGTCTACAGTCAAACACATATTGGTTTTATTGTCATATTAGATTGTTGTTGCAAAATCTGCTACAAACGGTTTAAAAAAGATTATTATTTTTTTACAGTATTTCATCATCAAGGAAACAATCAATAGCATTCAGCCAATAGCACTGAGCCTCAGAGTGCTCTATGTTTCTTATGCCCATCCACTTCAAACCACAGTTGATGTGTTTCTAATTGAGGAGTAGCTCTCTAAAGGTCTTTGATGTCCTGAGGGGCAGTGTAATTGATGGCCATTTCTCTTAAAGTATGATTAATTTTAGATGCCTGGGATAACTCGTTCTTCAGTCTCTCTGGTCGAATGTCCATTTGATGTACTTTCCCAAACAAAGGATGCATATTTTAATACAAGTGCAAGAAAAGTTGTCACTTAAAAATGTCAGGCTGACCTCACTTCAAAGTACTTGACGCAAATTAATTTGCCACCAACCAAAGAAAACAGATCGATATAACTACATCAAGGAGGAATTTTATTATTGACTTGGATAAGGATGACATCATTTGCAAGGAGACTGAACACTTCAAAATGAATGAAATGGATTGGCACATTCTTCATGTATCTACCCGGTCCCAGACATGCTAACAGTGATTGTGCACATGTTCAAAAGAATAGATGGAATTATAGAAATCCCTCTTATCCTCTACCTTTGATGCTCCACTGGTTTTACTTCAGGACACAGATTTTACCTTGAACATCAGTGGTGACCCAGCCCTGCTGAAAAAATAAATGATCAAACCAGCCTAAACTGGTTTGTTGGTCTTAGCTGGCCTCCAAACCTGGTTAGGTGGTTCTGTTTTCTGGCTTTATGGCTTTGGACACATATGGCACTGTCCGACCAGCTAAACCAGCTTAAACCAGTTAAGACCAGCAAACCATCTTTTTAAAATGGATCTATGTGGGGGTTTTTTAACTACCAAAAATTATTAAAAATTTTTAATACACGTAATAATAAGTGTTTATTGCATTTCAGCCATTTTTATTTCCTGATGGTGACATGTCATTTCCCATAATTAAAAGATTTGCTACAGTATAATATAGTACAGTATAATGCTATTGGCAACCCTATGTTTTAGATATCGGTATCTGCCTCCGCCAATAGAAAACCCAAATATCTGTCCACCACTAGTCATGACCCACCAGTTGAAAACAACTGGATTAGTGGAAATGAGGTCAAAAGGGTGTTCAGATGCATCAACTTCTTCAGCACTTCTTCTCCTGCTAATGAGACATTATCATTGAAAACATGGTGCAGTGACAAGGCAAAATGATGATGCTTATAATAAAGGGATGATTGCCATCAGACAGTTGCTCCTAGACTGAAAACATGCAGAGCAGACCAGTTAGAGGTTAAATCTCATAGAGATAAATGATCAAGGAGAGTTGGAGAGAGAGAGAGAGAGAGAGAGAGAGAGATAGATAGAGAGATAGAGAGAGAGAGAGAGAGAGAGAGAGAGAGAGAGAGGTAGAAATAAGTCTTAATCTAGGTTTCTGTCATGTCTTGTATCCAGGTCAAATTAAGATAACTGGACAGGCAGCTTTAGCTCTATTTCTCAGGGATGAGTCCATCTCTCATCCTGATAAAACCCATATCTGCTTGCCTGCCTCCCTCTGTCCAGCGGTATAAATTCAGACTTGAGCAATGGCTTAGATTGGATGTAGTAACTAGAGCAATGAAAGTGTAAAATTACTTATGGTTGTGAATCTATATGAACGACCCACAGAGCTCAGCTCATATTGTGTGGGAAAAGTATGTCATTTTTCATATACTGTAAATTGATTCAGTCCCATCAGTCTATGATTAACCAACCTACAGTGCTAAAAAAATGGGTGTTAGAACATAAGGTTTATGCCTCAAAAAGAATAAAATCTTACAAATGAACAAGACAAAATACACTTAAATCAAAGACAATTTTTTGAAAAAAGTCTGCGTTATTTGTACACGCAGTTTGCGTAGTTTGCCTTCTGAGTCACTAAAGGAATTAAGCATCCTGATCTCATGAAAATTACATAACTTTGGTTTGCTATGAAATCGGATATCAGAAGACTACAAAGGACAGTTTGGACTGCTGAGCGGATTATTAGTTGCCCCCTGCCATCCCTTCAAGAACTGTACACTTCCAGAGTGAGGAAAAAGGCTGGATAAATCACTCTGGACCCCACCTCAGCCCACAACCTTTTTGAACTGTTGCCTTCTGGCTGATGGTTCAGTGCTCTGAGCACTAGAAAAGTCAGGCACAGAAACAGTTTTTTCCCTCAGGATATCCTTCTCACGAACAGTTAAAAACGTCCCCATTGAGCAATAATTATGTGCAATACACAGTTTAGTCTTTTTATATTAATCCAGTTCATCCTACCTCTTCTGACATTATATTCCCTTGCACCGTAACAGATAATATTGAATAACAGATTTGTATTTAAATTTGCACTATATATGTGTGTGTGTATGTACACTACCGGACAAAAGTTTTGAAACACTTACTCATTCTTTATTATAATTTTTTTTATCACATTATAGAATAATAGTAAAGTCATCAAAAAAATTGAATAGCAAATGGAACTTTGGGAATTATGTTGTGACTAAACAAAATCCAAAATAAATAAAAAATGTGTTATATTTTAGCGTCTTCAAAGTAGTCACCCTGTAGGAAGTGAAATGTCCACTGTATTGCTCTTGAAGTCCTAAATGTTTTCCCAAAAACAAATGAGGTGAATGTTAATGCTTTATCAAGTTTTAAATCAACAAAATGCACCAACATTCGCTTAACCTTAAACCTAAAAAAATAAAAGTACATATGCCCCTAAAATCTTGTGCACTTTTGTTTCCCTTGTAAATGTACCCAGCTTAAAGGGTGTTTAGATATTGAAGCTCAAAAAACAACACAAGGATACTGATAAAGAATGTGACACAGAATTGTTGTTTTGACACTATTGCTATTTCACCTGAACATAGTGAAGCTTTTCTCTGCTTTGATAATATGCAGACTGCTTTACCCAGATTTATTTTAAAAATGCATGTGTGCATGCACATTTCATGGAATAGTACTGCTGGTGGCATCAGTTTTGCATTCATGGGGCTTTGCATGAACAATTGAGGGAAAAGAAATAAGGCATTGGAAGAATAGCGACCCACTGGGAAGCAAAATAAATACTTTAATGGCCTGATCAATCAAACCTTCCTTATGCTGCTATGACTGCAGGAACTACATGGTGTTGGAGGAAGGTTATAAATAGCTTTGAATGATATTTGCTCAGCTGCCACAGTAAATATCATAATGTTTTGTTTTTATATGCATTGGAATCCAGCCTTTTGCTTCACGCATGCTTAAGTTTGTGTAATCACACTTTATTAGACATAAGAAATATTTCAAATTCATGCTTGGATTCATATCTCTGCCTTAATCACTAACTGTTGCCCACATTTAAAGGTGATGATGTGTGTGTATATTTTTCATATTAAAATACTTTGTCTTATCCCAGTTTAATGTGGAGAGACAACTATAATCAAGGTTAATTTCTCATAAAAGTGTAAGCACTGTGGAAATGTTTTAGAACATTACTCTGTCTGTTTAAGCAACAAAGCAACATTGACCAAACTAATAGATTAAGTTTGGGGCAAGACTTCCTTTTTTTGACCAATGGAAGACATGCCATGTTCAGGAAATACCTTTGAAAACTCATTATTTTACATAATTTGACTGAATGTTCTCTTACGAGAGGTTCTCTCGTATTGCGTAAGCTAGCTTACGCTACGGGAAAGATTCATCTTTTCTGAGATATTGAAGCCAAAAAATTATCCTTAATTTTTGTATCCATTGTCAACGCAGTCGCGGCAGCTGCAGACCTTGAGCGGGCTATGTAGCGAGCTCATAGGTTGCTCTGCGGCAACTGCTGCAGCCTATAGACGAGCTTGGGCGAACTCGCATCCAATGAGAGGTGTCCGCGCTCACTGCATCAAAGCCCGCCAAAATGGGCATGACTAGAGTGCATATAAGCGTAGTTCAGTAGGCTGGAACCCTGATTTTCATCTCTTCAGCGAAGCTCTTCGCATCACTGAACTGGAAGCCGCGTCGCCGTTCGAGGGGCATCAAGCAAGCGTGGACAGCGTTCGAAGAAGCGGCCGTCTTCGCCACCTTCAGCCGATCCTGCGAGCTACGCCATCCAGCGACGTATCCTTTTTAAAAGCAAGCTAGTTCTTAAGAACTTCACAAAAAGTACTGGCGTCTTTTTAAGATGCCTCGCTCCACTTGCGCCTCATGCGCGCTCCTCTCAGCACCGGAGACTGCCACATCATCTGCGCTCTCTGCCTGGGACTGGGGCATGCAGAGCTCGCCCTCGCCAGGCGGATGTGATCTCTGCGAGGAGCTGCCGATGTCGACCCTGCAGGCTCGACTCGAAGCACTCAGGACCAAAGCCGCCCGCGCGCCTTCCGTTCAGCCACGCAGAAAAAGCGCCGCTCTCAAAGGCTGCGGAAACAATGGTTGAAGCGATTGCCTGCGCTGGAGCCCATCCCTCGAGCATCGCCTTCACCCTCCCGCCCACCGGGACGCGCAGTTGCCGCCCGGCGGCTGCTCTGCTGCCATCTCGGACGAAGAAGCGGAGGATAAGGGCTGTTCCATCATGGCTCGGACAGCGAGGAGTGGTCAGGCTCACGCGCCTCCTCCTCGGCCCAGGAATCCAGCAGGACCGCGCCGAGTCAAAGGGGAACTAACACGCCTCCTCACACAGGCCGTCGACTGCCTCGGGCTCGAGTGGTCACCGCCCCTTGAGCAGGCACCCAACAGACTTGACGGCTGCTTTCTACAGAGCCGCCGCCAGCACTTCCGCTACCCAAGCCGCTCCCTCCCTGCCGAACTCCACGCCGAGCTTTCCAAATCATGGAGCAGCGCCTTTCTCGGCCAGGGTCCGATCCCACGTCTCCACCTCTCTTGCTTCGGTGGGCGGCGCCACTGAGAAGGGCTACGCTTCCATCCCTCCGGTCGAGGATGCGGTAGCAGCACACCTTTGCCCGCCCTCCGCGAGATGGTGGTCTAAACCAGTGCTCCCGTCTAAGGCCTGCAGAACAACTTCCGCCTGTGTTGGCGCGCCTATTCGCCGCCCGGCCAAGCTGCATCTGCTCTGCACTCTATGGCCGTCCTACAGATCCTCCAAGCGGACCTTCTGCGGGAGTGGGATGAGGAAAGTAGGCATCCAGAGGCGGTTGCAGACATACGGAGTGCTACGGACCTCGCCCTCCAGCGCTACCAAAGCTGCAGCCCAAGCTATAGGGAAGTGCATGGCCGCGCTGACTGTGACCGAGAGACATCTGTGGTTAACGCTAGCCGACATGGGAGAAGCAGAGCGCTCTACATTCCTCAACGCACCGCTCTCTCCATCCGGTCTCTTCGGCTCCGCGGTGAGTGGTATCGCGTCGCGCTAGCTCCTCTGCAGGCCGCTCACGTGATCAGCCTCCTGCACGAGCCTCTTCACACTGCCCAGCTCAACAATCTCAGACTTCTCAGCGTCGACAGGGCGGCCGTCCTCGATCGCGCTCAGACAGCCGCCGCAGACCGCCGCCCCCCCGCGGGCCTCGATTTAAGGTAACGCTGAAACCAGAGCAACCGAAGTCTTCCTAACTTTGTTGAACAAACGACGGCTCAGTCCCGCCGAGGTCAGACCACCGTCAAAGCTTTGCCCCTGTCAGTCCCCTTCTCTCAGGCTACTACAGTGGTGATTTTAGCAGCCAACAAGCCGGTGACACTGCCCGCTTGCCTGCACTCAAGCGCCCGTTTTCATGGCGACCCAAATAAATCTTGTAAAGAGCAAACATGTCTTATGTGTAGAAAATGTGCCCACAACCCAGTGTTCAGCCCCTACACACAAGCATAACACATCCCGTGCCCCCACCAGAGCACGCTCACATAAAGCGATTACTGAACCGCTCGAGCGCTAGAGTCAATAAATGCGCCCACGAATATGTCGCTGCGCCCATTCTCTGCCAGCTCTGTTACACGGCCAGCAAACATTCCTCTGTGTGTAAGTCCCGTGCCCATGACTATGCTTGCGCATCACGTAACAGATGTGACTCTTTCCCCATTCATTCCAATCGGAAAGTCACTCACAAAACAGCCTGTTCATGCTGTCTGCGAGCAATCATGCATGAACACACTAAAGCAGCTCTCACATTTTGTTCAGCTCTGTGTGCGGCAATCAGAGCGAATTGGCCATTCACCCTCTAGCGTTACGCTTCAAAGCGTGGGAAGCTATTCCAGGGATATCCAAGTGGGTGTTAAGCACAATACAACAGGGCTATTTGCTACAGTTCGATCGCCGCCCTCCTCGCTTCAGAGCTGGCTCGAAACCACTGTGAACACGGAAGCAGCGTGCATGCTTCGTTCAGAAATAGCAAGCCTTCTGTGCAAAGGGCCATAGAGAAAGTGCCACCCTCTCTGAGCGAGTCGGCGCTTTACAGCCGTTATTTTCTTGTTCCCAAGAAAGACGGCGGCCTCAGACCCATATTAGATCTCAGGGTTTTGAACAAGGTGCTTGCAAAAGACCATTCAAAATGCTTACAATCAGGAAACTCCTCGCGCATGTGCGCCAGAGGGACTGGTTTATTTCTCTCGATCTGAAAGATGCATACTTTCAGATTCAGATAAATCCCCGTCACAGGCCATTCTTGAGATTCGCCTTCGACGGCCAGGTTAATCAATACACCGTCCTCCCGTTTGGCCTGTCCTTAGCACCCCGTACTTTCACGAAGTGCATGGATGCGGCACTCACACCCCTGTGGAGTCAGGGTTTGCGAATTTTGAACTATTTGGACGACTGGCTGATTATGGCACAGTCACATATGGAGCTTCTGTCTCACAGAGCAGTTCTCCTCAGCCATCTGAACAGTTTGGGTCTTGCAGTCAATTGGACCAAGAGCTCACTACAGCCCAGTCAGACAATTTCCTTCCTTGGAATAGAACTAGACTCCGTGGCAATGACGGCTCGCTTATCTACACAGCCGCGCCGTGTTCAGCGACTAGCCGCATCTTTTCAGATGAACAGCCTCACGCCTCTGAAGAAATTCCAGAGAGTGCTAGGTTACATGGCCTCAGCCGCAGCAGTACTTCAGCTGGGTTTACTGCACATGCGCCGCTTCAGCATTGGCTAAACACCCGCGTCTCGCCGGGTTTGGGCCACAGGCCGCCAGCCCATCAAGGTGACTCAGACCTGTATATCAGCTCTGCAGCCCTGGACAGTGGCCGAATGGTATCAGCGGGGAGTGACAATGGGAGCTGTATCTCGCCGAAAAGTCATCTCGACAGACGCGTCCAACACGGGTTGGGGCGCGGTCTGCGAGGGCTCTCCGGTTTTCGGCCTATGGTCAGTTCAGGAAAAGCTCCTTCACATAAATTGTCTGGAAATGATAGCGGACCAGGACTGGCCCAGACGCCCGCTTTACGCCTTCCCTCCCGTCTCGCTATTGCCACAGGTAATGCAGAGGATCAGGGAAACGCGTCACTCGGTGCTCCTCATAGCCCCGCATTGGGAGAATCAGACATGGTTCCCGGAGCTTACACAGCTGTCACTTACAGCGCCGTGGCCCATCCCAGTGAGAGCAGATCTCCTCTCTCAAGCTCAGCGGCACAATCTGGCATCCCCACCCAGAGCTGGGCTGCATGCGTGGGTGATCAACGACTACCCGTCGCTCTGCCAGAAGGAGTAATAAACACCATCATACACGCTAGAGCCCCTTCCACGAGAAGACTCTATGCGTCAAAATGGTCTGTGTTCTCAAAATGGTGCACCGACAGAGACCTGGACCCGCGGACATGTGGGGTGTCGTCGCTGCTCGTATTCCTACAAGAGCTGCTGGATAAGGGCAGATCCCCATCCACGCTCAAAGTGTATGTGGCGGCCGTTGCGGCGTTCGCTGAACCCCTGCACGGCCAGTCATGGTGTAAAAATGAGCTGGTCATCCGCTTCCTCAGGGCAGCTAGAAGGATGAACCCCCCGCGCCCCCCATAGGTTCCTATCTGGGATCTTTCTATAGTTCTCGAAACTATGAAAGCCCCCCCTTTCGAACCACTTCAATCCGTGGATTTGAAATACCTTTCACTCAAAACCGTTTTTCTGACTGCCCTGTCATCAGTCAAACGTGTGGGAGACCTTCATGCGCTGTCTGTCAGCGCTGCGTGTCTTGAGTTTGGACCAAGTGACTCCAAGGTCATTTTAAAGCCTAGACACGGCTATGTTCCCAAGGTGATCGGTACTCCTTTCAGAGCACAGGTAATTTCCCTATCGGCGCTGCCAGCACCTGATAGCGAACGCAACGCCAATCTCCTTTGCCCGGTCAGAGCACTGAGATTGTATACTGCGCGCTCCAATATGGAAGTGCCCGCTCTGCAGGCAAAACTACTAGCGGTTTAATTCGCTACAGCTCCCCTGGTGAGCTGCACTGATGGGTCACATTCCACACAGACCGGCACCGCCGCTCTGTCGTTCCCTTCCCACTATGTGCTTATGTATTACACAATCAATGACCCGCATTCTTGCCGGCCAAATATTATTTCCCCACTCATAAGGGCTCCCCCGGGTCCCCCCTTAATTCCCTGGGGCTCATACAGAGGATGCTTGGCGCGCACGGCGTTGACAATGGGTTCCCGTAGCGTAAGCTAGCTTACGCAATACGAGAGAACCTCTCGTAAGAGAACGTATCGGTTACCTAACCTCGGCTCTCTCTAGATGAGGGAACGAGTGTTGCGTAGCCGGCCGTGCTCGCGCCACGGCGACTTTTCGCTTCAGTCAATGAAAACCAGGTTTCCAGCCTACGAACTACGCTTATATGCACTCTAGTCACGCCCATTTTGGCGGGCTTTGATGCAGTGAGCGCGCGGACGCCTCTCATTGGATGCGAGTTCGCCCAAGCTCGTCTATAGGCTGCAGCAGTTGCCGCAGAGCAACCTATGAGCTCGCTAGATAGCCCGCTCAAGGTCTGCAGCTGCCGCACTGCGTTGACAATGGATACAAAAATTAAGGATAATTTTTTTGGCTTCAATATCTCAGAAAAGATGACTCTTTCCCATAGCGTAAGCTAGCTTACGCAATACTCGTTCCCTCATCTAGAGAGAACCGAGGTTACGTTAGGTAACTGATACGGTTTTGGATATCAGTGGAGTGCTGAAGTGATAAATCATTGCAGCTGTACTGTTCTCCAAATGCTGCTCCCTAAAGTCAACATTTAACATCACCATTATTGACTCACAAACTCTATGAGAAACTTTTATATGTGTGAATATGTAAGTGCACATTTAAAAAAAAACTAAATCAAGGTAAGCTGTTACTCCAATAGATCGGCTAAAGCGATTTTCTGTGGAGGACAGGCCAAGTCATTAAATATCATTGACAGGAGGTGATTGTTGGAGGGGGCAGGGGGTAGGAGGGTATCTAATGGATAGGACTGATGGATGGATGGATGGATGGATGGATGGATGGATGGATAAAAATACACAATGCTATCAGAAGAATTTTTCACTGATTCTAATGGAGTACGTGTGGGAGAAATCTAGAGTAAAGTGAGGATTATTGTGAGTTATTGGAAATGAATGGTGTGGGCCAGGGGTTGATTGGATTGGTAATCTGGCATTCCGGGCATTTTCCAGGTGGGCCGACACACTTTGGGGACTGGCACGGACTGGCGAAATTGGGAGAAATGGGCCGGTCGCGATAATCTGAAATGAGCCATTTCGTTATGCAGACAGGCCATAGAATGGTGCCATGATATGCCGAAAGGGGGCAGCGATATGCAGAAAAGCCCAGTTTCTGTTAAAAATCCCAGGCCGTTTTCTCTTCCCAATCCACCCCTGGTGTGGGCTGGTGGAGGATAGAGGCTAATCTTATATCTGGGTGGCACAGCTAAATGTGATGGACGAATGCCATTAATACTTCCTGGACAAGTGCTTCAATATTGTAGAGTTTATATAATGCATTAACATTGAACGTGTTAAATGTTTAAGCCAAATGAATAAATAGTAATTAGACTTTAATTTGAAAAACAAATATGTGGAATGAGAGCACTGGCCAGGGTGCAATTCAGCTGCAATCAGCGCTTACCTGCTTCTCCTCAATTCGGACCTGAAAATAATTTATGGATGTTGTAATGAAGGAAGTGGCCATGCAAATATTACCCTCTGGTATTACAAATTACACACTAATGGTTTTAGTGCAGCATTAGGCCACTGTGATTTGTAATTGTTATGTTGGCTGCATAAATGAAAACTAAATCAGAACGATGCTTTAAACCACTTTTCATATATAGGGGTGGGTGGTATATCCAAAATCTTGTATCATTTTAAGGGCAATTTTATATCACGTTAATGTTAGATATCACAATATAGTTGTTTTTGCTGGAAATGTAATTCATAAATAGTTTAAATATGAAATAACTATGTGGTAATGCCTGGTTTTTATTATCCAGTGAATACTTAACAACGTTGTCTCAACTTGTTTGGGATACATTTATCTTTGCATTTTTACATTCCTCCATGTTTCTTGGTTGATCTAACATGTAAATAACGTATTTTGTGAGTTGTGCGTAGTTGAAGAGTTGAAGTAGTCCTCTACCTGTAGTTAGGTGATTATCCTACCATTCTCTTTTATTCCATTTCTCGCATTCTTTTATTTAATCTCTTACAATCAAAGCTGATTTCCTGAAACTCTCAAATGTTTTCAAGTTGCAATGTAAAAGAGAAATAACGTGTATCTTAAAGGGTACCTATTATGGCATTTAAAATGTTCCTAATATTGTTTTGGGAGTCCCCAACAACAGTTTTACATGCATGCAATGACAAAAAACACTTTTGTTGTCTTATAATATGCATTTATGTTTACCTGATTTGCTCACCGACTCCCAAATGATTCGTTCAACGACTCATTTTTCCAAACCCCTCCTTTGCGTGACGCTAATCTGCGGTGATTGGTCAGATGACCCAGTCAGTTGTGATTGGTATACTCTGTGCAGAGATTGTCGGAAACGGAACGCCAATCACCACTTTGTAGTAAAAAAAATCAAAATCAGAGAAGGAATTTGAGTTGATTTATGTTAGCGATCATAGCCCAAAGTTCGGTGGTAAACACCCAATCAGTTATTGTTTGCATTAGCCCAACGCATAAACATATTGATAAAGCACTGCATTACTACAAGTTATTGCTCTATTCTTTATGATAACTCCAATAACATCGACAAACATTTCACATATTTCAAAAAAATTGACATTGGAGACCTAGAAGCTGCGCTGAGCGTAACTTACACAACACACACAAATACTTATTAAGCATGCTAAAAAACACATAAAAGCAACAATTATTAATAAAACTTACAGGGTGTGATTCGGAGGAGGAAGCTGATCCAAATAAACTTGGTACTGAACCTTCCTTTAGTATCAACCGGCTCGCGAATCCACACTTGAAAGCATTCATGTTCGTAAAGCAATCGTCATTAAAATGACGCGAACACAGCACAAGGTTCGGGCTATACTTGTGTGGTATAGTTGTAAATATAAACTCTAGCCACTGATTCTTCACATGCTCGTCCCTGGGCAGTGAAAAAAAGGTCGCTTTTGATATGCACTTCAGAACACAGCGTCTTGTTGTCGACATGATGTTTTCAAGTTTTCCCTGGTGTCTGCTCGCGCAATGAGTGGGCGCGGCCAATTTGATAATTTTCCGTCTTGACGTCACAACGAAAAGGAAAATGACTCGTTGGAAAATCGATTCATTACATTGACTCAGAGTCGACTCCTACTTTTGAGAGACAATAACTTTTTTTACGGTGAACTTTCATATATAAAACTTTGCAGGATGTTTTTGTTCACTTAAATTTATGTTACACATTACATGAAAGGTAATTTTCAAAATTCCATAATAGGTGCCCTTTAAATAAAGTGTATTCCACATACTGTAGCAGAGATGCTGAACATGGCCTGATATAGAGTCAGCTATAAATAAGAAATAGATATAGATTTTATAATCCACCATTCTGTTATAAAAATTTAATATATTCAGTGAGACAAAGGAAGTTCTATATTCACTAATAAATAATAATAAAATGCTTAAAGTTGTATTGTCTTATTATTTAGCGATACCAGTTCATCTACTAGCTCAAAATGAGTTTTTATGCAATATCGATGCATCTACACTTTTACTGTCCTGGCTCTATATAATTCGATTAATTATTTGTTCAATATACTTTCTCGTGTGCAAACAACTTTGGTACTGCTCAATAATGTGACAGCTCTGAGCTTTTTATCTGTTAAATTCGCTCTAATCATATTTTATGAAATATAACCCATTCCTGAGGCCTGTAATCCTCAGCCATATTAAAATAGAGAGTAAAGTCCACACAGGCTAGGAGCGACGTGGTTCCCCCACAGCTTAGGATGGATGGGTGGGGGAGGGAGGGGCTTTAAAATAAGATGTTGATCAAATACTCAAGTACTTATGGTTGCCATTGTAACCAGTGAGCATTTACAGTGTGAAATAGCGGTAATATTGGAATGACTTTCTCCACTAGAAAAGGGCAACAGTTAAAATACATATAAATAAAAAAATTGATTGTTGTTTTAGACCAATAAGAATTCTCCTCTTCCATGGAATGCAAAATCCTAGACAGAAGCCTCAGTCGTCATTCATTTTTAATGTTTGGAAAAAAAAAATGCAATGAAAGTGAATGTTGACTGAGAATTCTGGTTCCTGTAGTCTGCCTTACATCTTATTTTGTGTTTCTAGGGGGAAAAAGTGATACGGAATTGTAACAACATGAGGGTTAACTGTCCCTTTAAGGCATGTGTTGAGGGCTACTTAGTAACAGTCTGTATGTAAGTCTTATTTGAGGTAAGACAACTAATCTTTAGTTTTGAGGTGTCAGGTTATTTTATAGTTCTTTCATTCCTTTCTTGTTTTTACCAATCTCAGAAATGCTCTAGGGTGTCATTTATCTCATAAATGCATATGTTTCTAATAAAACTTTGCTCTAGCATTTTCAGCTTAATCTAAGTGTATTCTGCAATATTTTTGCTTTCTTTATTTGCAATAATTTTGCAAACATGATCATTATTTAATTGCAAACACATTCACCACTCAATTACGTGTTTTTGTCAATATGAAAACGTATCGGTTACCTAACGTAACCTCGGTTCTCTCTAGATGAGGGAACGAGTATTGCGTAAGCTAGCTTACGCTACGGGAAAGATTCATCTTTTCTGAGATATTGAAGCCAAAAAATTATCCTTAATTTTGTATCCATTGTCAACGCAGTGCAGCAGCTGCAGACCTTGAGCGGGCTAGCTAGCGAGCTCATTGGTTGCTCTGCGGCAACTGCTGCAGCCTATAGACGAGCTTGGGCGAACTCGCATCCAATGAGAGGCGTCCGCGCGCTCACTGCATCAAAGCCCGCCAAAAAGGGCGTGACTAGAGTGCATATAAGCGTAGTTCGTAGGCTGGAACCCTGGTTTTCATTGACTGAAGCGAAAAGTCGCTGCGTGGCGTGAGCACGCGCCGGCTACGCAATACTCGTTCCCTCATCTAGAGAGAACCGAGGTTACGTTAGGTAACCGATACGTTCTCTTACGAGAGGTTCTCTCGTATTGCGTAAGCTAGCTTACGCTTACGGGAACCCATTGTCAACGCCGTCGCGCCAAGCATCCTCTGTATGAGCCCCAGGGAATTAAGGGGAACCCGGGGAGCCCTTATGAGTGGGGAAATAAGATTTGGCCGGCAAGAATGCGGGTCAGTGTTTGTGTAATATATAAGCACATAGTGGGAAGGGAACGACAGAGTGGCGGTGCCGGTCTGTGTGGAATGTGTCCCATCAGTGCAGCTCACCAGGGGAGCTGTAGCGTATTAAACCGCTAGTAGTTTTGCCTGCAGAGCGGGCACTTCCATATTGTAAAATCTGACAAATGTGGAGGGGGAAGTCCATCCCGCTGCCACACATATGTCGTGAATGGGAATCCCGCTGAACCATGCCCAGGAGGATGCCATGCCTCTAGTGGAGTGAGCCCTAATGCCCAACGGGCATGGCAGGTCTTTTGACGCGTATGCAGCAGCAATAGCGTCCACTATCCATCTAGATAGTGTCTGTTTCGAGGCGGCGAGGCCTTTGGTGCGCCCTCCGAACGAAACGAAAAGCTGCTCAGAGCGTCTGAAAGCGGCGGAGCGCGCGGTATACAATCTCAGTGCTCTGACTGGGCAAAGGAGATTGGCGTCGCGTTCACTATCGGATGCTGGTAGCGCCGATAGGGAAATGACCTGTGCTCTGAAAGGAGTACCGATCACCTTGGGAACATAGCCGTGTCTAGGTTTTAAAATGACCTTGGAGTCACTTGGTCCAAACTCAAGACACGCAGCGCTGACAGACAGCGCGTGAAGGTCTCCCACATGTTGGACTGATGACAGGGCAGTCAGAAAAACGGTTTTGAGTGAAAGGTATTTCAAATCCACGGATTGAAGTGGTTCGAAAGGGGGGGCTTTCATAGTTTTGAGAACTATAGAAAGATCCCAGATAGGAACCGATGGGGGGCGCGGGGGGTTCATCCTTCTAGCTCCCCTAAGGAAGCGGATGACCAGCTCGTTTTTTCCCCATGACTGGCCGTGCAGGGGTTCAGCGAACGCCGCAACGGCTGCCACATACACTTTGAGCGTGGATGGGGATCTGCCCTTATCCAGCAGCTCTTGTAGGAATACGAGCAGCGACGACACCCCACATGTCCGCGGGTCCAGGTCTCTGTCGGTGCACCATTTTGAGAACACAGACCATTTTGACGCATAGAGTCTTCTTGTGGAAGGGGCTCTAGCGTGTATAATGGTATTTATTACTCCTTCTGGCAGAGCGACGGGTAGTCGTTGATCACCCACGCATGCAGTGCCCAGCGCTCTGGGTGGGGATGCCAGATTGTGCCGCGAGCTTGAGAGAGGAGATCTGCTCTCACTGGGATGGACCACGGTGCTGTCAGTGACAGCTGCGTAAGCTCCGGGAACCATGTCTGATTCTCCCAACGCGGGGCTATGAGGAGCACCGAGTGACGCGTTTCCCTGATCCTCTGCATTACCTGTGGCAATAGCGAGACGGGGGGGAAGGCGTAAAGCGGGCGCCTGGGCCAGTCCTGGGCCAGCGCGTCCTCGCTTTTCGAGAAAAATATCGGG
This sequence comes from Xyrauchen texanus, assembly GCF_025860055.1. Classification (NCBI taxonomy): domain Eukaryota; kingdom Metazoa; phylum Chordata; class Actinopteri; order Cypriniformes; family Catostomidae; genus Xyrauchen; species Xyrauchen texanus. The sequence goes on along the minus strand of NC_068279.1, from coordinate 9,778,804 downwards.
CAGTGAGAGTTCTCTTCTGACGCAAAGAGGTCTATCTCTGCTCTGCCGAATAGGTGCCATAACGTCTGGACTATTTGAGCGTGCAGGGACCATTCCCCTGGGGGAATATTGTCTCTGGACAGTCTGTCCGGGCCGTCGTTCAGGTGGCCTGGCACGTGCGTCGCCCTCAGCGAGCGCAGGTGGCACTGGGACCAACTCAGTATGCGTTCCGTCAGATGGAAAAGGTTCCTGGATCTGACACAGCCCTGACGGTTTAGGTAGGATACCACAGATCTGTTGTCCGAACGGACCAGGACGTGGTGACCCTGAATGACCGGGAGAAAGCGCACGAGTGCGTACTCGACCGCTATCATTTCCAGACAATTTATGTGAAGGAGCTTTTCCTGAACTGACCATAGGCCGAAAACCGGAGAGCCCTCGCAGACCGCGCCCCAACCCGTGTTGGACGCGTCTGTCGAGATGACTTTTCAGCGAGATACAGCTCCCATTGTCACTCCTCGCTGATACCACTCGGCCACTGTCCACGGCTGCAGAGCTGAAATACAGGTCTGAGTCACCTTGATGGGCTGGCGGCCTGTGGCCCAAGCCCGGCTAGACGCGTGGTGCTTAGCCAATGCTGAAGCGGGCGCATGTGCAGTAAACCCAGCTGAAGTACTGCTGCGGCTGAGGCCATGTAACCTAGCACTCTCTGGAATTTCTTCAGCGGCGTGAGGCTGTTCATCTGAAAAGATGCGGCTAGTCGCTGAACACGGCGCGCGCGCTGTGTAGATAAGCGAGCCGTCATTGCCACGGAGTCTAGTTCTATACCAAGGAAGGAAATTGTCTGACTGGGCTGTAGTGAGCTCTTGGTCCAATTGACTGCAAGACCCAAACTGTTCAGATGGCTGAGGAGAACTGCTCTGTGAGACAGAAGCTCCATATGTGACTGAGCCATAATCAGCCAGTCGTCCAAATAGTTCAGAATTCGCAAACCCTGACTCCGCAGGGGTGCGAGCGCCGCATCCATGCACTTCGTGAAAGTACGGGTGCTAAGGACAGGCCGAACGGAAGGACGGTGTATTGATAAACCTGGCCGTCGAAGGCTGAATCTCAAGAATGGCCTGTGACGGGATTTATCTGAATCTGAATGTATGCATCTTTCAGATCGAGAGAAATAAACCAGTCCCCTGGCGCACATGCGCAAGGAGTTTCCTGATTGTAAGCATTTTGAACGGTCTTTTTGCAAGCACCTTGTTCAAAACCCTGAGATCTAATATGGGTCTGAGGCCGCCGTCTTTCTTGGGAACAAGAAAATAACGGCTGTAAAGCCCCGACTCAGAGAGGGTGGCACTTTCTCTATGGCCCTTTTGCACAGAAGGCTTGCTATTTCTGAACGAAGCATGCACGCTGCTTCCGTGTTCACAGTGGTTTCGAGCCGCGCTCTGAAGCGAGGAGGGCGGCGATTGAACTGTAGCAAATAGCCCTGTTGTATTGTGCTTAACACCCACTTGGATATCCCTGGAATAGCTTCCCACGCTTTGAAGCGTAACGCTAGAGGGTGAATGGCCAATTCGCTCTGATTGCCGCACACAGAGTGCTGAACAAAATGTGTGAGCGCGTTTAGTGTGTTTATGCATGATTGCTCGCAGACAGCATGAACAGGCTGTTTTGTGAGTGACTTCCCGATTGGAATGAATGGGGAAAGAGTCACATCTGTTACGTGATGCGCAAGCATAGTCATGGGCACGGGACTTACACACAGAGGAATGTTTGCTGGCCATGTAACAGAGCGGGCAGAGAATGGGCGCACGCACGTATTCGTGGGCGCATTTATTGACTCTAGCGCTCGAGCGGTTCGTAACCGCTTTATGTGAGTGTGCTCTGGTGGGGACACGAGACATGCAGTGCTTGTGTGCAGAAGTGAACACTGGATTGTGGGCATGTTTTCTACACATAGGGCTGGTCGTGTGACAGAGCGGCCAGAGAATGGGCGCGCGCACGCATTTGTGGGCGCCTTCATTGACTCTGATGCTCGAGCGGTTCGTAACCGCTTTATGAGAGCATGCTCTGATAGGGGCACGGGATGTGTTATGCTTGTGTGTAGGGGCGAACACAGGGTTGTGGGCACATTTTCTACACATAAGACATGTTTGCTCTTTACAAGATTTATTTGGGTCGCCGTGAAAACGGCGTTTGAGTGCAGGCAAGCGGGCAGCGTCACCGGCTTGTTGGCTGCTAAATTCACCACTGCAGTAGCCTGAGAGAAGGGGACTGACAGGGGGCGAAGCTTTGACGGTGGTCCGGCCGCGGCGGGACTGAGCCGGCGTTTGTTCAACAAAGCTAGGAGGACTTCGGTTGTTCAGGTTTAAGTGCAATCTTAGGCCGAGGCCCGCGGGGGGGGGGGCGGTGGTCTACGGCGGCTGTCTGAGCGCGATCTGGGGTGGCCGCCCTGTCGGCGCTGGGACGTCTGGCTTTGTTGAGCTGGGCGCTGTGAAGATGCTCGTGCAGGAGGCTGGTTACGTGGGCGGCCTGCATAGGAGCTAGCGCGGCGAGGCAGGAAGAGATTCATGGCTTGGTTGGCTTTCTGGACTTCCGAAAAACGGTCAACAATGCCACTTACCGCGGAACCGAATAGACCGGACGGAGAGAGCGGCACGTTGAGGAACGTGGAGCGCTCAGTTTCTCCCATGTCGGCTAGCTGTCTCTCGGTTACAGTCAGCGAGGCCATGCACTTCCCTATAGCTTGGGCTGCAGCTTTGGTGGCGCGAAGGGCGAGGTCCGTCGCGCTCCTTAGATCTGTAACAGCCTCTGGGTGCCTGCCTCTCTCATCCCACTCCCGAAGAAGGTCCGCTTGGAGGATCTGCAAGACGGCCATGGAATGCAGAGCAGATGCGGCTTGGTCGACAGCGGAATAGGCGCGGCCAACACAGGCGGAAGTATTTCTGCAGGCCTTAGACGGGAGCACTGGTTTAGACCGCCATCTCGCGGAGGGCGGGCAAAGGTGTGCTGCTACCGAATCCTCGACCAGGGGGATGGAAGAGTAGCCCTTCTCGGCGGCGCCGTCCACTGAAGCGAGAGCGGTGGAGACGTGGGATTGAGTCCTGGCCGAGAGAGGCGCGTTCCACAATTTAGAGAGCTCGGCGTGGAGTTCCGGCAGGAAGGGAAGGGCCACGCGGTGACGTCTTTGAAGAAAACAGCCGTCGAGTCTGTTGGGAGCCTGCTCAGGGGGCGGTGACCACTCGAGCCCGAGGTGGTCGACGGCCTGTGTGAGGAGGCATATCAGTTCCCCTTCGACTCCGGCGCAGGTCCTGCTGGATTCCTGGGCCGTTGAGGAGGCTTGTGACCACTCCTCGCTGTCCGAAGCCATGATGGAACAGCAGCCTTTGTCCTCCGCCTCGCTCTCCGAGGTGGCAGCAGTGCGGCCGCTCGGCGGCAACTGCGCGTCCCGGGGGGGCGGGGAGGGTGAACGCGATGCTCGAGGGAGGGGCTCCGGCGAGACAGTCGCTTCTAAAACAAGTCCGGCAGCCTTTGGGAGCGGCGCTTCTTCCGGCGCGGCGAAACAGAAGGCGGCACGGCAGCTCCGGTTTTGCATACTTCGAGTCGAGCCCGCAGGGTCGACATCGGAAGCTCCTCGCAGAGGTCGCATCCGCCGTCAGCGAGGGCGAGCTCTGCATGCCCCAGTCCCAGGCAGAGAGCGCAGATGATGTGTCGGTCTCTGGCGCTGAGAGGAGCGCGGCATGAGCCGCAGGAAGTGCGAGGCATCTTTAAAAAGACGCTCGATACTCTTTTGTGAAGTTCGCTGAGGAACTTAGCTTGTTCTAAAAAAGGATACGTCGCCGGATGGCGTAGCTCGCAGGATGGCTGAAGGTGGCGAAGACGGCTGGCTTCTTCGAGCGCTGTCCACGCTTGCTAGATGCCCCTCGAACGGCAATGCGGCTTCCAGTTCAGAGATGCGAAGAGCTTCGCTGAAGAGATGAAAATCAGGGTTCCAGCCTACGAACTACGCTTATATGCACTCAAGTCACGCCCTTTTTGGCGGGCTTTGATGCAGTGAGCGCGCGGACACCTCTCATTGGATGCGAGTTCGCCCAAGCTCGTCTATAGGCTGCAGCAGTTGCCGCAGAGCAACCAATGAGCTCGCTAGCTAGCCCGATCAAGGTCTGCAGCTGCCACACTGCGTTGACAATGGATACAAAATTAAGGATAATTTTTTGGCTTCAATGTCTCAGAAAAGATGAATCTTTCCCGTAGCGTAAGCTAGCTTACGCAATACGAGAGAACCTCTCTTAAGAGAACTACATAGCTGAATGTTGTCCCTGTATCAACACATATACTTTTCAATGTAATATTAGAACAATTCAATGGTAAAAATTCCAAGGTATATACAACTATACAGTGGCCAAATATAGACTATTGTAATATATTGTATTATATTACATTATATTATATTTAGGGCTGTCTATCGATTACATTTTTTAATCAAATTAATTACATGGTGTCCCAAATAATTCATCGCGATTAATCGCATTTAATCATATATACAAATATTTGCTGAGAAAGCCCCTCATATAACAAGAATTCAATATATAATGATTATACATATTTATATCAATATATAATTATACATAGTTATCTTTAAATATAAAAAAAATTTATATATATATATATATATATAAAATAAAAAATATTCAGATAATTAAAATGCATTACATTCTTGTAGCAGAAGAGTTAATCATTGATAAGACGATACAAAAAGCGGCTTTAGAATACAATGTATTGTTTACTACCATATTATTGATCATAAGACAGTCATTGGCATACAGTTCACATCAATCCATTTCACAAGTGAATTTGTCAATCAGTTGGAGATTTATTATGAGGGCTTGTTTAAGGACCGGCAATGTAAACCTGTGTCAGCTATGCTTATGTAGTGTCTCGGATGCGTCGCATCATAAACATAAAAAGTTAAATATAGTTTAATACTCAATCTTTAAACACATCTTGAGATCCCTTAGTTCGCATTTGTGCTCCTTCAAATGTTTTGAATGCAAGAACGTAACACATGTCTGTGTTGTTCTGCCTACTGCAGTGTTTTCTTCACTGTATAAACTGTGCGTTGCTCATACAGCTGAAATTTTACTTACTGCCCTCTGGAGTAAATAGATGGTAATACAAGCTTGCATTTCTCAGGAATCTTCCTTATTATGGTCCGGGGGTATTGCGATTAATTGCGTTCATTTTTTTAAAGCATTATTTTTTGTAAAATGAATCGCACTGAATTAAAATGTTAAATCGACAGCCCTAATTCTATTCTATTCTATTCTATTCTATTCTATTCTATTATATTATATTATATTATATTATATTATATTATATTTAGGTACCTGAAATAGGGTCCCAGTTATCAAGGTGTTATCAAGTCTCCAAATGAATGTAATCTAGTGATAATATGGCACATTTCAGTGACATAAAGTATATACTTGAGTGTATTCCAGGTAGGCACTTGAAATATGACTGCACTAAGTAAGACTAAATTCTGAAATTATTCTGAATATACTAATTGTAAGCCCAGTTTTGAATTCTTGTAGTGTGTGTGTGTGTGTGTGTGATGTGTCCATGATCCTATACAGCTGTGGCAGGAGCTGTGAAAACCAAGCAGTTGATGTATTGATCTCGAAATTCAAAAAGGTTTGAATTCTGCTCACAGTTTAGAGGAAGATGCAGCCTTTCTCTTTCTATTCCCTTTATATGTTATATTCCCTTTATATTTTCCCACTGGGGTCAATAAAGTATGGCTGTGGTTTAAATAAGGCCAGCAGTCCTGGAATACTGTCATGTGAAACAAAAAAAACAACAGCAACACTAAACCATATATAAACCTTGTTACCATGGCATTGAAGTCAGGTTGACCTGATCAGGGGCAACAGAGTGAGCGCATTTCTCTTCCAACTCAGGTGCAGAATTCAGCTCACATGGGTGTTGAATATTTTATTAATCTCTGCTTGCAGCTACTAGAGATCACAGGGGTAATGAAGTATGGTGCCTTTGCCTGTTTCTCCTTCAGTTTAGGGCTTTAACCCTTGAATTGTGTCAAATAACTGCAGTTAATACAGATTTAAGTGGATTCATATATTACTTTTGAGCTCATGGCGTTTTGTAAGCGTATTCTGCAATATTTTTGCTTTATTTGTATATAGAACTTTATTTGTAATAATTTTTCAAACATTATTTTCTGTAATTGTAATCCCCACGTAACAACATGTTTTTGTCAATTGTGCCAAGTGCCTTACAATATCTGGACTCAAACATAAAAAGAAAAATAATGCATCATATTTTCATTATGTGATGTATTCTATTTTTAAAATACATATTTTTCTTTCTTTATTTGGTTATTAATTCTGCACACATTTTTGCGCACATTGCCGTTTCAGCCTGAATATTCAAGCTATAAAGCTTCAAAACTGAATATGTTGTTTACTACTCCTTCTCCAGGTGTAAGCAGATGACCTACCCAGAAGACCTACCTCAGATCTCTGTGGTCTTCATCTTTGTGAACGAAGCTCTCTCTGTCATCCTGCGTTCTGTACACAGCGTGGTCAACCACACCCCAGCACACATGCTTAAAGAAATTATACTGGTTGACGACAACAGTGACAGTGGTGAGAACATGATGTTTATTAACATGTCTGTTTATGATTTTCCTAGTATACAGTTTTTTGTTTTTTTTTGGTGTTTGATGGACAAGGAGTATTGAATGTGTACAAGTAAGTTTCTACTGATCCTGCAGCTCCAGACATAACATATTTTGCTAACAAAATTTACATAAAATGTTGTTTCCACATTGTCATCCTCAGAAAAAATACTGCTGTTGCAGTTAGTGTTTTTACCTGAGCAAAAAAAAAAAAACCTCCAACCTCTGCACTTGTATTATATATTTTTTTAATGCGTGGTATGAAGCTGCGCTTAAAGACGAACAGAAAGACGAAAAATAAACAGCAAGAGATGAGCAGCTCAAGCAAAAGGATAATCCCTTAGGTGGGTACTGTTGAAAACAGCTGCCTGTTTATAAATAGCCTTCAAAAGAAAAAAGAGATTGCTCATTTTTCGAGTCACCATTTACAGTTTCCACTGATACGTGCTGCAGTCATTTTGTCTTTTTTTGTCAGTTTGATCGACACCTAAAACAAGGTACCTTAGAAGACATCATAATTAAGTTGCCTAGCTCTCTAAATTTAGGAACAACAGTTTACTATTGGGAACGAAGCCAGAGGTCACTTACTCGATCTTCTTCGCACAAAAAATTTTAAACTATACAAACGTCCTTGAAAAGCATTAAACATACTCTTTGTCTAAAGGACCTGCATTTCTGTTTATTTAGATTGAAATCCATCATGATCTGTTTACAAGCAATGCTTAAATGAATTGAATTTCAAGGACGTGATACTCCTCAGAAAAACAGACACGATATCCCTTAATAATATTCACAAGGTGAGAATGAATGTTACCCTGCATAACAGGATTCAGCAGAGATTAATCTGGACAGACAGAGATGATGGAGGTACAGAAAATGAGGATTAAAACCTTATTGGCTCCAGCGAATAAAGTGGCATGAGTACGCAAGTCTATTAAATGTCTTCATACTGGACACCAGACTTAAAAGACAGAAACATGCTCACTAAGGTCAATTCATTATGCAAGTGGTGAGAGTGCCTGTACCTCCCGCAATTTCTTTGGACACGTGTGCTAAACAAGAGCCGACACGCTACAGTGCTCAGAAAAGGTCAAGGAGGCAACCTTTGCATGTTAACAGTTTAATGTCAGCCGAGAGAAGCTGTAACATCAGCAAGAAATTAGCATATGAAATTAGAAATGGTAAATGGCTGCATCCAGAGATGCTGAGTATTAGAGATAATAGCAAATTGGGAAGATAGCTGTAATGCCATTCAAACATTCTCCACACCGCTGCTGCTGATTGGGTAATGTTTTATAACGCATTCAGGATTGAGTATGTGCTGATGTTTACTGTTACTTTGTTCTTTTTAAAGGTTTTCTTCCTATTATTGTGGCTGGCCATTAACACTAAATTCAACTATAAAAGGAATAATTCACACGAAAAGGAAAATTCGGTAATCATTTACTCACCCTCATGTGAATAGGAAAAAGTCTGTGGATTGCATTCATTTTAAGCTTTACTGACACACACGTGTGCATCCATTTGGATAATTTTTTAATTGCATTAATTGATATTCCAGTGTCATATGCAGCTTTCACAAGTTGTTATGTGTGGTTGAGATCTTGATATGCAGTTGAAAAATGAAAAAGCCTCTATGTTGATTAAATAAAGTGAAGCAATTCCTTTGCCATAGCTCATCTGTCAGGATCAGCATGCATCTAAAATATTCTTATAATCCTCAGTTTTTATCTAGTGTGTTCCAAAACCCTTTTTTTCTATTCATGGCATGATGGATGGATTTTTGTTTTTTATTGATTGGTGAATTTTTATGAAATATTTCTGCCTTGCGATTTATTGTTTCAATAATACAGCTGCGTTCAGAACACACTGGAGGGACTCCTATAACTTTTCAACTTTGTGTGTGTGTGTGTGTGTGTGTGTGTGTGTGTGTGTGTGTGTGTGTGTGTGTGTGTGTGTGTGTGTGTGTGTGTGTGCAGTTCAGCACACTGACTTCCCTCCCTATGTTGGCTGGGCTGTAAGTGGAGTAGACCTAACAACATGAAACATCAACATGAATAGAATTCATCAAAATATTTATTTATTCATTTATTTTCATTTATTCATATGGCAGACACTTTTAGTCAAAGCACCTTGTTTAATCTCACAAAAGCATCATATTTCACCCAAAAAATCAAAAGAAAAATAAGAAATGTTTTGCATAAGAAAGTCTCCTTGCTGTAAAAAAAAAAAAAAAAAAAAGATATATAATTTAAATTGTAAATTACATTTGTAAAGTATGCTATTTTGGTGGTATTTCTTGTACTTCATTTAAATAATTTTGATTATAAAAATAAAAAACTAAAACTCCAGACATGATTATTTCCATTGTGTTATTCCAGTAATGAGAATACAATTTTATTTCCATTACAGTAATGAGAATGAGATTTATTTTGTATTTATTAAAAATAAATTTGTATTAAAGTAATGAGAATCTGCAGGGAAAATCTGCTTAAATGTCATGAAAACAGGAACATAATATTTTTTACTTTGATTTTGGGGTAAAATAGTTCATTCGCTCACCTAATTGCAAAGTATTCTTATTGGTATGTTTATTCCATTGGAATCAAACCCATGACCCATGACCATGGTGTTGCACCATGCCCTACCAGAACTATTATCAGTTTTGATCATGGAAGAAACATTATGCCATTGCCACCATTTGAGTATTCACAAGCAGGTGTAAACTTGTCATCCCAGCATTAATATGCAGCCTAATAGTTTCATATCCTTTTCAGAAGTCCACTGACAAAGTAAAAAATCACTGAAACATTGAAATGTTAATCGTTCTTGTGAGTTGATGAATGAGAGGGGAGGGAGTTTTGTGCATCAGTGCCTTAAAGAGTGCTCTGTTCCTCCTTATTCCTCTCCCCATAGAAACTAGAACACTCAGCAACCTGCAGGAAAGAGCCCAAACACTCATCTATCTTCCCCCAGTGTGTGTATGTGTGTGTCTGTCTGAGTGTGTGTGTGTGTGTGTGTGTGTGTGTGTGTGTGTGTGTGTGTGTGTGTGTGTGTGTGTGTGTGTTCTCCGTGCACTCCATTTGTTTACCTCCCATAGCTCTTATTGAATAAGGACAGATAGCTAACTCCGAGAGACTAAAGTAGTGGGGGAGATCCAGGTAGATTTATTTACAGCATCATCTACTGTGCCACTTTCTTTTTTTTATACAGTTAAGTTTATCAGGGGAAAATTCTAAGTTCGCCCCTGTGATCCTTTTTTACGAAAACTGTATCACTCACAAAATTGTATCACTCTCATTATTATAATAAAGGAACCTGTCTATACTGCAAGCACCTATAAATATAGTTTTGTTGTGCCCTGTCACGTTACTTGCTTGCTGTGTAAATAGAGAGTTCAATGCATTCATTATTTAAATTGGTATATTTTTCTGATTAATTCACAGAGGGTGAACATGTTCCATTTAGTGACAAAAAAACCAACACTGAAAGATTAAAAATTGGGGTTTCCAAATTATTTATTTATTTATTTATATTATCACCTTTTCTCACAATTTGGAATGCCCAATTCCCACTACTTAGTATGCCCTCGTGGTGGCGCGGTTACTCACCTCAATGCAGGTGGTGGAGGACAAGTCTCAGTTGCCTCCGCTTCTGAGACAGTCAGTCTGCGCATCTTATCACATGGCTCATCATGCATGACACCGCGGAGACTCCGCATGTTGAGGCTCATTCAACTCTCCGCGATCCACGCACAACTTACCACGCACCTAATTAAGAGCGAGAACCACTAATTGCGACCACAAGGAGGTTACCCCATGTGACTCTACTCTCCCTAGCAACCGGGCCATTTTGGTTTTCTTAGAAGACCTGGCTGGAGTCACTTACGAACACCCTAGATAAGAACTCACAACTCCAGGGGTGGTTGTCAGCATCAATATGCGCTGAGATACCCAGGCCCCATGGGGTTTCCACATTTGATGTTTCTGGTCAGATTTGACACTAACAGATGGAACGGGGTTGATAAGTTGTGTACAAGGGTTAATAAGTATGTTTTCATTTTATGGATAATGGTAGAAGAACGCTTTTATTTCTCAGAATATTCCTTTGAATTTAAGTTTAGAAAATGTATTTTCCTGTTATACAAATTCAACATCCTGTGGGATGTGGCCAATTCAATTCAATTTCCATCTCATGAATTGAAAAGAGTCAATTCTTAATGGAATATTATGGGTTTAATACAAGTTAAGCTCAATCAACAGCATTTGTGGCATAGTGTTAAATATAAGTATTTTGAATCGGCCATCTTTTTCTTTAAAAAAGCAAAAATCGGTGTTCCAATGATGCACTTGCAATGCAAGTGAATGTTAGCCAATTTTGTACATTAAAAGACTCACTTAATTTAGTATAGCCAGAAGAAATAAACAATACGTGATAATATGATTTTAGTGTGAGAAAATCACTTAATAACCTTCCGTGTAAAGTTATAGCCAGTTTAAACAAATAAAAACCCTAAAACTGAAAAAGATGGTTAAAATGACCATTTAAACACCTTTACAGCATGTACAATACACAAGTTTTAACATAAGAATTAATGTGAGTACATTTATAAAAATATAAGCTTCAAATTTCTGCCTTTAAACCCTACAAAAATTGGCCTATTCACTTCCATTGTAAGTGTCGAAATGAATTATTGTGGTAATCAACATTATGCCACAAATGCTGTCAGTTAACTTGTATTGAACCCGAAATATTCCTTAAAATTTTGAATTTCACCAAATCCTGCTAAACAAATTCATATTATTGACGATGGAGGTTTAATTGGCTTGGTTTGCATTTTTTTGTCTCTCTGTTTCAGTGGAGCTGAAGTTCAATCTGGATCATTATGTGAACAAGCGATATCCCGGTCTGGTGAAGATCGTGAGGAACAGTAAGCGTGAGGGGCTCATTCGGGCCAGGATTCACGGCTGGAATGCCGCCACTGCTCCTGTTGTGGGCTTCTTTGACGCCCACGTGGAGTTTAACACAGGCTGGTAAGTGGGATTTTCTCTTTTATTACTTTTAGGCATTGTCTCGCCACTCAGAACATAACAGGCACTCTTCTCATAACAAAGGGCTGATTTCTCAAAGAATATTTTTCCTGCATTCATCATGACATCAACAGTAGCTTCGTCTATCAAGGAAAGCAACCTCATGGGTTTTTATCTAAAGCAATCTGTCAAAAGTGAACTTGTACGTAAATGACCTCAGAAATGGGATGCGGAAGAACTGAGATGTACTCAAGATAAAATAAACTTTCTGTTGTGCTACTGGGCTTCTTTTCTTAAAAGATCATTTGCATTTGCAAGCTGGTACAAGTTGTTAAATGCTGGTCAAGTTGATAGAACAGCATGGTTGTTGTACCCAGTTGTAACTAGGTTACACCAAAGAAAGCAAATTTAATGATTAGATAAGGTAGTAAAGGATCCTTAAAATATGTCCTAATTAGCTGCAACATAATAGTTGTTATTAGCAACATTTTTATATACATAATTAATCACACTAAATTAACGAATTAAATCGGCTGGCCTACTTTTTCCGAATGGCACTTTATCATGTCGTGTCTAGGACATGATGTTACAACTACACATTATCTGTTTTGACAGTGCAATGATCCTGGTTGACTTAGGAAGTCTTGTTAGTTAAGCTAGTTAAGAAGCATGTTAGGGATATCAGCACACCAGCATCCCATGGTGGTGACCAGCATCCAACACACAATATTCAGTAAATGAATGAATCCACTATTTGTGGCCTCAGAAGCTCAGGAGAGCTGAGAGAAGTTGCAGCTACTGCATTCATATCCTTAAGTAAACTAAAGTATCCTTTGGCTGTCACCTCTGTTAACCCAGCAGAAATAAATGCTCATTAAGGCCTCTCATTAGAGTAGTATGGCCTCCATTTGCGAATTATGGATTAACCATTAATTAGCTTTTCCTCTTTTTTCCACAACATAAACATTTAATGGAGAGATGAGCATGAAAACCTGCCACTCTCTATTGAAAATTATGCTGAAACTGCAGTTGGAAAAACTGAATCATGCATTCCTTGTTTTCAAGCCAAAACCTGGGTCGATATTAATTTAGAGTTTCATTATTCGTGCTCTCATGCAAAACTTTCATTGTTATTTCATTTAAATGTGGATTCGATGTGAGGACAAAAAGTTTTAGGTGTAAAATAAAACAGTAGAGCAATGTTCACCTCGAAAAGCATAATTTGTCAGGAGAGAGATGACTTGGAAATTACATGCATTTTGTATTTGAACCTGTTAGCTTTTATTCTGTTAGCTTGCACAGGCAGATCTCAGCTCTGTGGCAGGCATCTGTCTCAGTTTCACAAAATGAAATTAAATGGGGGAAAATTTGGGTCTCATTCACAAACCTGTATTACTCCAAGTGGCCTTAGAAACATAGAATGAATAGACGTATAAGGAAGACCGGAGCTAGTTTTCACACTTTGCACTAAAGCAAACATTTCTCAGGGTATTGTATCTTTTTTTTCTTCATTGCTAAATACCTTAGGCTACAAACAAATATTTTGAACATTTTCACCATTAATGCCCAAGAAAAAAGATAATGTTCAATTAACTCATATTGACCACGAATAGCAGGGCATGTTATCACACTATACAGGGTTTTCACTGATGGAATCTGCCATTAAACCTGTGGCATCTCTAAATAATATCTCTTTAAATCTACACCGGCTTTAAACAGCCAATAACAGATTTTTCACCAAAATGTAAAGATTAAAACAATTATGAAGCACAAAAATATGAAACCATTGTTTTGACCACCAAATCTGGTAAATGATAACCATTTATGACATTTAAAACATGTGTGACATCCTGCCCCAATAAAAATGCGACAAGTTGCCAGCCTTTAGAATCAATCATAACCTCACTCAAGGTAAAACCAAAGAAGTCAATATCGAAACATCTCACGAAAACGTGAAGAAACTTGGTGTAATCACACTTAAAATTGCAGCTTCAAAGGAAAGTAGATTTCATACTGGCGGTATGTGTCAGCTATTCAGTTTGACAATTAGAACTTTGATATGTATGTTTCAAAGCAACCAAAGACAACTTACAGAATTCCAAAGAAGCCAATTAATCGAAACCTGAACTGAAATACTGTCAGTCATAGAAACTGCAAAATTACTTAAGATTAAGAATAACACTTTATCTTAACCAGGCATCGTAAATAAAGCGATAAAATCGTTTCTTCAATTTTATTCAGAATGTTTTGTGTTCAAAACAAGTACAGCTTAATTAATAGCATTTGTGGAATGATGTTGATTTCCCAAAAAAATATTTTACTATAAAAAAATAAATAAAAATAAATAAAGCAAAACTTACAAACTTAAAAGATTGTACAAATTATACATTTTAACATGATTTTGGTGTAATAAAATCACTTATCTATTCTTTCAAAGTTATGTCCAATATTACAACCTGTAATCACAGTTTTGGATACAACTTTACATAGATAAGGTAAGTAAGTGATTTTATTAAACTAAAATCATGTTGAAATCATGCGTTTATCGACATGAACATATTCACTTCGATTGTGAGTACTTCACTGTAACTGCAAGGGGCGAGTCAAAATTATTTAATGGTAATCAACATTATGTCACAATTGCTACTGATTGAGCTTAACTTCTTTTGAACCGGAGCATCCCTTTTAGCATTTATTTTTGTTGTCTAACCATAAAATCTGGCACAGTGAAATCTCATTGGTTCAAAACACACAACTGTCATTGGTTCTCCACACAGCTGTATATTAAACGTGATAAAAACTGAAAGTTTCAGTCCTAGATGCTGAAGTACACAATATAGTAATAGCTACTGTATGACTCAAAACACTTGTTCAACTAGCTACCGTGTACATCTCTTTTCAGCCACAGAATAATGTTCTGTTATTGTTTACATGTCAGGGAATATATTTTTTAGTGGAAGGATGGCACGCAATAAATGTGCTTGAAAAAATTTGGGAAAAACAATTAGTGAAAGTTTGAGTCATTTTTCTATGTTGTGTCCAACAGTGCCCTTTAGCCTTGATTATGACTATTCATAATAAAGCACAGCCTCTTATTTAGTTTTGCTTAAGTTAATGTGTATTTAATGTGTTTTGTTCTGATTGGCTGTGCTGAGTGTCACATTGTGTAGCATTTTTCCTTTAAGTGTGGACAAACAAATGACCTGTCTCTGGAATATTGCTGCATTGGTTAGATCAGAGTGTAGCAGTCTTAAAATAAGATTGGATAATTAAATAAGTTATTGTCTTTCCAAAGAGCCGTAGACAGATCATTCACAGGACAGTTGCTAAGTGCCACCAAAGAGCTGCCTCAAAAATGACCACAGACAGAACTGAATATTTTTGACCCAGTCTAACAAACACTGTATGTCTTGAGCTTCACAAAATTTACTTTATTGAAATGTATGGCAGCGCTGCTATTCAAAATCTGCTTGTTTCCAAGGCCTGCACATAAAGATGCATAACCTGGTGTAAGGAGCATAAAATCTGGAACCTTGAGCATTGGAAAAAGTATTATAGTCTGTTGAGTCATCTTTCACTCTTATTCCCTCATCATGTCAGGTTCACCAAATCTATTCAACCCACATCCCTGTTGCCAACTGTTACTCACAGAGGGAGATCATAATATTTTAGGCTGCCATTTTTTGGATGTCATGCTGTGCTTGGTAATACAATGGACACATAATATGAGAAAACCAAGTACTCAATCTTGTGCAAACATTGTTCTTTTATTAAATTTCCATATTTTAGCATTATAATTTGCTTGTACTCTACTAAGCATTTCCTATTTTTTTCAGTATGTTGTATTTTATTTTTTCGAAAACTATCATCATAACGTCATGGTTACTGTTGTAACTTCCATTCCCTGATGGAGGGAACGAGACGTTATGTAAATAGTAACACAAGGGGTCTTCCTTGGTATCCTTGCGTACCTCTGAACATGAGAAAAGGCCAATGTGAAATTGGCAGACAGAAGTTGCATGTCCCGCCCCCGGACATACGGGAATAAAGGGAAGCGGGCGTGCGTCTGTCTAGTCAGATTTTTGCACTGAGGAGCCGAGAATAAAGTACGCCGCATTACAGTGGTACGAATAGTGTCATGGCAAGGGGGACACAACGTCTCGTTCCCTCCATCAGGGAATGGAGGTAAACCATGATGTTCCCCTTCTGTCACTCACTCGACGTTGTGTCGATTGTAGTGACACAAGGGGTCCCATTTAAAAACATCATGCACTAAATCCTGTTACGTGAACTGCTGAGACAGGTGCAAACAGGCTGTTGCTTGCTAGAAGCAGCTGTGTCGGCCGCACGTAACCCTCCCCAACGCCCCCAATAATAGGTGTCATATACCGCTCTTAGGTTCTGGCTCTAGGGAGGAGGCAAACTGGCCTTGAAGCAAGCCGCTATCGTCCCGAGCGCAGGCAGAAGCAAATGAGCGTGCCGGGGGGCGGGTGGTTCGTGGGGCTGTGCCCGGCGAACCTGAGCCCGCTGCCATCCCCAAATCGCCCAAAACAAAAGCCGCGACTGCAACGTTGCCATGGTCATGTTCTCGCAGTGTGATTGCGACCCAGGCACACGAGACAGCTTCTGTGCCCGTCGGATCTGGAGAGGTATCTGCCACATCCAGGAAATACACAGCGGCAGAAGGGCATCTTAACAAATACGCGTCCTGAAAAGGACGTTCAACGCTCGCTAGTGTATGTTGCTCTTTTAGAATAAACTTTTTTTAGAAAATAAACTATTTCAGAGAAATCATTCTCTTTTATGAGAGAAGCGCTGTCGAAGCGCCCAGGGGCAGAGGGGCAGAGGCTACACAGCGTGCAGAGAGGAGAAAGTCGCTGGAATGCACAGTCAGATCCAACAGAAGCTCTCTTGCAGAGGTGGGTGAAGCAGTCGTGAACACAGCTCGCTGATCACACAACCGCTCTGCTCCGAAGAAAAAATCTGACTAGACAGACGCACGCCCACTTCCCTTTATACCCGTTTTTTTTTTACAATGGGAAAATTTTCCATTCACTACATAACACTCAACACTTGAAATCGCACATGTGCAATTTGATTTAGTCTAGCTAGCTTGTGAATTATGCAATTTTAAAAAGGTGTTCCAGTCTTCAATGTGAGTGACACCAGTGGACAACACATATCAAATTATACCACTGCCAGTAATTGCCCCCTAATTTGAACTTGTCATCCTGACAGGTTCAAGATGTACTATGTGTATGCAGTGTGGGTGTATGTGTGTGTGTGTGTGTGTGTGTGTGTGTGTGTGTGTGTGTGTGTGTGTGTGTGTGTGTGTGTGTGTGTGTGTGTGTGGTGTGGGTGCATTAAAATTCAGTGGCCACTGTATTGCGTAATACCACATATACCTTGGCCAAGTCAAAAGTCTTGTTTCAAAGTCATTATTTGGTTACATAATTTAAATTATCTCGACTTGCACAAAAAAGCTCCTTCACAATTAGCTACAGCCTCTATCTGATGAAAGCCTAACATTATTAATGATATTAAAGGTGACTTGTGCAGTTTTTCAACTTTTGTAAAACATTTGTAGGTTGACTTTGTCAGTTTTCAGTATTTGTCAGTATTTGTACAGTTTTCAAAACATTGCTCTCTTTTTCAAGTTTAACCGACATGTCAACTTCTGGCTCGACTAATGGAGCAAGTTTTAGGAGCAAAGTTATCTTGTCAATAGCAGATGGTGTGTAAGGCAAAAAGGGTGGCAAGATTATTTGAGATATCTGTTGGGAAGCAATCATTATTTTTTTGTACTTCCATTTGGTGCCACTAGTAGTGTGGGAATCACACACTTGACCTCACTTTTGGAGACTACATGAAATGGTTTGACGAATACATTTTCCCCCTGTAGTGATGTATTTTGTATTTCAAAATGGCTTGTCTTTTTTAATAGCTAATAGCCTTTTGTTTAGCTTTGTCACAGCCCAGCAAAACCATGATTTGCTGCTTGCTAATCATGGTTTTGTTAGTCCGCTAGCTGGTTGCAGGTATTAAGTGTAGGGGACATTCTCTTTCTCTCTAGAGCATTTAATTGGAAGAAAATATTGAAGACAAGTGAGTCATCAATAACGTTGGTCCATTTTCTCAGAAGAGAAAGACTTTATTTTGAATGTGTATATCTGCTAAAAGTTTATTTGTTCAACGTTTAGTTGAACTCACTGAAATCGGACACCGTAGATTGACTTTTCTTTTGCTAAAATCAGCCTGTGATCACCAAAATGTGAAACAAGGCTCCCATTGGCCAAAGGGGGTGTTGTGGGGTGGATGGGCACATGTGAGCTCCATTTTTTGGGTGCATCCTGGTTTCCACACTGGATCTGAACTCAGATATCCCACACTGCTGATGCAAAGCGCTCAGGGGAAGGTCAACAAACTGGAGCCGATGCAAAACATTTTGAAAGTAGATGACGCTTGTCGGTTTCTTTGCATAATTCATCCGATCCTGGGGTACCAGAACACTTGGAAACAACATACCAACTTCCCATGTGATCATGTTGCATATATATATATACACTGGTGGCCAAAAATTTGGAATAATGTACAGATTTTGCTCTAATGGAAAGAAATTGGTACATTTAGTCACCAAAGTTGCATTCAACCAGGGCTGGACTGGTAATCTGGCATACCAGGCATTTTCCTGTTGGGCCGACACACTTTGGGGCTGATCAGGGGTGGACTGGCCATCGGAAGAACCGAGAGGGCCGGTGGAACGGTCGCGGAACAGGACGAATGGGCCACGATAAGCTAAAATGAGCCACCACGTTATGCAGAACGGACCACAAAACGGTGCCGCGATATGCAGAAAAGGCCAGCAAACAGAGCAGACATGGACTAAAAGCCATAAAGCTTTGTTTATTTTTTATTTCAGAAATAGTTTAATTTCATGGGGTTTTTAACCTCTTAGTTCACCTGTCTGATGGAAAAGATTCACTTACTGGCTGAAAAATAAAATAGAAACCCTCACCGAAATTCTAAAGATTTAATGGTAAGTACATTGGTTTTAATGGAAGCTATAATGGTCCCTGTGGTTCTCTACTGGTAATGTGTTGGTTTCTGTTGGTGGCATGTTATGCAAGTGGATAACATTAGTGAACAATACATATCTTTGATGAAAACCAATACAAACCATCAAATCCTTCTGAAATATGTCCCAAAACAGACTACATTCATAGTGGTAGTAGTGGAAGCCATAATAATATATTTTAATGGTTTTTTAGTTTTTTCCAGCAGTTTTGCTTGTCATGATTGATGTAAATTGCGAAAATACATTTTACATCTGTATCGTGCCTCTGATAGAATTTCATTATTTATGAAACACCCTTAAACTTTGTAGAATGGCTCGGCACAGCGGTCAGTAGACTGGTAGAATTAGCAGTGATTGTATGAACGCAGGAGAAGGCCTAAGTTTGAATAGTAATTATTATTCATGACTTCTTCCATACGCTGTTGCTGAATTCTGAAACACGTCGAGTGCATGTGTCTGCGTCATTAGGTAGTTGACTGATAACTGATATTATCGAGACCTCGTCTGTTGAGTTTATTCATCTGAAAACTCGTTCCTGCCTCCCACCGCTGTAACCTTTTGCTCCTGTCCTCTATTCTTTCTGTTCTAACTGTTCACCATTCTGTTTGACACATCGTTTCTGTGATCTCTCAGCTCTACGTCTCCGTCTCTTGATCTCTATCTCTCACACCTTCTCTCTGTCTCATTTTGTCTCTAATTTTCTTTCGGCTACTCTGCCTCAGGTTTCTGAGGAGCTCTGTTTCATTTAAACAGAAAAACACACTGATACATCAGAGAAACTAAAATTCACTATACGTGGTATTAGACAAATTTTGAGACTGCACAAGATTAGTATCATAAGAATGATTTCACGAAGACCTGTAGGTGTACAGTATGTCCCACAACAATATAAACAAGCACTGTTGTTTATGAGCAATGGTGTTGAGAATTCTGTGGCCTTTTGATGTGCTTTTTAAGGTGAAGTGTGTAATTACTTTCTGTGTTAAAATATTCTCCATTCTCCGTTGAATGTGCAGGGGCAGCTGCTGTATAAGTAAGCCATTTGTATACTGACTTCATAAAGAGTATAAACACTGTGGCTATGTGGCACTTTCAAAACATTGCTCTGTTTGGTGGTGCTGTCTAACATGTCAACTTCGTGTGTGAGTTTAGGGTGTGACTGGGGGTATGGGAACAATCCAAAAAGTGTTGGGACTGGAGACACCTTATAAACCTTCTCAGTCTGGCTCATGAATATTAAAGGGATAGTTTACCCAAAAATGAAAATTCTCTCATTATTTACTCACCCTCATGGTATCCCATGTGTATGACTTGCTTTCTTCACCAGAACTCATTTGAAGAAAAATAGAAAAATATCTTATCATAAAATTTAGATTTCTCTTTTAAAGCTCCAAAAATCACAGACAGTCAGTAAAAGCATCATCCATACGACATCAGCAGTTAAATGAATGTCTTCTGAAGTGACACGATCGCTTTTGGTGCCAAAAAAGATATTTAAGTACGTTTAATTATAATCCAACATGAGTCCAAGCGGTTTCTCATGTGGCGTATTCGCTTTTTCATGGATACAGATGTAATCTCATGTTCTCCACTCAGATGAGACATCCAGGATGAACACACAAGCGCACCATTGTGAGTAAAGAAACAGATCAATACATATCTAAACCAAAACCAACCAAGCTACTGTACAGAATTCCTCCTTCTAACTTGTAAACAGCACTGCTCTTTCGGCTGTGATGCATGTGCGTCAGTTCTCACATGTTTCCAATGCCAATGTGATTATGTCACATGTGTGTTCTGCTGCAGAATGGAAGCATGATTTAGAGTTTAAAAAAGCACCTAAATATTCATCTTTTTTTGCAACAAAATTGTGTCATGTCATTTTAGAAGGCTGATGATGATGTTTATGCTGACTTTCTCTCATTTTTTAGAGCTTCAGAAGAGAAATCTCCATTCACTTGCATTTTAAGGCCCTAATGAGCTTAGATGTTTTGCTATTTTTCTTCAAATGTATTCTGTCATACACACCTGGGATATCATGATGGTGAGTAAATAATGGATCATTTTCATTTTTGGGTGAACTATCACTTTAATTAAGCTACTTGACCTAACGTTCACCCAATAGTCCTAACTGATTTGCTGAAGGGCAAGTAATCGGACACAAGCCATAGTAGGATTACCATTTACACATTCTTTCAATCCACTGCCAAAGCAACTGATTGGCAGAGGCTTCTGCTTGGTTTAAGACGTTGTTTTACGCAGTTATTATTTTCTTGACACTGCTGCCAAGCAAAACAATCTCTTAAAATATGACAACTGGCCAGTTGTTCAGATTTTTACTTGCCTGCTGACATTTTTATATTTATTTTTATTAAAAGTTGTCTATACATAAAATATAGTAAAATAACAATTTTTACCATGTTAAAGTTTTTAATTTGCAAAAATTATTGGAATATATACATCAATAATGTAACTTCATGACAGCAATTTCATAAGTACATGTTTGTAAGATCACAAGTCAAACTTTGTGTGTCAGCCAACTAGATAATGTTAACTCGGTTCAGCAGAATTCACAACACCAATGGTACATCACAAAAATACAAGTGTGTACGTTTGCAAGGCTTAAAAGCTTATATGCAACAAATATAAGATGGCACTTCCCGATTTGTCAACTGACCCAAAACTCATTCAAACTGGCTCCAGGCTAGTGGACCCTGTAATGATACCCCCCAAAAAATGGTGGCAGGGCACATTTAGAAATTTATAAAAGTAGACAGGGTTATAATGGTTGCTATGGCCTTGAGCGGGACTTTGTGTTTATTATTATCATGATTTCTTTATAATTCTTTTTGGTTCCACTAGTGGGGCAGAAATTTCACATGTTTTTGCTTCAGGGGTAATGTGGCTTTTGTGGCTAATTGATAATAGCATTTTCCTTGTTTACAAGACCACCCATCTCTTATGTATAACAGCACACACAGATACATGCAACCAAGAGATTATTCTTGAATTATATAAAGTATGAATTCTAGAATTTGTACCACACCTTTGCTGAAATGTGTGCCTCCACCTTTACAGAAATTGGTGTGATAAATGCAGCCATAAATATATTCATAAGCAAAGGTGCCAAAAAATCCTATTCTTCACATTATGGCTGTACAGGATGGCAGAGACTGATAGCTGAGATGGATGTTGTGGGCCAGACACTGACCTTGTTGGAGGGGAGATGCAGGTCTTGGCTACACTCACACACTCTAGATAAAGAATAGTGGTTGTGTTACAAAGCTACTACAGCAGGCTATGGGAGTTTGTGTGTGTCTGTGTCTGTGTATGTATAAGAGATTTAGCTGACTCTATGTAAGGTTTATGTTGCTGTGTTTGCTGTATGCACAGTAAACTGGTTACTGGTTGTTTTAATATTTGTTTTATGTGCACTGTCCATAAAGCATACTGTCCATACTGTCTCTAAAATAATAACCTTAAAATAAATTTTACATTTGTTTATTTATTTGTTTTAACTAATGCATTTAACTATTTGTTTTAACTAATGCATTTAACTTCTGTAACAGCTTTGCCTTGACCTCGTATTTGTTGCCATTTTTCTACAAATGAAAAAGATCTACAAATCACTACAAACTACTACTTTTCGATAGAGCATGGTGTTATTTGCAGCAGTAGTCCAAAGGTACAAACATACGTTACACACTTTGAAAATCCACCAAAAATAGAATTTACAGATTTATGTACAAGTGTGGCCCAAAACATCAGGGCCAAATGTTTGATTGCTCATATCTTAAAATTAATAAAGGCATTTGTAAGATTTTTGGCGTACTTCTATGACTTTTTGTTAACAAGATGACATCATTGGGACGTCATTGAGAGCAACAACTTTCTACACACATGGTGAAAGAGAAGCACCTAAGATTGCTGCCATTGAAAAATTAGCTAAACGATATACGTATTTTTTTTATTTGTAGCAAGTTGTTGCTCACGATGACGTCACAGTGACATCATTTTTTGTTTTTAAGTCGTAGAATTATGTGGGATAATGATGTGTTATATGGGATGGGTAGTATGTGAATCTGGATAAGCCTGTGACTGACACAATGCTGTGAGATATATTGCCATGATATCTATGCTATGGATCAATTTGATTCTACATCTAGAGATTGGGAGTGATTTCACAGCCTGGAAGTGCATTGAAAAAGTTGTAATCAGTACTATAGTCACTTGAAAAGAGCACCACAGTCCTCCAGCAGGAGCAATTTCCATAAGATTATGTGTTACATGCTCTGAATTACAAACAGTAGTTTATTGATCAAAAACACTCTGCCAGCCCCCTGTCAATTAATAAAAGGAAAATCAGTCAAACTCAATCCGTAAACAGGAAACAACAACAAAACACTGTGTCAGTAACAGACACCTCACGTTAAGAAATGATTATTAATTGGATTCACATTTATTTACAATTGTTCTTTTAATTAGATTCACTGACTCGATCCTAATTTGAGACATATAGCATACTATTTAGACTCTCACTTTCAAATACATTTACTTTGTGACATTTACTATATGATGCCATTTTAACTAGAAGTTTCCAGTTATACTATGGAGCCAGTCATGTTATTAAAGATCTTAGGTTATTAAATATTAGTAATGAATTAAGCTAAAGTCTTATGAGTCAGAAGATTGCAGGGTGTCTTTTACAGTACATCCACTGTGTTGAAAATTATTAATTGAACTTAACAGTTTAACAGCAGTACTTTTGGTGTAAAAAAGTAATTTAATGTTAGATAGTACAGTATATGTGATGATTATAAAGGGAACATTTTAATTAGACAGACAAGCAAAACAATCAATTAAAAACTGAATTAAAAAATTCATGCACATACTCATTTACTGCCCTGCACGTGTCAGGCCTTCATATTGGGCAGTGGTTTACTGTATATTTAAGGAAGGTGAAAATAAGTGCTCTTTCAGGAGAGCTGTGTGAATAATAAGATTACTGATTGGGTCATCACTTATAAAAGGCCAGCTTTTATTCTCTTTGACCTCTGCGTCTCAATGAAAACTAATCAATACACAGCTTTCACTGGCCTGAACTTTGAGGAGCCTACATGAACTTTAAAAACAAACCTCCAAGGATTCATGACCTTGCTCAGTCCTTTCTGTTTGTAGGTTTATAACATCCGCCATCAGAATCGCCTTTCGATTGCTTGATCATAATCAATGGTTTCACAGAAAATGTTCAGTCTGTGAACTATAAATCTAAGGACAATATTATTTACAATTTGTCATTTTCCAAGCACTTCTATAGAACCAGTCAACATCACAGATCATATTTTTTTGAATGTTGTCTTTTTCCTCAAAATGGGATTTCTGTAATAGAACATAATTCCAAGCAGATGGCCTTTGGGAATAAGAAATATCACGAGCCAATAAATCCTTGCTGTCATTAAATGTACGTTCCCTCCATATGATGCCGTATGATGTATTGTGAATATGTGTGTGTATATATATATATATATATATATATATATATATATATATATATACACACACACACACACACACACACACACACACACACACACACACACACACACACTGGCAAACAAAAGTTTGAAATAATGCACAGATTTAGCTGTTTCAGAAGGACATTGGTACTTTAATTTACTGAGGTGGCATCCAACTGATCACAAAGTATAGTCAAGACATTACTGATGTAAAAACAGCACCATCACTAGTTGAAAAAAGTAATTTTTGATTAAATCTAGACAGGCCCTATTTCCAGCAGCCATCACTCCAACACCTTATCCTTGAGTAATCAAGCTAAATTTCTAATTTGGTATTAGAAAACCACTTGCCGTTATATCAAACACAGGTGAAAGCTATTTGGTTAGTAATGAAGCTTAACATTGTCTTTCTGTTTGTTTTTAAGTTGCCACAGTATGCAATAGACTGGCATGTCTGGTCAATATTAGGTCAAACATGGCAAAAAAGAAACAGCTTTCTCTAGAAACTTGTCATTTAGTCATTGTTTTGAGGAATGAAGGCTATACAATGCTTGAAATTGCCAAAAAACTGAAGATTTCATACAGTGGTGTAGGACCTACACTACAGTCTTCAAAGTCATAGGACATCTGGCTCTAACATGGACAGAAAGAGATGTGGAAGGCCAGATGTACAACTAAACAAGAGGATAAGCACATCAGAGTCTCTAGTTTGAGAAATAGACACCTCACATATCCTCAGCTGACAGCTTCATTGAATTCTACCTGCTCAACACCAGTTTCATGTACAACAGTAAAGAGAAGACTCAGGGGTGCAGGCCTTATTGGAATTATTGCAAAGAAAAAGCCACTTTTGAAACAGAAATACAAAAAGAAAAGATTAGAGTGGGCAAAGAAAAAGATATTGGACAACAGATAATTGGAAAACAGTGTTATGGATCTTAACCCCATTGAGATTTTGTGGGATCAGCTAGACTGTAAGGTGTCTGAGAAGTGCCCGACAAGACTGTGCTACAGGAAGTGTGGGATGAAATGTCACCTGAGTATCTGGACAAACTGACAGCTAGAATGCCAAGGATCTGCAAAGCTGTCATGGCTGCACATGGAGGATTGTTTGATGAGAACACTTTGATGTAGGTTAAGAAGTTCTGTAAAGTTTTTTTTGCCACTTTGGTAACTAAAATGACCAATTTCTTTCCATAAGAGCAAAATCTGTACATTATTCCAAACTTTTTGCCACCAGTGTATATAAACTCAGCAAAAAAGTAACATCCTCTCACTTTCAACTGCTTTTATTTTCAGTAAATGTAACAGTGTAAATATTTGTATGAAAATTAAAAAGATTCAGCAGCTAAGACATATACTGAACGTCTCGGGTTACATGTGTAACCCTTGTTCCCTGAAAAAGGCGGAACGAGATGTTGCGCTGCTAAGCGCTACGGGGAACAGCTTTCGCTGTGAGCCGAGCTGAATAATGCGTGGAACACGTCAATGAACATTGACCGGAATTTATAGCCTCGGCTGATGTAATCATTAGATGCACCTGAGGCCAGGCTATAAATGGATACGTCACCAGGTGTCGTCAGATACTTCTTTTTGAAGAGCAGTCCTGGGACGTCCCAGTGCGGCAAAGCAGCGCAACATCTCGTTCCGCCTTTTTCAGGGAACAAGGGTTACACATGTAACCCGAGACGTTCCCTTTACAAAAGGCTTCACTATGATGTTGCGCTGCTAAGCGCTACGGGAACGCAATACCCACGCCGCCG
Source organism: Xyrauchen texanus (assembly GCF_025860055.1). Lineage (NCBI taxonomy): Eukaryota > Metazoa > Chordata > Actinopteri > Cypriniformes > Catostomidae > Xyrauchen > Xyrauchen texanus. Next base: position 9,752,750 of record NC_068279.1, on the reverse strand, counting down.
CACTTGGGGCTGTCCGGACCCCTACGGTTGTGCAGTGTACTCACAAAAACGTGAGAGGTCTCAGACATGAGCTTGAGATGTCGACTCAAGGGCATAAGAGCCCAGAGTAGCAAAGCATCTAACCCACAAAGTTCGATGAATGTGTGCGAAGAGAACCCTATCGCAACACAAACTTGTCATAAAAACTGATGAATGTGAGCGGAGAGGACCAGTCTGCCGCATCAGAAACTTGTTCAGGCATGAGCTGAGATGTCGACTCAAGGGCATAAGAGCCCAGAGTAGCAAAGCATCTAACCCACAAAGTTCGATGAATGTGTGCGAAGAGAACCCTATCGCAACACAAACTTGTCATAAAAACTGATGAATGTGAGCGGAGAGGGCCAGCCTGCCGCTTCACAAACTTGTTCAGGCATGAGCTTGAGATGTCGACTCAAGGGCATAAGAGCCCAGAGTAGCAAAGCATCTAACCCATAAAGTTCGATGAATGTGTGCGAAGAGAACCCTATCGCAACACAAACTTGTCATAAAAACTGATGAATGTGAGCGGAGAGGGCCAGCCTGCCGCATCACAAACTTGTTCAGGCATGAGCCGAGATGTCGACTCAAGGGCATAAGAGCCCAGAGAGGCAAAGCATCTAACCCATAAAGTTCGATGAATGTGTGCAAAGAGAACCCTATCGCAACACAAACTTGTCATAAAAACTGATGAATGTGAGCGGAGAGGACCAGCCTGCTGCATCACAAACTTGTTTAGGCATGGGCTGAGATGTCGACTCAAGGACATAAGAGTCCAGAGTAGCAAAGCATCTAAACCATAAAATGTGATTAGTGTGTGCGGAGAGTGCCAACCTGCCGCACCACAAACTTGTTCGGTGTCAACTCAAGGGCGTAAGAGCCAAGAGTGGCAAGAACATCCAAACTATAAAAGTTTAATGAATGTGCGCGGAGAGGACCAACCTGCCGCACCACAAACTTGCTGCAGAGGGAGACCTCTAGCCAAGGCTTTAGAGGAGGAAAGCCCTCAGGAAGAGTGCGCCCTAAAACCTACTGGCGAAGCTTGAACGCGTGCCTCGTAGGCCCGGGCAGTAAGGTCCCTCACCCAAAGTGACAACCCGGTCACGGCTTCAAAGTTAAGAACTGCTGCCCTGACTTTACACCACTAGCAAATGCGGTGGACATAATTCTGAAGGGCACAGACTGGACAAAGTCTGAGTAGTCTTTAGCTGCTCCGGCATTACAAACGGCAGGGAGCAGAAGGCTTAGAGAATGACTGGCCAAGGGTCGAGAAAGGCACCTTGGGCAGGTAGTCAGGGTGAGGGTGCAAAGAATGCTCTTGGTCCTACCTGGGGCAACTCAAAACAGGCCGGCAAAAGAGACAGAGCCTGTAGGTACCCAAGTCTCCTTAGAGACGTAATTGCCATATGAAAAACCATCTTGAGAGTCAGAAGTCTACCAAACGCTGACTCTAGAGGTTTTAAAAAGGGGGGTCTTACCCTATGAAGAGGTCCTAGCAAGGATGCCTCTTAGAGGGCACCCCGCCCACCAAGGCGTGGCAAACCGAAGTGGAAGCCACGTAGAACCTGGCAATGGCGAGGCAAGTGCCCGCTGACAGTTCCGTCCACAGAAAATCCAGAACTGAAGCAAACTGGCAGTTAGCTGGTTCTGTAATTGCAGGCACATTTGTGCCATGTATGCGCCACCACGATCAGCACCCCCGAGGGGGGGGGACTGGGTGACTCGGGGAGAAGTAGAGGAGACATTGCGCTATCAACAGAGGCGAAGAGGTCCTGTTCTGCCCTGTAAAATCTACCCAGATCAGTTCCAAGGGAGGGAGCCCTAGCACTTGCAATGGTCTCGATAACTTCAGGAGAAAGCCCTGTGAACCTCAGTTGGTACCCTACAGGGGCCAAGCATGAAAGGTTTCACAATTCGGGCCGGGGATGAATATGCCCCCTGAGCCTGAGAAAGAAGGTCCTACCTGTTCGGAATCGCCCAAGGCGAGCCGTCGAGGAGAGATATTAACTCCGAGAACCATATCCTGTTTAGCCAGCGCAGTGCCATTAATAGGAGGCAAGACCCTTGCTGGTGAACATTGCCAAGACTCCCGGGAGCAGAGAAACCGGGGAAAGAAACGCATACAGACGCATTCTGGGTCATGTATGTGTTTTAACGTCCAGACCCAAGGGTGCTGGGTGATTTCAGGGAGAAGTAGAGGAGACATTGCGCTATTCATAGAGGCGAAGATTTCCTCTTCTGCCCTAAGATCTCACCCAAACTTGTTCCAAGTGGAAAAAGCCCGGCATTTAAAAGGTCTCGATAACCTCAGGAGAGAGCCATGTGTCCCTCAGTTGGTACCCTTAGGGACCAAACATGAAAGATTCCACAATTTGGGGCAGGGATGAAATATTGCCCTGTGCCTGAGACAGAAGATCCTTCCTGTTCGGCATCGCCAAAGGCGAGCCATCGAGGGAAGAGATTAGCTCCGAGAACCAAGCCCTGTTCGGCCAGCACGGTGCTATCAGTAAGAGGCAAAAACCCTTGCTGGCGAACTCTGGGCAACTACTACCTTAGGGTTCCATTGGTATGGACCTTAAATCTGCTCCCATATACGGGCATCCAGGGATATAACTGACCTGAGTGACAGGAGCTTGCCCTGGGCCCTAAGGAGAACCCAACGTGTCAGAAATACAGCTGACAAGAACGTGGGTCTCCTTGATGATTTATGTAAGATAGGTTTTGGCCCTTGGAAGAAATCCCCTGGCTTTTGGGCACAACAAAAATGGTCTCATGAGCAGAAGGTCCAGAGGGATCACTGTGGACGCATTCGCCCTGAGACCTGGAAATCATTAATACTGATAACAGTGCGACCTTGACCTAGCCTGACTTTGCTCAGGGTGATCTGAATGGACTCAATCCTAGCGGGAGACAGTTGTGCCCGCATTGAGATTGAACTCCATACGATGCCCCGATAGACAGTGTTCTGAGTGGGAGAGAGGACGCTTTTCTTGGCGTTGAGCCTCAACCCCAGAGAAACAGATGAGCTAAGACGATGTCCCTGTGCTGAACTGCCAGTTCCTGGAACTGCGCTAGGATCAGCCAGTCGTCTACATAATTCAGAATGCAGATGCCCCAGAGTCGCAAGGAGCCAGCGCTACATCATGCATTGTGAATGTGCGGGTAAAAAGGGCTAGGCTGAGTGAAAGAACCTGATCCTGGAAGACTTGCCCCTGGAAGTGAACCTCAGGAACTTTCCATGTTGTGGCAGAACTTCTAAATGAAGTATAGAAGTGCATCATAAGATCAATGGTGACCAGCCAAACGAGTTGTAGGGCTTGAGACACGACCGTCTTGACAGGCATCATCTTGGACTTGAACACCCACGGGTAGTTCAAGCTTTAAGATCTAAGCCAGACGCCACCCCTCACCCTCCATGGGAAACGGGAAGTATTTAGTGTAATAACCTAACTCTCTCTCTGGAAGGGGAACACATACCATGACCCCTTTAACCAGGAGATTGAGTTATATATTTTGTTTTTTTTTTTTACATGAAAAGAAGTCCGGTTCACGGTAGTGAACATGCCGTTGAAACACGGAAAAGCGGCGAGTGAATTAAATCCTGACGCCCTTATAAGACCCACAGAAAATAATATATCCGGCAGAAGTTCCCACGCTGCCAGGATCTCTGAGATGGGTATTATATTTTAACACTTCCTGTTGAGGGGTTGTCGAGTGTTTCGAGTCCTGAATAAAATGCAGGAACAGCGAAAACACCCAACTGGGAGGAACAGCATATAGTGTGCAGAGCAGCATAGTGTGCAGAGCAGCACCAGCCTGACCTGCTGCTTGATAAGCCCTTCCCACTAAAGTGGAGGTTGTCCTACAAGGCTTTGAGGGGAGAGAGGGCTTTAAGTGACGATGCCGAGCCCGGCAGAGATAGCCCGCAAGCGTCTCTTCGACCGGGCGGCATCACTGAATACCGCCGTGCCTCAGCACCCACGCACAGTCGAATATAATGACGCCGAGGGTATGTGAACACGGGAAGAAAATATATATATATATATATATATATATATATATATATATATATATATATATTTATTTATTTATTTATTTTTTTTAGGGGTTCTCCATGAGCTGAAAAAGCTCTTAATGGAGGTTTATCAAAGAAGGAAGGAACCCATGAGGCGTTCCCTTTCTTAGACTGGAAGATAAAATCTATCCCCTAATTTGGAGCGCTTTTGGGGTCTCTTTTTCACGTGGCCAGACCAATCTGGCAACCGCACGAGTAACAACATCGAGCAATTCCTCCGTGAGATTTTTTATCGCGGACGGAAAGCTCGGAGGCGGAAGAGAATAGCGATCCACCTCATGATCCGAGAAGTGTCGAGATCATGTGAAGAAACAGCTGGGTTTGGGGAGAGAGTGAGAGAAAGGGATCAACCCGTCTCTTGCTCCTCAGCCAAAACCATGCAAGAGCCCCACGAACGATCTTCTTTTCGAGAGTGCTGACTCCGAAGCAAGCGAGGCGAGCACGACGCACTCAGCCTCAACGCGAGAGCAGCGTGCTCCCAAACAAACAGCAAAAACTGATGTGTGTCATCTTCAGCTATAGAGCGAGAAGAGGGGAACACGCACCGTTTGCGGCTTTCAGTCATTCTCTCTTTTTAGAAATATATATATATATAATATTTTCTAAACAGAAGAGAAAAGAGAACAAAGAACAAAGTTCACTGCACACTGTCTAACTGATTCTAACTCCTAACAGAGGAAATAAAGTTTTGACAGGGTGTGTGAAACACACAGAAACAGAATCGCTCTGAAAAAAGAGTTTCTGATGACACCTGGTGATGTATCCATTTATAGCCTGGCCTCAGGTGCATCTAATGATTACATCAGCCGAGGCTATAAATTCCGGTCAATGTTCATTGACGTGTTCCACACATTATTCAGCTCGGCTCACAGCGAAAGCTGTTCCCCGTAGCGCTTAGCAGCGCAACATCGTAGTGAAGCCTTTTGTAAAGGGAACAAGTTTCACAGACATGTGACTAACAGAAATTAAATAATGTGTCCCTGAACAAAGGATGTTGATACTCAAAATCAAGAGTAACAGTAAGTACCTGGTGTGTCCACCAGCTGCATTAATTACTGCATTAAGTACTGCAGTGCATCTCCTCCTCATGGACTGCACCAGATTTGCCAGTTCATGCTGTGAGATGTTACCCCACTCTTCCACCAAGGCACTTGCAAGTTCCCAGACATTTCTGGAGGGGCATGGCCCTAGCCCTTACCCTCCAATCCAACAGGTCCCAGACATGCTCAATGGGACTGAAATCAAGGCACTTCGCTGGCCATGGCAGAACACTGACTTTCCTTTCTTGCAGGAAATCATGCACAGAACGGGCAGTATGGCTGGTGGCATTGTCATGCTGGAGGTCCATGTCAGGATGAGCCTGCAGGAGGGGTACCACATGAGGGAGGAGGGTGTCTTCCCTGTAAACACAGCATTGAGATTGTCTGCAATGACATCAGTCTGATGATGCTGTGACACATCATATATACACAATATATATATTGGATATATAAGCCAATATTTAGGGAATACATTTCCATTCAGATTTGTGTTGTTTTAAACCCAGATCGGAAACAGAAGACCCAATGAATTTGAATGCATTTGTTGAATTTTATCATGTACACCCCTGGTTTAATATAGCCTAGAGTTGGCTCCTTGGGGATCTTACATGTTGCTAGTCCAGGCAGTGACGCCAGCAGCCCAAGGACAGGGGAAGATAAATGGATAGATTCGCCAGAGGAATGCTTTCTCTGGCAAGGTTACCATATCAGTAAATCCTCCATATGTGCTGTGTCCTTCTCATGCTAATTCAGGACCAGGCTTACACAGAAGATCTGGCATTTATTTGTATAGATTGAATTTTACAAATATCTCATTGATTTTCAAATATCAAATCATATAAAACTTTTTTTCTGTTAATATTTGTTTATTTACCTTTTGCCTTTTCTTCTAGAGTACTTTTGTGATTTCCACTTTTTGGTTCCAGAAGTGTGTTTCCTTTTTTTTTTTCTTAGGAAATAAATAGTTAAACCAAGTCATCCAGCACTGAGATGAATCTAAAGATTTTAATTAAAGCAATACAGTTTATGAAAGTCAGAAATAAAAGCACTGTGTTTAGAGGAAGTGAAGTACTCATGCAAATGACAATCAAATCAAACACAACAGTGCAATTTAAAACTACAGATTTTTTTAGTGATTGATTTTAAATATAAAACACTTAATATTTTTATGTTATTTGGCAAACTATTTAGAAATGACAATATATATACGCCATTGAAAGTGTTGGGTGAACAACAAAATTGTGCTTTTCGTAATGCTTTATAGGAGTAGACAATCACCGCTGAGGTCTACTGCCACCGATTTCATTTCCATATGGTAACAGCCACTTCTCTGATTGGTGTTTCTATCTTCTGGTTTGGAATCCTGCCAGGACATTTTTTGACTTGCAATCAAGTGCAACAACATTAGTAGCTGTCATTATTTAAGTCTGTTGTTTTTATCATTTTGTAATATCTTTGGTTTCTGGATTTAATATCCTGCTTTTTAGATAATAGTCAAGTCGGTTTTATTTGTATAGCGCATTTCAAAACACACATCGTTTCAAAGCATCGTTACAGAAAATTATGCTATAACAGAAAATGCAGCTGTAATGTCTGTAATGTCTTGAGCGGATTGATGAAAACGTGATTGAACAGTATGCCTTAAAAATGCACATAAATGTATATATAAAGGCTGTCTATTTATTCCATTTTAAAAGAGTGTAGTCCATCCTTTGACCAAGGTGATGCAGGCAGAGGTTATTGAGGGGCAACGCATTTATTTTGAAAATCTTTCAAACTGTGGTATTCGGTCAACACAATTTACCATAAAGTCACATTCCTGAGAGCTTTCATTTGATATATGACTTGTCCATTTATATGCTTTATGAAGGACTTTTATTTTTATATAATTTTTTTCTAATCATTTACCTCTATGTTTTTTTAAGAATGTTTTGAGGCCTTATTTTGTTATTTTTAGTAACATAAATGCAGAAGTGATGGTTATCTCTGAAAAGTTAAACATTTCTATATCATACTCTAAGCTTTCCAATGATACCTCATATGCCTGGCTTATGTATACAAAGACTTGAAAATGTTACACGTAAACTTTTTTCACTATATAGCACCCTGATAGTAAGAGAAAAGAAAAATCTCCATTCACTTGCATTTTATGGACCTACTAAGACATTTTCTATTTTTCTTCAAATGTGTTCTGGTGAAGAAAGAAAGTCATACACACCTGGGATATCATGAGGGCAAGTAAATAATGAGAGAATTCAACTATCCCTTTTAGAGCAGCTTGCATCCATGCAATGGAAAGGCAACTTAGGCAAAGAATAAATGGAGGACATAAATAGGACCACTCTGATAAGTGTCTGAATTGTATTGGTGGATTGGTGGATCAACTGAGCATCAGCTGCCGATATGCTTGATTATAAAATCTATTTTGGACAGCTCAGCACTGCCACTTTGCCTCGAGTAGGGCATCAAAAATGTGTGTATGTGTTGCCCTGGTATGACTTCCACTGGGATCTGACCACTCTCTCTCTGCCTGTGTTCGAGATATGAGTTAGATAGATATATCATGACTTAATTTATGCTCTGCTGCATTTGAAAGCCTGCATTCATTTAATATTACACCATCTTCATTCTAAATGTAGCCCTTGTCTAGTGAACCTGTAATATGTTACTCATTTGTATTAGCATTTGTGGTTGTTTTTTCCTGAATCAGAATTAATGTTGTTTTAAATCATACTGAAAAAATTACAGTTGTTCACAGTCAACAATCCACATGTTAAAGGATTTATTTTAAATTAGGACTTATTAGTTAACTGAAAATAAATAGCAAATTAATCATATTTTGTCAATTATTTATCATTTTTAAATATCATCACTATTAGCCTACTATTGTTTGCTGTTACTAGATATTATACTTTGGTGCAAAACTCATCCATCACCTTTTTGGTATGGAGACTATTGATGCCTCAAATCTTATTCAAACTGTTGAGGGGAGGTGTGCTATTATTTTCCTAAGCGGTCTTGCAAACATTTGTTCCTGGCGGGTAATAAAAATATGACTTACAATGAAGGAGGGACCTGAGGAATATCAGGACCACAATATCATGGAGACTTGAGAGTGGGCTCTTTTAACTTGTGCTAGTATCAAACCACCTAGCATCCATCAAGAACCCCCAAGCAACCACTTACCAATGCCCTATAGCAACCACCCACAACACCCTGGCAATTCCCCACAACACCCTAGCATGATGTTGAGTTCTGCATGTGTAAGCGCTACTCACAATTTTCCAGGACTTGTAAAACTCTAGCTGCTGTTTACAGGAGGGGACAGATGTATTTTTAGACCAAGTGAGCAGCCAGACAGTGCGCAAGTAATGTTTGCTGTCACAAACATTTTGTAAACATAAAAAAGTAAAACATTTAACAGGATGAAGCTAACATAGCTGTGACAGTCTGCAGTGTGTCCAAAGGCGATAATATTTTCCAGCCTCTAAGCCACCCAATAGATCTATAATGTGCTTAAAAACAGCATGTTAAAAATTTAATTTTTCATCCTGATGCACGAAAAAAGCTTCAGGGAATATTTTGCCTAAGCCTAGAAAAGCTAAACTTTTTAACCAGGCACTATTCGGAGTGCACTAGGCAGACATGGGCAGCTCATGGGGTTTTCACAGTGAATAAGGCAAGATTCCATTTTCTGATAGGGGACATGTGAGAAAGTTTCCTAATTCTAGATATATCACACAGGAGTTTCATCAGTTGTGGAGAATGGAGGGGTAATCTCTAAGTAGTTTGTTCCTGAGCTATCTATAAAGGGAAAAAGATGGGGAAGATAGCAGAACCAACCTCCATAGACACGTCAAGTCAAGCACTGTGAGAGATAGAGATCTGTTTACTTAGCAAATTGTCTGTTTAAGACAGTAGGGCTTGGCTCATACAGTCACTGGAATTGAAACCTTATTTATTAACAGGTGTGACTGTGAATGAAACAGGTACCTGTATGAACAGGTAATCAAACTGAATCTCCTTCTCAAACTCACAATGTCCTTGAGTAATGCCTGTAACCATAGTGACAGATGACGATAGTAAATATCAAGACTTCATATTGCATCTTTATGGATTCAATTAATATTCAAATTTATTTCGGCTGCTCCCGCTGCTTTTATCCTCTCAGTTAGACAGCCAAAGACTCTTTTCTCCTCCACCCAAATTCTCTATCCATACAATAGACTAATTCATGCCATATTAAATAACTTGGGAGAGGTTGACAGCTCTAACATTAGTGATTGACAGCAAAGTATAAAGTCAATGATGTGACAGTCTAGTAATTGTCAACCGTAGAGTCTTGAAAATTTAAGTGAGTCACTTTCGTAACAGAATGCGGGTGTCTTTTTCATAACTGAACCGTGTAGGAATGAACAAAACTGTATTTAGCACACCAAACAGGGCTAGCAACTGTATGCTGCCTCTGAAAGTAGCCTAAATTATTTATGTTGCAACCCATTGTGTAGGCCCACTGTAAGAAGTCCATGCAATTTTATTTATTTTTTTTGTCTTTGCCATAGCATACATGGTATTTGCATTAACTAATGACTATAGCATAAACAGAAAAAATAAATTAACAAAAATAAATTAACATTAGTAAATCCAAACATTTTTAATGTGTCACTCGGCAGTTTTATTGGACATGGTCCTCTGTCTTAGTTCACTTAAAAATGAAAATTCTCTCATCATTTACTCACCCTTATGCAATCCCAGATGTGTATGACTTTCTTTCATCTGCTGACCTCAAATGAAGATTAAAAAAAAAATTCCCAGCTCTTTTGGTCCATACAATGCATGTGAATGGGTGCCAAACTTTTGAAGCTTTAAAATCACATAAATCAGCATTAAAGTAATCCATAAGACTCCAGAGGTTAAATCAATGTCTTTAGAAGTGATATGATAGCTATAAATTCTCCTCTCTGCTCAATCCATCGCCACTTCAACTTTCACTTTCAATTTCTTCTTCTTGTGTTTTTGGTGATTCACATTCTTCATGCATATTGCCCCCTACTGGGCATGGAGAATAATTTCTAGCCAAAAAAGGACTTAAATATCGATCTGTTTCTTACCCACACCTATCATATCACTTCTGAAGATATGGATTAATACACTGGAGTCGTATGGATTACTTTCATGATGCCTTTATGTGCTTTTTGGAGCATCAACATTTTGGCACCTATTCACTTACATTGTATGGACCTTAGACTGTAAAAAAAGATCGACGACGCCCCTTTGCTCTTTTCCATTGGTGAGAACTGAAGCCGCCAGTGTCCCGATATGGCGCTGACATTTTGGGACTTGAGTCTGCGCAGTTGCGATTTCGGGACCAGACCTACGCAGTAGTGAGCAGGAAGTAAAGCCGCGAAATCAAGGCCCCGTCCTCACTCTCGCTGAATCAATCGCAAGCACACGCCCCTGCACTTTTGACTTATGACGGTGTGAAATAATTAATTATAGAAATGTAGATATTCAATTTAAAGCTCCAATCTCCTCAGTCCTCTGAAGATCCCGAAAAAAAGTCAGTTGGTGCTTCAGTGACTACTTCGCTCCGAGAACCTGTCAATCACAGCTGTCAATCATGATGTAACAGCACCGTTTTTATAGCATCAAATAACTAACTAAAAACAAACTTATTTTGAAAACAAATACTTGAAATTACATCAACGTGATAGAAACTACAGTAAATGACAGAAACTATCTTTGGAAAAAAGATATGTGAAGTGTAATTTAATTGTTTAGTTGGTCTTACATCCCATTGAATTACATGGAGAGGCGGGGTTTATGACCTATACTAGGACCAGTCACCGGGGGCGATCGAGACGTTTTGGCTTCACTTTTGAGGGCTTGTGCGGCACACTTGGTATGGACCTACAGAGGGAAATAGTCTTCTAAAAATCATAATTTGTGTTCTGTAGAAGAAAGTCATACACATATGGGATGGCATGAGGGTGAGTTAATGATGAGAGAATTTTCATTATTGGGTGAACTATCCCTTTAAGTGGCATTCACAAAGTGACCAAAAGTCAATAATTTTCAATGAGAGTTGTTGATTTCTGGCAACAGTGACAGTTGGGGATGCAATGTGGGTATGTCCTACTTAAAACTTGATGCGAGGAGCAGCTTGCCAAAGCAAGTGAAAATACTGGAGTACGCATGGTCTGTCAGAATCATGACAGGAACCATGTCAGAAATCCTGGGCATTCCAAGGCAGTTTGATTCATGCATTGATAATCATTAATCTTGTCCAATATAAAATGCATTAAGCACAGTTGCAATTAATATGCAAATGCTTTTCCTGCCAAAAGGTTTTAACCGGCAATGCGTCCTCTTTGTGATCAGATTTTAAAATTTTCAGTTGTGCCGCTAGTAATGTTAGGGCATCCAGCAACAGGAACGTCAAGTACTCTATGACTAGCGATATAGCCACTTGGCAAATTCCAGCTATAAAATGAAAGATTCCTTCGAGGACTCTTTGTTATGTAATAAATATAGAAAAAAGTATCCTATTTACATGTCTGTCATTTTCGCCTGATGAAAGGATGGAGAGATATGGGTGTATCCTATGCAGCTGCATCCTGTGGGTAAGCTGATCATTATAGCCCTTCTACTCACTTTGTTGTTGTATACCAATGAGAATGCCTTTTTAATTACTCCTGCCAATTTCTGCCAGCTGTGGACAAGGTTTTAATAACTGGACGCTCATGGAAGGGAATGTAGTATAAAGGCCCTAGCACACTTACAAAGAAGTTTGTCAACGTTTTTGTTCAGAGGTAAGCAGAAGTTTGAAACAGCTGAGCAACGACATATTGTTTGCAAACATTCAGACATCTGTCATGCTGCTATGGGAGGCGTTTTGAAGTACATTTAAAAATGATAAATGAGGATGCTCATGACTACATGTAAAGCATCTACTAATATGATATTAAAATGTGTTATCAATGACTTCGTGCCTCATTTATATGAATAGAATTCACACGAGATCAGTGCTTTAACTACTCGATGATGATTTAAAGTAATGTATACGCAGTAGATAATGTATAAATTGTCTTGTTTACATTCTAAATTCATGGGGCTGATGAGCTGACTTATTTTTACGCATAACTGAATTTTGTTTTAAATATAAATGCAGTGCATACGATCATGCAGGTATTGGTCAGGATCTTCAAACATCCGAATGGGGAAAAAATTTGATCTCAGTGATTTGGACCGTGGTATGATTGTTGGTGCCAGATTGCCTGGTTTGAGTTTTTCTCAAACAATGTACATTGTTTTAAACCCAGATAGGGAACAGGTGACTCAGTGAAGTTGTATGCATGTGTTGAATCTTATCCTGTATACCACTGCTTTAATATATCCTAGAGTTGGCTCCTTGGGGATCTTACATGTAGCTAGTCCAGGCAGTGACGCCAGCAGCCCAAGGACACGGGACGATTCGCCGGAGGGATGCTTTCTCTGGCAAGGTTACCATATCAGTAAATCCTCCATATGTGCTGTTTTCTTTCTCATGCTAATTCAGGACCAGGCTTACACAGAAGATCTGGCATTTATTTTTATAGATTGAACTTTACAAAAATGTCATTGATTATCAAATAATAATAATAAAAAAATAAAAACACTTACACTTATACGTATCATTTTATGGAGGTAGGTTCTGCAATCCTCCCCATCTTTTCCCCTTTATAGATAGCTCAGGAACAAACTACTTAGAGATTACCCCTCCATTTTCCACTACTGATGAAAAAAAGGAGTAGACAATCACTGCTGAGGTCTATTGCAACCGATTTCATTTCCATATGGTAACAGCCTCTGATTGGTGTTTCTATCTTATGGTTTGGCATGCTGCCAGGGAATTTTTTCCAAATTATAACAGTTTACTTGCAATCAAGTGCAACAACATTAGTAGCTGTCGTTATTTAAGTCTGTGGTTACTGTTACCTGATGGAGGGGACGAGACGTTGTGGCGAATGTAGTGACACAAGGGGTCTTTCTTGAGAGCCTCACATTCCTCTGAACTTGAGAAAAGGCCAATGAGAAATTGGCAGACAGAAATTGCATGTCCCGCCCCAGACAGTCTGTCAGTCAGGTTTTTGCACTGAGGAGCCGAGAATAAGGTATGGCCGTTTACAGTGGTAGGTCTAGTGTCGTGGCAAGGGGGACACAATGTCTCGTTCAATCCATCAGGGAACGGAGGTTACAACAGTAACCATGACGTTCCCCTTCTGTCACTCACTCGACGTTGTGTCAAATGAAGTGACACAAGGGGTCCCATTTAAAAGTGCCATGCACTAGACCGTGTTACGTGAACTGCTGATAGAGGTGCAAGCATGCTACTGCATGCTAGAAGCAACTGTATCTGCCACAAGTAACCCTCCCCAACGCCCCAAGAAAAAGGTGTCATATGCAGACCTTAGGTTCCCAGCACCCCTAAGGGGGGAACAGAAGGCACGACTATCATGGGAGCAAGCAGGCCAGCCACGGCCTTTTCTCTCTCTATGTTTCTCGTCATAGAGCATAAAGCGACTGGGGCTATCTTAACGCAATGAAATGTCTGGGAAGGCGATCTTTTGTGTTCCTATTCTTTCAGGGAGAAAAGACCCTGCAGAGACCACATCCTGCCCAGACTGGGGGAGGTGACATGTGGCCAATACGTCACATGGGTTGTTAAGCCACACGTGGAAGTGGTGCAGTGGTAGGTCCTACCTGGTGAGGGAGGACCTCTACAAACACAGCGACCGGGGGCAGAGAGACTGCCCAAGGGAGATGTGGGTCTGCCGACAGGGGGACCGTAGCGTGGAAAATACATCACAGGGAGTTGCCTGGAGAGAGGCCTGTGGAGCCCTACCCCAGTACAGAGCACTTGAGGCTCGTAGTGGTTCTGGTCGCAAATTCCTCCACTGAATTCGCAGGCCAGAAAGCTAGGGAGGAAGAACATCCAGGAAGCGAGAGCTTAGTTGCTAACCTGGCAGAGAGACCGCACTGGATCACTTTGGTGAAGGGCACTAAGGTATTACAGAGTTCTACTGGCTCGGACCTGACAAAACACGGGACGAGAACGACTCAACCCTGAGATTGTAGAATCTCACAAAGGTTTTGTGTGTTGCCCAGCCCGCTGTTCTGCAGATGTCTGCTTAGGGAGGTGCTGTTGGCCAGTGCCCACAAGGATGCCATACTTCTCATCGAGTGTGCTCGAACCCAAGGCCTGTGTCTGGAAGGCCAAGGATATGGCTTTGATGACCCAGTGGGCAGCCTCAGTTTGGCGACAGCGTTACCTTTCCGCCGTCCACTGAAGCAGACAAAGTGCTGCTCAGAACATCTAAAGCTCTGCGTGTGGTCCAAATAGATACGCAAAGCACGTACCAGACACAGCAAAGAAGGATGGGTCTGCCTCCTCCCAGGGCAGCTTGCTTGCAGGTTCATGACCTGGTCCCTGATGGAGGTCATAGGAACCTTGGGCACGTAGCCCGGTCTCGGTCTTAGGGTGACGTGAATATCTGCTGACAGAGAACACTTGCAGGTTCCCAACCCTCTTGATGGAAGCTAGTGCTATCAGGAGGGCCATCTTCAAGGAGAGGATTCAGCCTTGGGCACCTCTAAGGAACCTGAAAATCAAGTCGTGCTTACCCAAGGACTTGCCGTCCACTGCGTCATGGTAGGCCATGATAGCGGCTACATACATCTTCAAGGTGGAGGGGGACAGCCTCCCCTCCAACCTCTCTTGCAGGAATGAAAGCACTGAACGAACTGCGCATCTCTGCGGGTCTTCGGACCGGGAAGAACACCAATATGCAAACAATTGCCACTTTAGGACGTAAAGCTGCTTTGGTTTATCGTGTCTACGACCGCAGGTGGTAGGTCACTTTTCCACGTCCCATCCAGGGGCCAGATGTGGAGGTTTCAGAGGTCTGGGCGCCGACAGATGGTTCCGGGGAAATTTACCCGAAAGACGCTGGTAACGCTCTGTAGATCCAACAGCAATGCTCTGATAGAGTTGAGTGGAACAGTAGTGAGAAAGCTTGCTGCTGCACAACCTCTCGGCTCTGAAGAAAAAATCTGACTGACAGATGCACGCGCGCTTCCCTTTATACCCGTATGTCCGGGGGGTGGGACATGCAAATTCTGTCTGCCAATTTCTCATTGGCCATTTCTCAAGTTCAGAAGTATGTGAGGCTCTCAAGAAAGACCCCTTGTGTCACTAAATTCGACACAACTTCAAGTGAGTGACAGAAGGGGAACTTTGGTTTCTGGAAAAAGATCCTGCTTCTTAGATAATAGTCAAGTTTTATATTGTTTAAATATTGTTTCAAAGTAGCATTACAGAAGATTATGCTATAACAGAAAATTAAGCTGTAATGTCTTGTGCGGATTGATGAAAACATGATTGAAGAGCATGCCTAAAAAATACATATAAATGTATATTCATTTATTGTCTATGTATTCCATTTTTAAAGAGTATAGTCCATCCTTTGACCAAGATAATGCAGGCAGAGGTTAGTGAGGGGCATTGCAGTCCTGCTGGAAGGTTGTGGCAGTTAATTTCCGGTCAAGTCCATCCTAAGGTTTACTCAGTGGCCAGTGAAGTATTCTGTGTTTTACAGTTGGAGTTGGCAGCATTTCATCCTTTGTGAAGTCCATCGTAGTAGACTGAAGAAATCTCTGGCTGGCATAGGCTGCAGTAAGTAGTCATCACTCAGTGACACATAGCAGTGGAAGTTGGACATCCGGCTGGACCAGAGCAGGCTCTGGTAACCTCAGGACATGCATCCTGAGGTTGAGACAGGGAAACAGAATAGTCAGACGTATTGCTTTAAAGAACTCCTTTAAAACATGTTTTTCTTTTTAATTGGACACTTACCTTAAGACCCCTCTCAGCATGCTACCCCCCCCCCCTCCCTTACAGCCTTATTCACAGCCCATAAAAAATAATCTCTCACAGGTTATCATTACCTTAATGTGATTGTGCTTTTTACTAATGATCTTAAAGAAGAGGAGACAAAGAGGAAAGACAGCAGAGGAAGAGATTTTATGAAGATGTGAAAAGTGGAAATGAAAAGAGAGGGAAAAGAAGAAAGGGAGACATAAGGCAAAATGTATTTGAAGTGGTAATCTTAGGACACAGGAGGACATTGGATGAAAAAGTTTTTGCTGGTTTCCTTGTTAGTCTCTTGTTTGTTTCTCCTGAAAATGTCAATATGTCATGATTACACTGTCAGACTTGATTGTGCTCCATTTAAACCAACACCTTTTTGATTATGGGATACAAGCTTATTTCCAAATGTGACAGAATCAATTTTCCACCCAAGATTATTCTTGGAAACAGCCACATGGTATGAGAGTAAACATGGAAGCTGGATGCAGGATGCATGAATAGAATGTGAAAGTAGCATTGAATTTGTTTTGGGTATTTACAGTGTCAATTTATTCAAAGCACATGTGCATCACAATCAACTGTGTGAACAGTGTAATGCACAACACATTATATTTCTTTTGACAAATTCAAAAAGACTTGAGATAAAATGTGACAATAACACCTTCTCAACATGTTTAATTATTCATCCAAGGCTAAAGGAAATTAAGAATGATATCTAATTCATTATTTGTTTCAGTTCAGTTCCCTTATGACAAGTTTGTTGCAAAGATGCAGAAATTAGATTTGAAATTAGATAATCAGACAAGATCATTGGTTCTCAACTGTTTTTTGTTTTTTTTTCAGGAACCAGATTTTACACTAGACATCAACAACCCAATTTAGTACTAAACTTGTTTATTGTACAAAAGTAAACAAAAATGCCCTTAAAATTAAACTATATTAAACTATAGAATGCAGACATTTTCTGAAAGTTTTCTAAATATCTTTTGAATGGTAACATGCTCCCGGCTGCCGATAATTCACTGCATAAAACATATTGGCCACAAACTCGCAAACTGACACATTTCCTGTATTTAATTCAGCCTGATTTCACAGTGAAATCAGAAAGAGTAGGTCGACTTTTCTTTAGTAAAAATTGGTATGCTTACCAAAATGTAAACACTGCCCCAGTGGCCAAAGCGTTAATTGCTGTAGGGTGTATAGGCATGTGTGAGCTCCATTTATGTCCAGGAGAGTTTACCAAAAGCTAGTTGTGAAGCGAGTTCTTTTCAGCTGTACAGGATGTAATACAGTGAAAAGGAATGCATATTTTATCTTTATCCCACAACCCAACCATAATCCTAACCATTAATGTAGTAAAAATGAAATGTTAGGGGGGAAATTGCAACCTCCGTATCATGCTCGTCACTGATTAAGTGAACCCAATTACTTCCTGGTTTCAACGTGGATACAAACCTGGGTCTAACACGCTGCTGATGCAACGCGCTGCCGGTCATGCAAGGGAAGGTAAACACGCTGAAACTGATGCAAGAATGTCTGGTGGGAAATGTTGCATGTCAATGAGTCGGCATACTGTCGCCAATCCTAGCATGCCGACTTCCGGTGTGATCATGTTGTTTATTTTGGTTGCAAATATTATTTTTTTTTAATGCAGCCTGGATTATATCTTCTTTACCTGTCATTGTTTTGTTTAAGGTTGTTGAGGATGAGGGCATGTCACGCAACCTGTCTATATTGGCATGTAGCATTGTTTTTTACCCTACAAGGAGACCTGCAACCAATTTTGGGTACCGACTCACTGATGTAGATAATCAGCGTAAATTGTGGGCGTGTTCTTGTACAAAAATATTTAGTGTTGTCTTACTTTGAAATGCTTCCCTGTTGCAGAAATAAGTAGTTCCCCTATCACTCCTACTTTGTAGCCTCTGGTGTTGACATTCCAACACTTTCTATGCTTTACCTCAGCTGCTCTGTGAAGCCAGGAATATTTCAAACTCTATTTGTACTGGCAGTAAGAAAGGCTCAATATGGCTTCTCTCTCTCTCTCTCTCTCTCTCTCTCTCTCTCCCATTTGTATCTCTATCACTCATTCAGGGCTGAACCTATCCTCACCAGAGTGAAAGAAGATCACACTAGGATAATCCTACCTGCAATAGACAACATCAAGTACAACACATTTGAGGTGCAGCAATATGCTAATGCAGCTCACGGCTACAATTGGGGCCTCTGGTGCATGTACATCATCCCACCACAGGATTGGCTGGACAAAGGAGATGAGACTGCCCCCATCAGGTACATACAGCCAATGGTTTACGTCATAGTGTATGAAGACATTCTCTGAAATATAAATGACCAGGGATATAAAAGATTAATATTTTAAAAGTGATAAGGTGGATTTAGCCTTATATTTACAGTATTATTGATTTAATTCGCTCTGCAATAATTTTTTTCTTGTTTTTCTCTGAACATCCTTAAAAGAAGATACTTTTACTTGAGATGGGAAATTGTAAAATATATTATATTAAGACTTCAAATTATATATTTTTTTCTTTATTTTATTTTCTTATCCTATTGGATTTTTTTTATTTTTTTTTAATCATAAATCTAAAGTAGTGTGGTAAGAAAATAATTAATAATAAACTTAATTTAAGATATATTCACTGATAGCAAGGTTTTTTTATCTTACAAAATTAAAATAAAGTAAGTACATTTATCTTGTTTTAACGATGTTAAGATATTTTTCAATGGAAAACAATATATATTTAAAGAGATAGAAATTTCTGCTCAACATCATTCAATGAAAGTAAATAGTTACTGAGACTGTCAGTCCACATTCTGCCTAAAATCTCCTGTCTTTGTTCTACAGTAGTCATGTGGGTTTGAAACAACATTAGGGTGACTTAATGATGACAGAATTTACATCAGTGAACTATCCCTTTAAAATAATTTTGGCAGTATAACTGAATATTTTGTTGGTGTTGTATCATAAAGTGCAGATAGCTTCTCAAATCATGATCTACTACAATGTAATAAATAATTTTACATCAAAAACTGACTTGGTGAGATGAGCTTTGTTATAACGTGGTATTAAACCCTCAAGAGTCATGAATATACCCTGCCAGAGTAGAGTGGACTTTTTAATTTCAATTGAAATCTGGTCAAGGTCACTTTTGTGTGAGAGTATCAGGACAGCTGAAATCCCATTTATTATTCATGTCTTTGACTGATAGCTGTTTGGAAGGAGAAAATAGGCCTGCAGCCCAATATTACTGGAGATGATCCCCACGATGCCTCATACTAAAAATAATTTTTTGTTTTTTTCTTAATTTTATTACAGTAATTTTGAACAAAATAAGAGCTTTAATGTGCAGAGTGTTATGAAGGTAAGTGAGGACCCAAAAGCGGTGTATGAAAAAACAGAGTCTTTAATGAAGCTTAGTAGATAATGTCAACACAAAGTCTTCTCCTTGTGAGTAATACAAACAAAAACAGCCCGCAGAGAGGGAGATAACAAACAGCATAAGCAAGTGCTTCCTACGAGCTGGAGTAAGTCCACGGGTAGTAGACAGGGCAAGTGGAGAAGCGACAACAGGCTGCGGGTCTCTCCCAAGGCAGAGGGTAGCTGTAGAATACCACTCTCTCGTGGCGTAAGGTAACTGGGCACAGAGATAGGAGATGGTCTTTAGCGGTGAACAGTTTAGTGACGGCGGATGCCAACAGGACAGGACTCTGGACAGAGATAAACAGGGCTGTAGTAGCTTCTAGAGATAGTATCACTGAGTGAGAATCCGACAGAGAATGTAGTGAGAGCGAGGAGAGAAATAGAGAGCTAATCAGAGGAAAGAGGGAACAGGTGGGCAGAGGATTAATGAGGAACTCAGGAAAGATGAGAAACAGCTGGAAGGGGAGGAAAGGAGAGGGGATAATAACATAAAACGACCAACAGAGGGCGACAGAGTAGAGGGAAAGAACAGAAGTGAGACATAACATGACAAGACAGGACAAGACATGACAGTACCCCTCCCTCAACGAGCGCCTCCTGGCGCATCCGAGGAGGAGACCTGGCGGCGACGGAGGAAATCATCGATAAGCGAACGGTCCAACACGTCCCGAGAGGGAACCCAACTTCTCGCCTCGGATCCGTAACCCTCCCAATCGACCAGAAATTGATGATCACGACCCCGAGCGCGCATGTCAAGAATCTTGCGGACCCTATAGATAGGAGCGCCTTCAACACGAACGGGAAGAGAGGGGGGACGAGTGGGAGCGCGAAGAGCGGGCTTTACACAGGAGACGTGAAAAACTGGGTGGAAGCGGCGCAGATAGCGGGGGAGAAGAAGTCGCACCGCAACGGGGCTAATAACCTGCGAGATGCGGAACGGACCGATGAAGCGCGGAGTCAACTTACGAGAGACAGATTTAAGGGGAAGGTTGAGGGTGGAAAGCCATACCCTCTGGCCGCGACAATATCTGGAGCTCTTAGTTCTACGCTTGTTGGCCGCCCTTACAGTCTGTTCCCTATAACGGCAGAGAGCCGATCTAACACCCCTCCAGGTGCGCTCGCAACGTTGGACAAAAGCTTGAGCGGAAGGGACGCTGGGGTCAGCGATTTGCGACGAGAACAGCGGAGGTTGGTACCCGAGGCTGCTCTTAAAAGGAGACAGGCCGGTAGAAGACGACGGAAGCGAGTTATGGGCGTATTCTGCCCAGGGAAGGTGTTCGGACCAGGACGCGGGGTTACGGAAACATAGGCTGCGCAAGATGCGGCCGACAGTCTGATTGGCCCGTTCGGCTTGACCGTTAGATTGAGGGTGGAAGCCGGACGAGAGACTGACGGAAGACCCAATTAGGCGTCAAAACTCCTTCCAAAACTAGGACGTAAATTGCGGACCTCTATCCGAAACAATATCAGAGGGGAGGCCATGAATCTTGAAAATATTCTCGATGACTATTTGCGCCGTCTCTCTGGTGGAAGGGAGCTTAGTGAGGGGAATAAAGTGGGCCGCCTTAGAAAATCGATCGACGACAGTGAGAATGACTGTATTGCCCGCCGACGCAGGGAGGCCGGTGATGAAATCTAAGGCGATGTGTGACTACGGCCGAGAGGGGATGGGAAGTGGTCTGAGAAGTCCGGCCGGAGGAGAGTTCCCGGATTTAGTCTGCGCGCAGATGGAACAAGCAGCCACGAAACGACGCGTGTCACGTTCCCGAGTGGGCCACCAAAAATGCTGGCGAATGGAAGCGAAGCGTGCCTCGAACGCCGGGTGACCAGCCAATTTGGCCGAGTGAGCCCACTGAAGAACGGCCAGGCGGGTGGGGGCGGAACGAAGAGGAGGTGTCTAGGACAGGCGCCGGCGAGGGAGTGAGAGCAAGCTCGTTTAACCTGCCTCTCTATTCCCCAGACAGTTGACCCAACGATACGGGCCGTAGGGAGAATCCCCACGGGGTCCGTGGAGACTTCGGGGGAATAGAGACGTGACAAGGCATCGGGCTTAGTGTTCTTGGAACCAGGGCGGTAGGAAATAACGAAATCGAACCGGGCGAAAAACAGAGCCCAACGAGCCTGGCGCGCGTTGAGTCGTTTGGCGGAGCGAATGTATTCCAGGTTCCGATGGTCAGTCCAGACGACAAAAGGAACGGTCGCCCCCTCCAACCACTGTCGCCACTCGCCTAGAGCTAGGCGGATGGCGAGCAGCTCGCGGTTACCCACGCTGTAGTTACGTTCAGGCGGCGACAGGCGATGAGAAAAGTACGCGCACGGATGGACCTTGTTGTCCGAGAGAGAGCGTTGGGAAAGGATGGCTCCCACGCCCACCTCTGACGCGTCAACCTCAACCACGAACTGTTTAGACAAATCAGGCATAACAAGGATGGGCGCGGACGTAAAGCGGGTCTTGAGGAGATCAAAAGCCCCCTGGGCGGAACTGGACCATCTAAAGCACGATTTGACAGACGTAAGGGCAGTCAGGGGGGCGGCCACCTGACTGAAATTACGGATGAAACGTCGATAAAAATTTGCGAAACCGAGAAAGCGCTGCAGCTCGACGCGCGACTTAGGAACGGACCAGTCTAAAACGGCTTGGACCTTAGCAGAATCCATCTTAATACCCTCTGCAGAAATGACAGAGCCGAGAAAACTAACGGAGGCGGCATGAAAGGTGCATTTCTCAGCTTTAATGTAAAGACGGTTCTCTAAAAGGCGCTGGAGGACGCGACGCACATGCTGGACATGAACTTGAAGAGACGGAGAGAAAATCAGGATGTCATCGAGATAAACGAAAACAAAGATGTTTAGCATGTCTTTCAGGACGTCATAAATTAGTGCCTGAAAAACGGCAGGGGCGTTAACGAGGCCAAACGGAAGGACCCGATATTCAAAATGCCCTAACGGAGTGTTAAACGCAGTCTTCCACTCGTCCCCCTCCCTAATGCGAACAAGATGGTAAGCGTTACGCAGATCCAATTTGGTGAAAAACCTGGCTCCGTGCAAGATCTCGAAAGCTGATGACATAAGAGGGAGCAGGTAACGATTCTTAACTGTTATGTCATTCAAGCCTCGATAATCAATGCAGGGGCGCAAGGAACCGTCCTTCTTCTGCACAAAAAAACCCTGCCCCGGCGGGAGAAGAGGAGGGGACAATAGTACCAGCCTCGAGAGCTACGGATAAATAATCCTCGAGAGCCCGACGTTCGGGAGTCGACAGCGAGTAAAGTCTACACCGGGGGGGGTGGTACCCGGACGAAGTTCGATACTACAATCATAAGAACGATGGGGGGGAGGGAAGTGGCCCGGGAACGACAGAACACCGTCCGCAGATCGTGATACTCCTCCGGTACCCCCGACAAATCACCAGGCTCCTCCTGAAAAACAGAGACAGAGGATACAGGGGGAACAGCAGACATTAAACATTTAACATGACAAGAGACATTCCACGAAAGGACAGTATCTTTAGCCCAATTAATAGAGGGATTATGTTGAACTAACCAGGGATGGCCTAAAACAATGGGGGCGAAAGGGGACTGAAAAATAAAAAAAGAAATGGTCTCGCTGTGATTACCGGAGACAGTGAGAGTCAAAGGTAACGTGTCACGCTGAATCTTGGGAAGGGAACTGCCGTCCAGGGCAAACGGGGCTGTGGGCTGACATAAGTCCATGAGAGGGATACCATGTTCTCGAGCCCAGGTGTCGTCCATGAAGCAGCCCTCCGCGCCAGAGTCCACCAACGCCCTGCAGGTGGCAGCAGAGCCAGTCCAGCGGAGATGGACAGGAAGAGTGGTGCAAGACCTCGAAGGAGAGACCAGAGTAGTAGTGCTCACCAGTAGCTCTCCTCTTAGTGGCGAGCACTGGCTTTTACCGGGCAGGAGGTCACGAAGTGTGCAGCAGAACCGCAGTAAAGTCAGAGACGGTGGGTGATTCTCCGCTCCTTCTCCTTAGCAGAAATGCGAATGCTCCCCAGTTGCATGGGCTCGGGAACCGAGGCGGTGGAGGAGGGTGGTAGTGCAGCGCAGAGGGGTGCACAGGAAAATGTGGACTCCTGGTCGCGAGCTCGGTGATCGAAACGCCTCTCTAGGTGAATAGCGAGCTCGATCACGGCATCCAGACGGGAGGGTACCTCTCGGAAAAGAATCTCCTCCCTCACCTCCGTGCAGAGACCATCCAAAAAACGAGCGAGCAACGCTGGCTCGTTCCAGTCACAGGAGGCTGTGAGAGTACGGAACTCAATGGAGAAGTCAGTAACAGAGCGCTTACCCTGACGCAGGGACGAAAGGACCCGGGATGCCTCCTCCCCAAAAACAGAGCGGTCAAATACCCGAATCATCTCCTCCTTGAAATCCTGATAACAGTTAGTACATTCAGCCTCCGCCTCCCAGATGGTTGTTCCCCACTCTCGAGCCCGTCCAGAAAGGAGAGAAACAACGTAGGCGATACAGGCTCTGCTCTGGGAGTAAGTAGTGGGCTGGAGAGAAAAAACCACGTCACACTGGGTGAGAAAAGCACGGCATTCAGAGGGCTCACCAGTATAGCACGGCGGGTTATTAATCCTGGGCTCTGGAGGCTCGGGGCCCCTGGAGGAGACCGGTGGCTCTGAACGAAGGAGAAGAACCTGCCTCGAGAGTTCGGTGACTTGGGCAACCAAGCCCTCAATGGCGTGTCGTGCAGCAGACAGCTCTGCCTCGTGTCTGCCCAACATCGCTCCCTGGAGCTCGACGGCTGAGTGGAGTGTGGCCGGGGTCGCTGGGTCCATCTTGGTCGGATTCTTCTGTTATGAAGCTAAGTGAGGACCCAAAAGCGGTGTATGAAAAAACAGTCTTTAATGAAGCTTAGTAGATAATGTCAACACAAAGTCTTCTCCTTGAGAGGAATACAAACAAAAACAGCCCGCAGAGAGGGCGATAACAAACAGCATAAGCAAGTGCTTCCTACGAGCTGGAGTAAGTCCACGGGTAGTAGACAGGTCAAGTGGAGAAGCGACAACAGGCTGCGGGTCTCTCCCAAGGCAGAGGGTAGCTGTAGAATACCACTCTCTCATGGCGTCAGGTAACTGGGCACAGAGATAGGAGATGGTCTTTAGCGGTGAACAGTTTAGTGACGGCGGATGCCAACAGGACAGGACTCTGGACAGAGATAAACAGGGCTGTAGTAGCTTCTAGAGATAGGATCACTGAGTGAGAATCCAACAGAGAATGTAGTGAGAGCGAGGAGAGAAATAGAGAGCTAATCAGAGGAAAGAGGGAACAGGTGGGCAGAGGATTAACGAGGAACTCAGGGAAGATGAGAAACAGCTGGAAGGGGAGGAAAGGAGAGGGGATAATAACATAAAATGACCAACAGAGGGCGACAGAGTAGAGGGAAAGAACAGAAGTGAGACATAACATGACAAGACAGGACAAGACATGACACAGAGCAAATAAATACTACTTCACTCACCACTCAAGTGTTGGGGAGGAAATAACTAAAAGTAGTGACTAAAATGTTTGTAGCGTAGCAGTCACATAACCGTTATCGCTTTTCCAACCAAGAAGCTTTTCAAGTTACAAGCAACATTTTTCAATAAGTAGTGGTTGTGCAAGCTGCTTTACAGCTGAGCGAACTGAGGTAATAATTAAGGCTGTTGATTTAACACGTAAATTCAGTGCGATTAATTTATTAACAAATAACACATTAAACAAATTACTCAATTAATCAAGCCCCCTGACAGTGCAAAAAATACCTTAATAGGGAATGTTCCTACCATCAGAGCTATTCAGCATGAATTTTCCAACTTTATGTTTTGTGAGTAGCATTCAGCGTAGCTCCTGCTGCATGGCACGCTTACAGAGAGTAGGCTGCATGAAATGAGCCTGACACAGCGGGACGTGCTTTCGCGTTTAAATACAGCTAGATGGAGCACTGAGTGCATGGGTCTAGAGACTAATTTTTCAAACTTTCAAACTACGTTTAACTTGGCACATAGTCCTAAAAACGTACCGTTTATGGCGAAAATCAAAAAAATGTGATGCAGTTATGATGCTTCATAATGTCTGTCTGGCTCAACAAAAATAGAAGAATATCAAAAAAAGAAATACAAAACTATCTTGCAAATCTACCTTTAATCTGATTTACAAACTCAATTGATTATATTATTAATTAATGATATTTTGTTCAATGATATGGAAATAAAACAATATATATTGTCTGACACAATAATGTACTCTAATCAGTGTATTTGAATTATCTGAATTATTACCCTTACAAAACATTTAGTGGTCTGGCAAATTCGCCACTCATTATTTTCAAATGCAAATGAGCTTGCTATTCACAACAAATGTTTCCAGAAGTTTGCAGCTGTTCATTTATACGGTCAAGCTAATGTTGCTATGTCTGGCTGAATGGGCTTTTTCAAAAGGATATCGTGACTGTAGTTGACCAGTTAGTTGACCAGCTACAGCTTCCCAAAAAATATACGGTATATAAAAGCATAAAAAATGTTTGCATCTTGACCTAAAAAAACAATTATGGTACAGTATTTAATGTCCCACTGAAATTTCCAAAGCATACACAATCAAAATAACTATTCTTCCTGGATCGCTTTCTACTGTACCTCACCTCTCAAATAAAAAAAAAAATGAAATCATTGATATATTTGTCACCTGAGGTAACAATATAAGTTTGAACGTTTGAACAAAATCTCATTAGAAAAAGAGGCAGCAGTCATTGTCCATGCAGCCCTCATCACAAGTGCTGGTATTGACAGATTAAAATGGCTGCCCGCAGGCCTGCATCTTGTCAATGAGGAGCATTATTGGAAATCATTCCAGCGCCACTTCTCTCAAGCTCCCTGTGTATCTACTGCAGCTTAGCTAGCCTGTGGCTATTCAGCACTGAGGATCCCAATACTCATATCATACATTAATAAATGCATTTATTAAAAAGATTCATGTTTACTGTTAAATAAAGGAAAAGTCCAATTAAAATGCTGTAAAACACGCAATCGTGACACAAAGAGGCAAAAGACAGTGATTGTATATAATACTCCATGCAAACATCTTCCAGAAAAAAAAACACCCTTTCAAGATTCTATACCATGAGTATTCTTGATTACAAGTATGAAATAAAAAATATGAATGAATGTGTGTATTTGAATATAAAATGCAGATGCTAATTGAATACCTCCTCACATGTTTAATTCCTTGAAACATAATCTTTTAATTATTTATTTGTAGCCCATTTTATTTTGTCCCAGTAATCAAGAATCAGTTACAAGCATTTTCCTAAGTAAAGCATAACCCCCCCAATACAAAACCATAAATGGCATACCACTAACCACAAATAGACTTTTCTTGCCACAATGAAAACATTTATTTTTAAACTCTGCAAACACTTTGAAATCATTATGAATGAATGAACATTACATTTATATAGCACTTTTCTGACACTACACTCAAATTGCTTTACACAGTGAACAGGGGACTTTCCTCAACCACCACCAGTGTGCAGCATCCACCTTGATGATGCAGCGGCAGCCATTGTGCACTCATCACACACCAGCTATAGGTGGAGAGGAGAGATAGAGCCAATTAATGGATGGGGATTATTAAGAAGCCATGATTGATAAGGGCCAATGGCGGGACTTGGTATAACCCAGGACATCAGGGTTACACCCCTATTCTTTTCGAGAAGTGTCCTTGGATTTGAGAGGACCTCTGTTCAACGTCTCATCCAAAGGACTGTGCCTTTTAACAGTATAGTTATTACTATTCTGGGGCATTACACAGTCTGCAGGGTGAGCACCCACTGCTGGACTCCCTAATACCTCTTCCAGCAGCAACTTTAGTTTCCCCAGGAGGTCTCTCATCCAGGTACTGACCAGGCTCAGCCCTGCTTAGCTTCAGTCTTGATCTACAGAGTGATATGGTTTCACCAAAAACTTTGCTGTTGGTTGTTGTTGAAATGCACAGTACAATTAGCATCCATTAGGTTTTTAAGGGGAAAAGTACTCACTTTCAATTAACCACAAAAGCACTAAACCAAAATGAACAGATTTTGACAAGATCTGTCAATGACAAGACTATCTTGAGTTTCTGAATCTTAATAGATCTTTTGTCTGCATTGATTTTAGAGCCTCAGACAGATGGCTGGCTCACTTCATGACACAAATCAGATCTTACCCAAAACACCAAAAACAAACAAAGACTAAACTTGGTGATACAAGTTTTACAAAGAGTTCAACAGGACCCAAGGCCCTCTTAAATGAAGTCAATGCACATACAAGTACTAAGCCAGTACCATAGTACATTGTACCATTTAAATGTGTGATTACTGTATATTTACAAGCTACTGTAATTCAAAGAACACCGTGGTACCACGTCCGAACAACATTAAAACAGAATTTGTTGCGTTCTTGTTTGTTCGTGACTATGGCAGATATCTTGAAACTGTAGTCAAAGGTTTTAGCTAGCTACCTGCTGACATACAGTACAAAATGCTCAAGGGTTTTCTAAGGATTTGTAGGTGTTTTGAAACAACACGCTGGAGGAAGAAAGACAGCGAGGAGAGTAAAGTGCAGGGAAATATAGCATTAACCAATCAACACTCTATTCTCTACTATATGAACAATTACTCACTCACTGCACAGTGTGATGTGCATTTCCCTTTAAACAGCCACACTCTCGATTGCACATATGGCTTATGGCTCATCTTTCTCCCACTCAACAGAAGTTCTTCACTCCTCTTATTCGGGAATGATTTCCAGTTGAATTCTGTCTCTAAGAGTTATTAATTCATCAGCACATCTTGTCTCAGCTTTGCTCAGCAACAGCTACTATCTAGATAGATAGATGGATGATGGATGGATGGATGGACAGACAGAGAGATCTATAGATCTATTTCTATAATAGAAATCCAGCATGTGAGCCAAGTTGAAATACTGTTCAGATGAAAAGAGAATATGAATGCACTGTTCATGTCTATTTTTCTGTCACAGAACACCTGCAATGATTGGTTGCTCCTTCGTAGTGGATCGAGAGTATTTTGGTGAAATGGGACTGCTTGACCCAGGCATGGAGGTGTACGGAGGAGAGAACATTGAACTTGGTATGAGGGTAAGTAAGATCATAACTAAGTCATATCTGTGCATCTGTGTGCAAATGTCATTATTTGCTCGATAAGGTATGTTAAGTGATATTAATGCTCATCAGACTATTTCCAGTTAGAAAGATAACAGACAATGAAGTGTCTGCCTTGTTAATTTTGCACAGCTGAGACAGTCACAGTGCAATGTATTCATGTAATTGGAATTCATTGAGCATGGAATTGTTGCTGCGTATTAGAGCCTCTCAGAAATTACAATTAAACATTGTGGCCACCTTCTTTGTTTAATCTCAGGTGACAATATAATTAACTCTAACTACAAACCTTCAGCATTTGACAGATGTTTAAATACATTGCTGCATGCTTTCTTGCCCAAGGCTTCATGCTAGAGGGTGGGGGGTAAGCATGCAGATTCTCCACTCCATCACGGATAAAATGTGTTGCCTGGAGGATATGGATGCACTCTGCCAAATTACACAGGCTCAAATATTCCTTACATGCAGTAGGGTACAAAGAAAGTGCATTTTTGTTTGCAGCAACCCTGAGAGAAATTTCATGGCCCACATGCTTTCTGAGCTAGTGGAGAATTTACCTTGTTTAAATTCAGAAAATGTTCTTTCTGTGTGGTTGGGAATATCCTTGGAGGATTTGCATAATTTGGATCAAATTCTTTAATTCATTTTAAAGATCCCGCTCTAGTGTTGTTTGACGGAAAGTCTTACCAGCCTACTGATAGATTGAACTATGGAGATGAATAGTATTGTTTAAAATGGGAGAATATACATGTATAAATATACCTTTTTTTTCACTACAATAAGATGAACCTTGTCACATTGGTCTGCGTACTAATGTAGTTTAGTACTTTTCTTACCTATGTATACTCAGTGGTTAGTAGTTTCTTTCCTTAGTATTTATTAGAGCTGTTGGAAAAACAATTTCAGCGATGCATGGCGATTCATACTCAAACGATTCTGAATCGATTCTCAAAAGAATCAGAATTGATTCTGAGTTCAGTTTAAATCACAGCAGATGCCAAAGACAGATGTGGAAACAAAGACGTGAATTCATTGGCTTTTGTCATTCCCGGTCACTCGTTTGTCAGGACAGTGCGCACACCAAATGATAAAGGTTTTATCTTCTACTTGCAGAGCAAACAGATAGAACAGTGCATACGGGATGCTTGATAAATTTCCGAAGCAACAACTGCGCTACTTAAACAGCTTTACTATCACCTGTGCAGGTGAGGAGAGTAGAAGCTGACAGCTGCACTCTCATAGAAGCAGATATATCTCTCATCCTGGACCAGCAACCTCCATTTGTGCTTAAAAATACTCAAATACTAAAAATCAAATAATAATCAAATACTATTAAATTATTTACAATGCTTAAACAAAAATAAAAAAAAAATAATATAATCAGTTGAAGTAATAGTATTCAGTGTGTTTTGATGGACAACTAATATTTTTTGTGCTTTTAAGAGATTTTTTATTAGGATAATCTTTTAAAATATAGAACCATTTATTTAATCTTGTGGATGTACCATGTTTTGTTCACAGCTCATACTGAATGTAAAAGACCAGTTTATGTAATGTAATTTGTTCTGATTTTTAAAAAAGCTGTTAAATAAAAAACAAAAAAAGGGAAAAAATAGAGAGTAAAAAATAAATTTTGAAGAAACTGAAAAAAGAAAGATATTGAAGGACAAGATGCAACATGATGATAATCGTTTTATAATCGAATCGTTACCCTTTGAATCATAATCGAATCGTGAGGCCAGTGAAGATTCACTCCTCTTGTATTTATGGTAATAAATCACATACTGTATATTAAGGCATTGAAAGGATGTGAACAGAGCGTCTGACAAGCCAGCGGAGTGTCCAATCTGGATTCCATTTGTTACTTCATTGCCTGCTGCTGCTGCAAAAAAACAGAATTGCCAATCTAGCAAATGCGTCAAATTCTAGGCTTTGAGATAAATCAAATGCTTATATATGCTGAACACATTGACGGCACGTGTGCTGCATCTCTGCCTCCTGTTAGTCCTCCAAAGCTGATGCAGCTTATTCTGGAGTGATAGCTTTGACTGACAGCTACATATTTAATAATTAACCTTGTGCCACACAGAATAGACAACATTGCCTTAGTGCACACTGAGGAGAGACTCAAAGGTGAGGAGTCAAAACTGACAGGTTATGGACGCTTTTCAAATTTCTGGGTTAGGAACATGGAAGTAAACCTTTGTGGGATAAACTTCTAAAGAGGTAAATGGGAGACCAAAGCAAATATTATTTTGGATTCTCATTTGCTCCAACTGCATAAGAAAAAATCCACTATTATTTTCCCATGATCCTAAATTTATTGTCGCTTCCTCAGCAGCTGCATTTCAAACCCCAATACAACAGTGGTAACTAACATTATAAATTGACAAAAAAATTACAAATATAAAAAAAGTTTTTAAAAGTCTATAAAAAGGTCCTGTTAAACAAGGCTATATGAAGATATAAAAAAAATCTACATCAGTGTGATGAGAGGTTAATTTGTGTGATTTTGCACAAAATGCCCATGTGGGAAATTAAAACTGCGGTAAGGTGGCACAAAAAGAACTGAATTGACACTTACTGCCCTAAGTAAATGCATTTTAGTGTAAATCAGTAATGTTTTATTCTGAAGTGACATTTTGCTCTCTCATCAATGCAAGTTAACTGATCCCATCTTGCTAGCAGTCTTATTAACAATTTTGTGTACTTTCTTTTCCGACTGTAAATTTTTCAAACTTTTTTGAGCTTTTGAAAGAACTAGATTTACATTTCCTGAAGAAAATATCATTGCTTGCAAGGCAGGAACAGAATAGTGTTTCAGGTAAGTTTGTTAGCTTTAGAAAGGCTTTAGACTTTAGTTCTGCATAAATTTAAGGCTGCAGAGCTTTTTTTGCAGATGTCATATGCATAAGAATCAACATTTATATTCACAAATGTTAATGTAATGTAGAGCAGTTTTGAACGAGGTGTTTGAAAATAACATAAACAAAACCAATGCTAGAGAAAACATATTTTTGAATCTGGATTTATCACTTGAAACCGTATGGGTTCCACATAGAGCCCTTTTGACAACCTCCCCTTGTGACTAGCCCCGGTCTCTCCCACAAGCTTTCAGCTCTCCTGATCCAAGATGGCGGCGCGGTAGCACGCAGCGGCCACTCCGGATCCACAATGGTGCTATTTTTGTTAAAAAAGCCCGACTTTTGCAACACACGGACATCGGAGCAACCGGTGTTCGTGTCTACCATCGCCAGACACTACTGAAATATAAGACTCATGCAAAAACCAAGCTGCATGATGACCTGCAGGAGGCGCTCACGCTGCACTCGGCTTGCTGCGGAGACCAGGCCTCCAGCCCTCGGCGTCGCCTGATGCCGGTGGCCGAGGAGAGGACGTCGTAAGCGGTGTCGCGAAAGCGAAGCGGAAAGAGGGCGGGGTCCATGCTAGGCTAAAAACAAACCCTAGCCGGCCGGCTCTCCTGTCTATCCTGCTCTCAAATGTTTGCTCCCTGGACAATAAACTGGACTATATCCGACTCCAGCAGGCTACGCAGCGTGAGTTTAGAGACTGCTGCGTCTTTGTTTTCACGGAGACGTGGCTCAGCGACAGAGTTCCGGATGCCGCCATTCAGCTAGACGGGCTCGCCTCGTTTCGTGCCGACAGAAATACAGCTCTCTGCGGTAAGACTCGCGGTGGTGGCTTGTGTGTTTACATCAACACGGAACGGTGCAAGAACTCTATGCTAGTCTCTAGTTACTGTTCATCGCTGTTGGAGCTTGTGACTGTTAGATGCAGACCTTTTATCTACCACGGGAATTCACCACTGTTTGCATAACCGAGTTTACATTCCCCAGCGCTAACGCTAAGGAAGCGCTCTGTGAACTGTATGGGGCTATGAGCGAACTGCAGAACGCTCACCCCGACGGACTGTTTATTGTCGCCGGAGATTTCAACCATGCAAATCTCAAGACAGTGCTCCCTAAATTCCATCAGTATGTGGACTTTGCAACGAGAGGGCTAACGCGCTTGATATTGTTTACACAAACATCCCAGGCGCGTACCAGGCGGAGCCCCGCCCCCACCTTGGCTACTCAGACCACATCTCTGTTATGTTAATTCCAGCATACAGACCGCTCGTCAGACGCACAAAACCGCTTCAGAAGCAGGTGAAAACCTGGCCAGCAGGAGCCATCTCTGCTCTTCAGGACTGTTTTGAGTGTACTGACTGGCACAAGTTCAGGGAGGCTGCAAAATATGGCGATTCTACCAACTTGGAGGAATACACAGCATCAGTGACCAGCTACATCAGCAAGTGCATTGATGATGTCACTTTCTCCAAGACCATCACCACACGCTCCAACCAGAAGCCGTGGATGACTGCGGAGGTCGCGACGCTGCTGAGGTCCCGAGACTCGCCTTCAGAGCAGGCGATAAGGCAGCCCTAAGAACAGCTAGGGCCAAACTGTCACGGGCAATCAGAGAGGCAAAGCGCGCACACGCCCAGAGAATCCACAGTCACTTCCAGGACAGCGGTGACATGCGCGCATGTGGCAGGGCATCCAGGCCATCACCAACTACAGGACAACATCAGTTGCCTGTGACAAAGATGCCTCCCTTCCAGATGCGCTGAACGACTTCTACGCTCGGTTTGAAGTGCAGAACGACGTGATGGCGAGGAAGTCCACCCCTCCTTCCAACGACCAGGTGCTCTGTCTTACCACGGCAGATGTGAGGAAAACTCTACGTAGAGTCAACCCACGGAAGGCTGCTGGACCAGACAACATTCCTGGCAGAGTGCTCAGAGGATGTGCAGACCAGCTAGCAGATGTTCTTACCGACATCTTCAACATCTCTCTGAGCAGCGCCGTCGTTCCAACGTGCTTCAAGGCCACCACCATCATCCCCATGCCAAAGAAGTCTTCAGTGTCCTGCCTCAACGACTACCGTCCCGTCGCACTTACACCCATCATCATGAAGTGCTTCGAGAGGCTCGTCATGAGGCAGATTAAGACCCAGCTGCCCCCTCACTAGACCCACTGCAGTTTGCGTGATCGTTCAAACCGTTCAGCGGACGATGCCATCACCACAACCCTCCATCTGGCCCTCACCCACCTAGACAATAAGGACTCATACGTTCGAATGCTGTTCATAGATTTCAGCTCAGCATTCAACACAATCATTCCCCAGCACCTGATTGGAAAGCTGAACCTGCTGGGCCTGGACACCTCCCTCTGCAACTGGATCCTGGACTTCCTGACTGGGAGACCTCAGTCAGTCCGGACTGGGAACAGCATCTCCACCACCACCACACTGAGCACTGGGGCCCCCCAGGGCTGTGTGCTCAGTCCACTGCTGTTCACTCTGCTGACTCACGACTGTGCAGCAATGCACAGCTCGAACAACATCATCAAGTTCGCCGATGACACGACCGTGGTGGGTCTCATCAGCAAGAACGACGAGTCAGCATACAGAGAGGAGGTGCAGCGGCTGACGAACTGGTGTAGAGCCAACAACCTGTCCCTGAATGTCGACAAAACAAAAGAGATGGTTGTTGACTTTAGGAGAGCACAAGGTGAACACACTCCGCTGAACATCGACGGCTCCTCTGTGGAGATCGTCAAAAGCACCAAATTCCTTGGTGTTCACTTGGCGGAGAACCTCACCTGGTCCCTCAACACCAGCTCTATCACCAAGAAAGCCCAGCAGCGTCTCTACTTTCTTCGAAGGCTGAGGAAAGCACATCTCCCAACCCCCATCCTCACTACATTCTATAGAGGGACTATTGAGAGCATCCTGAGCAGCTGCATCACTGCCTGGTTTGGGACTTGCACCGTTTCGGACCGCAAAGCCCTGCAGAGGATAGTGAGGACAGCTGAGGAGATCATTGGGGTCTCTCTTCCCTCCATCAAAGACATTTACAAAAAACACTGTATCCGCAAAGCAACCAGCATTGTGGACGACCCCACACACCCCTCACACAAACTCTTTACCCTCCTCCCGTCTGGCAAGAGGTACCGAAGCATTCGGGCCCTCACGGCCAGACTGTGTAACAGCTTCTTCCCCCAAGCCATCAGACTCCTCAATACTCAGAGACTGGTTTGACACACACGTGTCCTGAGTTGCACTTTAATTACTGTCACTTTATAAATGTCTGCTACCTCAATAACTGCTATGTGCATAGAACACTATCTCATAGTATGTTATGTTTACATTTTTAGAAACTGTCATCTTTTTGCACTACTGAGTACTGGTCGGCGCTGCACTGTCTATTGTCCTGTTCATTGTCAGAAATTTGTTGTACTGTCCTGTACTTTTTGCACATGTTTGCACGTGCACTTTATATAGGTATATGTAGGTTTTTTTATATAGGTATTTTATTTCGTTGTGTTGTCTCATGTGGTCCTGTGTTGGTCCTTTGTTGTTTTTATGTAGCACCATGGTCCTGGAGGAACGTTGTCTCGTTTTGCTGTGTACTGTACTAACTGCATATGGTTGAAACGACAATAAAAACCACTTGACTTGACTTGATATGGTTTCAGGGCCTCCTTTACAGTGTAAAGAAAGCTAATCTTTAAATTTCCATATTTCAGTTCTCCAACTTTGTCATAAAATAGATTAACCATGGAAATAGACAGAGGCATTCTATAAAAAGTTTATCACATCATTCATTAGCTAACATCCCATTATAGTTCCCTATCTGTCACTCACTTGAAGGCCAATGGAAATTGGTGTGTGGAATTTGCATGCCACTCCCCAGGACATACGGGTATAAAAGGAGTGATGCTGCAAACACACATCAGATATCTTCTTTGGAGCCGAGCGAGCAAGTTCACTGAGCTGAATTCCTCTGCCGCCTCCATTCATCTCTCTACGCTGTTGAATCTACGGTGCATTCCAGCGGTCCTCCCCCTCGCACACCACAGTTGTGCTGAGAAAATTCCCCTGGGTGCTTCAGCAGCAGAAAACTATGGAGTGAACATCTTCGTTTATATATATATATATATATATAACACATAAAAGAGTTTAATTTCCTCTAAAAGAGTGGCGCAAACAAAAAACATATTTTTCAAGATGCCTTTTTCGTTTGTGTATGTTTCCTGGTTGCGATCGTTACCTCTCCACTTCCCACGGCCACTATCGCTGCTTCTCGTGTTGGGCACTGCCCACGCAGGGACAGCACTTGTGGATGGATCATGTTCTCACTGCGAGAGCATGATTCTGGCAACGTTGCGGTCACGGCTTTCTCTCGTAAGAGGGAAAGCCACTCCAGCGGCTTCCCGACTCGGTCCATCTACCCACGGGTATGAGGCACGGTCAGTTAGCACTGGGGGCGATTTGGGAATTGAAATGGGAGCCTGTCCGCCGGGAAACCCCCCACGGATCTCCCATTCCCCAGCACACTCGTTTGCCCCAGTGAGTTCGCGGTGTGACCGCCGGCTCGTCTCAGGGCGAGTTCACGTTTGCGTTCGCAGCTCGTGAAGTGGATGAGCTTTCAATTACAGCATCGGCGAGTGGGTTGGGTCAGTCTGTCGCCATGCGCAGCTGAGGGTCATGCTTGCCAGGGTGGCTGCAAACGTCGGGATGGAGTGGAATGGAGTGGAGCTCCCCTGAAACCTCAAGGCCCGGTGATCGGTTCCGGGGCTCCGAGCGCCACTTACGGCCGCACCCTGCCCCCGTACCTTTCTTCCTGGAGTGCATGATGAGCTCACATGGTCGTGGCGGGCACCTTTTACTGCCCTGACCCGGTTTGCAGGCTCATCCTCTCTCAATACCCTCAACGGTTGGGCTGCCAGGGGGTGCTCTGCGACTCCCCAGGTTGGTAAGGCGATCGCGGAGCTCTTGTGCCCGCAGAATGCCGCCACCTGGCGGAGCCGTCCGAGTCTCCCGTCCAGGGCCCGTGGGTTTACGTCGTCACTCATGACTGAGCCTACAGTGCCACTGGACAGGCCACCTCCACCCTGCATGCCACGGCTCTCCTGCAAGTGCACCCAGCAGTGGCGCTCAAAGAACTGCATGAGGGTAGTTCTAACCCAAGATTTATGCAGGAGCTGCGCTCAGTGACTGGTCTCGCCCTCCAAGCGATGATGGTCACGGCATGGTCTCTCGGGCAGGTGATGTCAACCTTAGTGGTCCAGGAGCGCCACCTTTGGACCAACTTGGTTAAACCAGTTTAGCCTATTCGGCGGCACCAGAGAGGATTTCGCCCAGCAATCCTCAGTGGTTAAAAGGCAGACATGGACCATTCAACACATCCTGCCCCTGCGTGACGCAATGTCTCGCACCCCCGTCTGTTTGTTGCCAAGGGCGTCCCCCTGCCGCAACAACACTGGCTCTGCCACAGCCCACCCGCAGGAAGCAGACACCACCCATCTCATGGCCGGTCACCAAGAACCCAAGAAGGGCTTCAAAGCGTTCCCCATGACGGGCAGTCCAGGAAGTAGGACACTCGCTGCACAAGAGCTGGTAAAAGCACCACTCCTTTCCCTGGTGGAGGGCTGGGTGGAGGTTCTTTATTTCCTTTTCTTACCTCACCACATGCCCCAAGTGCCACGGTACCCACATTCTAAGAAAAAAGCAGTCTTCTCATTTCTTTGGCCTCACAGTCAGTGTTGGAACCGTTTTTCTCTCTGGCAGGCATGGCGCCTTGGAGGCCCACCCACATCCCGGGCAACCTCAACAACACAACGGACACGCTGTCGTGACAGGTTACGCTGAGGAGAGAGTGGAGACGATCTGGAGTCGATTCAGCAAGCACAGGTAGATGTGCTGTTCGCTTCCCCAGAATCCTTCCACTGCCCACTTTGGTACTCTCTGACCGAGGCTCCCCTCGGCACAGATGCCCTGGCACACAGCTGGCCCCTGGGGCTGCTTAAGTATGCGTTCCCCCCAGTGAACCTACTTGCACAGACGTTGTGCAAGGTCAGGGAGGATGAGGAGCATATCCTCTTTGTTGGCCCTATATTGGCCCTCCCGGATTTGGTATGCTGTCGCGAATTTTGGAATTCGCGACAGCCCCCCCTTGGAGAATTCCCCTTAGGAAGGACCTTCTTCCACCTCTCCGTGGTCCTTCGGGGCTTTTGGGGAGCTCCCTTCGAGCCCCTTGTGTCAGCAGAGCTAAAGGCGCCCTCGCTGAAGACCGCCCTCCTGACGGCGCTCATCTCCATCAGCTTTAGAAGCTCCGAGCAGCTCTTTGTCTGCTTCGGTGGACAGCGGAAGGGAAGCACTGTCTCCAAACAGAGGATCGCCCACTGGGTCGTCGATGCCATCACTATGGCATACCACGCCCAGCACGTGCCACCCCCTTCTGGCCTACGAGCCCATTTTACCAGGGGTGTTGTGGCGTCTTGCGCATTGTCCCACGGCACCTCTCTAGCAGACATATGTAGAGCCGAGGGCTGGGCAACACCTAACACCTTTGCAAGGTTCTATAACCTCAGGGTTGAGCCAGTTTCTTCCCGTGTGTTATCAGGTGACACAAACAGGTACTGTAAGTTTGGGTCAGCTGGCCGGGTGTATCGCTTGTGCATAGCGCCTTTCCCCTCCCTTGAGGCGAAGACGTGCGCTCTTTCCCCAGTTGCATTCGCAAGAAGTGTGAACCCTGGACGTTCTTCCTCCCTAGCCTAGCGGCCGTCGAGTCTTCGGGGAGGCCCCCGTACTGAGGTAAGTGCTCCACATGTGCTGGTTGTCCCCCTAGGAAAACCCGTGTGATATATATTCTGCAAAATAGTTTCCCTTACGGTAAACCACGTCTTCCTTGGGCAGAGGGCCCTTTGTCCTTGGTCGCCGTGTTTGTAGTAACTTCTCCCCCCTTGGGTAGGATCTACCACGACGCTGCTCCACACGATGTGCTTCCGCTCCTAACCGGTAAAGACCCTGTGTTGTATTCCACCTAACCCCTCCCTTCGGGGCCTCTTTGGAGGGACACCCCCCAGCTTGGACCATATATTTGTCCCCCAGCCAAACGATTTCATTCCTTTTGGGGAGAACAATAGAGAGAAGGCCATCCAGTCCTTATACTCCTGAGCAGTTAGCCTAGGTGCAGTTGACCGCTTCATGCCTGCTTGTTTGTTGGGGGTAGTTATGTGACAACTTGCTTTCCTGGCTACGAGGCACACAGAGGTCTGCCCGTCTCGCACTGCCAGTCTGCATAACTCGGTTCAGCTCTTGTGGTGTTTTCCATTGGGATCCCTAGTATCAACTCATCGACACAACGTCGAGTGAGTGACAGATAGGAAACGTCTTGGTTACTGACATAACCTCCATTCCCTGATGGAGGGAACAAGACGTTGTGTCCCTCCTGCCACTACACTGAACCAACCGCTGAAATGGCTGGGTCTTTGGCTCGGCTCCTCAGTGTGATACCTGATGTGTGTTTGCAGCATCACTCCTTTTATACCCGTATGTCTGGGGAGTGGCATGCAAATTCCACACGGCAATTTCCATTGGCCTTTTTTCAAGATCAGAGATGTCTGGGCTCCGCAGGAGCAACCCCTAGTGTCAACTCATTGACACAATGTCTCATTCCCTCCATCAGGGAACGGAGGTTACATTAGTAACTGAGACATTTTCTGCTGCTTTATTGAGGTCTGTTGAAATGAATGATGGTGAACAAATTCAGTGAGGTATTGTTGCTGAAATACAGACATGATGGCACAGAACCTATTCTAATGATTCAAAAGATTTGAGCTGGATTTCATCCAACAGTAGCATGTCAAATGCTGAATAAAGGAGCCATTTTTTACTGTAATTAAACACACACACACACATATGCACCATGAAAGGAAAATTCAAAACAAACCAGTTGTACAGCATTCAGATCTTTCTGAGTAGCATCTTTGCATCAGATTGAATTGTACGTTTGCAATTGCTTTGTCCTTTTGTCAGTAGAATGCAGCTTAATGGACTCCTTGTCTCTTGTTGATATTAACTGTGGTTTGGAAAATGCTATATTGTCGAGTATCTGTCTCAGTGCATGCATTATGTAGAAAGTTGGAATTAATTTGCATAACTAACTAATAACTAACCACATCAATCCATGCAGCGTTTTGCTTTAATTGGGTTACCGGAGGGATATGTTTATAAGTTGGTGGAGAAAATTGGATGAGGCAATGTTTGTAAAGCGATAGAAAGCTTACTTCAGGAGCAGATTCCACTGTGTCTTAGTTACACAAGAAGACTTCAGTGTTAAGTTGAAAATGCCATTAGAATTTAATTAACAGTATATACATACTGTTAATATATATATACAGTATACACGTATATATATATATATATATATATATATATATATATATATATATAATTATTGAAAATGTTTCTTTAATGCTTGTATTAATTTCTGATTGCATTCAACTGATCACAAAGTATAGTCAGGACATTACTGATGTAATAAAACAGTACCATCACTATTTGAATTCATGCCATTAAAAACACAGTTTCACAATGAATAAGACACCATATGCATTTCATACAATACATGGCAGTCAACTAATAATACCAACTGACATTTTAAAAACAAATCCATACACGAAAGCCAGAACCAAGGAGGTCAAATTCCGAGAAAAATCTCTCTAATAATATTTGCGATTAAAATTTAGCTTGCAATAATTTTTTATTCGTTAGGGTACACGGTTACTTTTCAAAACTTGAAACAACACTGAATGCTCTAGCAGCCTAATTTACACTAAGAAAACTCCTCCTGTTGCTATAACAATGCAAAAAGCACTTACCAGTTTGCTTGAAGTGAAAATCAGTCCTCCTTTCCTGTTTAATCAATCGCACGATCATGCAAAACATATCAGGTGTTTAAATCCATAAGGATCTCTTTCTCAATGGCAATACCAGCAGTGATGAGAGCCGACTCGACAGCAAGATCTTGCAATCTTCGATTTCAAATTACGCACATCACATAAAGCGTGATTGGGTCACTCAAGGCCAGCTAGAAGGCCTGGACTGGGCCATATCCGAAAGACCACACCCACCAAATAAATAATCTGACCGGCTGATATTTGCAGAAATTCTGAAGGCCTGATGGAGTGGAATTCACGCACACAACTGCCCACTCTACATGATGACGTCATTTTTGCTGCGCACTCCCTCGCACTATTGCAGACGCGTCAAGTATAAACCAGGGCTAAAGAACATGGCTTTTGGGCATGTGATTTGTGAAACAGTTGTCACAATTTGCTTGTAAGCATCGAGGAATAAATTCTGATTGGATAAACATTTTTGTTTTTTGCTATTTGTTTGAAGATGAAATAGGAGTGGAAAGTGATTGGAAATACATAGGCAAAAAGGTAGATGAGAATGAAGGGATGAAAAAATATTTAATTATTAGGCATGTTA
The DNA here is from genome assembly GCF_025860055.1 of Xyrauchen texanus. Classification (NCBI taxonomy): domain Eukaryota; kingdom Metazoa; phylum Chordata; class Actinopteri; order Cypriniformes; family Catostomidae; genus Xyrauchen; species Xyrauchen texanus. The sequence goes on along the minus strand of NC_068279.1, from coordinate 9,711,757 downwards.
TGCCAGCAGAGAAGACTTTGCTGGCCTTGAGAAATTGCCACTGTTTTTGTTCAAATCTTGTCAGGCCCCATTTACAGCAGCCATCACTCCAATACATTATCCTTGAGTAATCATGCTAAATTGCTATTTGGTACTAGAAAACCACTTGCTTATTTGGTTTGTTAAATGAAGCTTATCATTGTATTTGTGTTTGTTTTTAAGTTGCCACAGTATGCAGTAGACTGGCATAACTTATGGTCAATATTAGGTAAAAAATGGCAAAATATAAATGGCTTTATCTAGAAACTCGTCAGTCATTCATTGTTGAGGAATGAAGGCTATAAAATGCTTGAAGTTGCCAAAAAAAATGAAGATTTCATACAAAGGTGTACTCTACAGTCTTCAAAGACAAAGGACAACTGGCTCTAACAAGCACAGAAAGAGATGTGGAAGGCCAGATGTCAAAATAAACAAGAGGATATGTACATCAGAGTCTCTAGTTTGAGAGAGACAGACGCCTCACATTTCCTCGGCTGACAGCTTCATTGAATTCTACCTGCTCAACACCAGTTTCATGTACAACAGTAAAGAGAAGACTCATTGGTGCAGGCCTTATTGGAAGAATTACTAAGAAAAGGCCACTTTTGAAACAAAAAAGAAAAAAGAAAAGGTTAGAGTGGTGAAAGAAACATAGACATTGGACAACAGATAATTGGAAAACAGTGTTATTGATCTTAACCCATTGAGTTTTTGTGGGATCAGCTTGACTGTAAGGTGTGTGAGAAGTGCCCAACAAGACAGCCACATCTATGGCAAGTGCTATAGGAAGCATGTGGTGAAATGCCACCGGAGTATCTGGACAAACTGACAGATAGAATGCCATGGATCTGCAAAGCTGTCATTGCTGCACATGGAGGATTTTAAGTAGTTTAAGAAGTTCTGAACATTTTTCTTCAAATTGTAATAGTAATTTTTCATGGTATTTATGTCCTGACTATTTATTGTGATCAATTAAATACCACTTTGATGAATAAAAGTACCAATTTCTTTCCATAAGAGCAAAATCAATACATTATTCCAAACTTTTGGCCGCCAGTGTATATCTATCTATCTATATATATATATTACCTGTTTTGAAACACTTATTCTTTAATATAATTTTTTTCTTCACATTTTAGAATAATAGTAAAGTCATCAAAATTATGAAATAACATAAATGGAACTATGGGAATTACTGTATGTTGTGACTAAACAAAACCCAAAATAAAAAATAAAACTGTTATATTTTAGCTTCAAAGTATTCACCTAGAATTTGCAGACATGTACTCTTGACATTTTCTCAACCAACTTCTTGAGGTATCACCCTGGGATGCTTTTTAAACAGTATTGAAGGAGTTCCCATCTATGTTGGGCACTTATTGGCTGCTTTTCTTCATTATTTGGTCCAAGTCATAAATTTCAAATCCTTATTTTTTTTATAAAATTGTAGTTCCCTTTACAAAAAGCTTCACTACGATGCTGCGCTGCTAAGCGCTAAGGGGAACAACTCTTGCTGTGAACCGAGCTGAAATGTGTGTGTAACACGTCAATGAACATTGACCGGAATTTATAGCCTCGGCTGATGTAATCATTAGATGCACCTGCGGCCAGGCTATAAATGGATACGTCACCAGGTGTCATCAGAAACTCTTTTTTCAGAGCGATTCTGTTTCTGTGTGTTTCACCAACCCTGTCAAAACTTTCTTTCCTCTGTTAGGAGTTAGAATCAGTTAGGCAGTGTGCAGTGAACGTTGTTCTCTTTGTTCTCTTTTCTCTTCTGTTTACAAAATATTATATATATATATATATATATATATATATATATATATATATATATATATATATATATATATATATTTCTAAAAAAGAAGGAAAAAAGAGAGAATGACTGAAAGTCATGAAGCGGTAGCGTGTTCCCTCTTCTTGCTCTATAGCTGAAGAGGACACACATCAGTTTTTGCGATTCTCTTCCCGCCTCGAGCTTTCCGTCCATGATAAAAAAAAATCTACGGAGGAATTGCTCGATGTTAGTTACTCAAGCGGTTGCCAGATTGGACTGGCCACGCAAAAAGAGACACCAAACCCTCCAAATTAGGGGATAGATTTTATCTTCCAGTCTAAGAAAGGGAACGCCTCATGAGTCCCTTCCTTCTTTGATAACCTCCATGAAGAGCTTTTTCAGCTCATGGAGGAACCCCTAAAAAATAAAATAAATAAATAAATAAATAAATAAATAAATATATATATATATATATTTTCTTCCCGTGTTCACATACCCTCGGCGTAATTATATTCGACCATCGTGGGTGCTGAGGCACGGGGTATTCAGTGATGCCGCCCGGTCGAAGAGACGCTTGCGGGCTATCTCTCGCCGGGCTCGGCATCGTCACTTAAGAAGCCCTCTCTCCCCTCAAAGCCTTGTAGGACAACCTCCACTTTAGTGGGAAGGGCTTATCAAGCAACAGGTCAGGCTGGTGCTGCTCTGCACACTATGCTGTTTTACAGGCGTACCAGAATGACCTCCCAGACGACCTGAGTGTGGGTTCTGCACTTGACGAGCAAGCCTCAGACCCGCCTCAGTCCTGTCTGAACGGAGGCTCAAAAGCAAAGTGTGGCGAGTCGTGCTCCTCCTCCCAGGGATTGGGGACAGTCTCGCCTCCCTCGCCAGCTCCCGAAGCAAGAACTCAGGGCTATCATTTCTAGTAAGAGAAAACCCTGACGGTCTTGCGCCTAGATTAGGGGGTAGCTCCCCTCGGGATGGGACGCGTGCTTCACTTCACCCCTCCCGGTACCCCCTCGAAGCCCCTCCATTCCTGCCACCTCTTGGTGTTTCGGGTTGCAGAGGCTTCCGTCAAAATTGGGTGTTTTCGCTGTTCCTGCATTTTATTCAGGACGCGAAACACTCGACAACCCCTCAACAGGAAGTGTTCAAATATAATACCCATCTCAGAGATCCTGGCAGCGTGGAAACTTCTGCCAGGTATATTCTTTTCTGTGGGTCTTATAAGGGCGTCAGGATTTAATTCACTCGCCTCTTTTCCGTGTTTCCACGGCGTGTTCTCACTACTGTAAACTGGATTTCTTTTTTTATGTAAAAAAAAAACCTCAATCTCCTGGTTAAAGGGCCCATGATATGTGTTCCTCTTCCAGAGAGAGAGTTAGGTTATTACACTAAATACTTCCCGTTTCCCATGGAGGGTGAGGGGTGGCGTCTGGCTTAGGTCTTAAAGCTTGAACTGCCCGTGGGTGTTCAAGTCCAAGATGATGCCTGTCAAGACGGTCGTGTCTCAATCCCTACAACTCGTTTGGCTGGTCACCATCGATCTTATGACGCACTTCTATACTTCATTTAGAAGTTCTGCCACAACATGGAAAGTTCCTGAGGTTCGCTTCCGGGGGCGAAGTCTTCCAGGATCAGGTTCTTTCACTCGGCCTAGCCCTTTTTACCCGCACATTCACAATGCATGATGTAGCGCTGGCTCCTTGCGACTCCGGGGCATCTACATTCTGAATTATGTAGACGACTGGCTGATCCTAGCGCAGTTCCAGGAACTGGCAGTTCAGCACAGGGACATTGTCTTAGCTCATCTGTTTCTCTGGGGTTGAGGCTCAACGCCAAGAAAAGCGTCCTCTCTCCCACTCAGAACACTGTCTATCAGGGCATCGTATGGAGTTCAATCACAATGTGGGCACAACTGTCTCCCGCTAGGATTGAGTCCATTCAGATCACCCTGAGCAAAGTCAGGCTAGGTCAAGGTTGCACTGCTATCAGTATCAACTATTTCCAGGTCTCAGGGCGACCGCATCCACGGTGATCCCTCTGGACCTTCTGCTCATGAGACCGTTTTTGTTGTGGCCAAAAGCCAGGGAATTACTTCCAAGGGCCAAAACCCCTAGGCTAAATAGGGTTACGCGCCTCAGGCTTCGTTCCCTTCCTATGTGTATCAGACCCCGGTTTTCTGCCTTGGGTCCCACTCTAGGTGTGTCTTGTTGTCGCAGGCTGCTAACGACAGACGCCTCCCAGAGAGGCAGGGTAGCAGCCTTAAGTGGTCGTCCAGCTTAAGGGGATAGGAGGGTTGTCAGCTCGGTTGTCACAGTCACTGTCTCGGGTTGATGGCTGTATTTCTGGCCCTGAAATACCTCCTCCTGAGGCTGCCATGTCTTGGTGCGGGTGGACAATACAGCGGTAGCCTCTTACATAAATCATCAAGGAGACCCACGTTCCTGTCAGCTGCATTTCTGACATGTCGGATTCTCCTTAGGGCCCAGGGCAAGCTCCTGTCACTCAGGTCAGTTATATCCCTGGATGCCCGTATTTGGGAGCAGATTTACTGTCCAGACAGAAAATACCAACGGGGGAGTTAAGAACTCCACCCTAAGGTAGTAGTTGGCCAGAGTTCACCAGCCAGGGTTTTTGCCTCTTACTGATAACACCACACTGGCCGAACAGGGCTTGGTTCTCGGAGCGAATTTCTTCCCTCGACGGCTCGCCTTGGGTGATTCCGAAGAGGAAGGATCTTCTGTCTCAGGCACAGGGCAATATTTCATCCCTGCCCCGAGCTGTGGAATCTTTCATGTTTGGTCCCTAAGGGTACCAACTGAGGGACACAGGGCTCTCTCCTGAGGTTATCGAGACCTTTTTAAATGCCGGGCTTTTTCCACTTGGAACAAGTTTGGGTGAGATCTTAGGGCAGAAGAGGACCTCTTAGCCTCTATGAATAGTGCAATGTCTCCTCTACTTCTCCCTGAAATCACCCAGCCCCCTTGGGTCTGGACGTTAAGACACATACATGACCCAGAATGCGTCTGTATGCGTTTCTTTCCTCGGTTTCTCTGCTCCCGGGAGTCTTGGCAATGTTCACCAGCAAGGGTCTTGCCTCCTATTAATGGCGCTGCGCTGGCCGAACAGGATATGTTTCTCGGAGTTAATTCCTCTCCTCGACGGCTCGCCTTGGATGATTCCGAACAGGGAGGACCTTCTCATCCTTGGCCCGAATTGTGAAACCTTTCATGTCTGACCCCTAAGGGTACCAAATGAGGTTCACAGGGTTTTCTCTTGAGGTTATCGAGACTATTTCAAGTGCTAGGGCTCCCTCCACTTGGAACTGATCTGGGTAGATTTTACAGGGCAGAAGAGGACCTCTTCGCCTCTGTTGATAGCGCAATGTCTCCTCTACTTCTCCTCGAGTCACCCAGCCCCCCCCCTCCCCCCCCCTCGGGAGGGGCTGAACGTAGTAACACAAATGCGCCTGCATGCATTTCCTTCTACTAAAGTTCTTATTACAGAACCAGCTAACTGCCAGTTTGCTTCAGTTCTGGATTTTCTGTTGAAAGAACTGTCAGCGGGCACTTGCCTCGCCACTGCCAGGTTCTATGTGGCCACTGCGGTTTGCCACGGCTTGGTGGGTGGGGTGCCCTCAAAGAGGCATCCTCATTATTGCCCGGGCCTACGAGGCACGCGGTCAAGCTTCGCCAGTAGGTTTAAGGGTGCACTCTACCAGAGGGCTCTCCTCCTCTAAAACCTTGGCTAGAGGTCTCCCTCTGCAGCAAGTTTGTGATGCGGCAGGTTGTCCTTTCCGCACACATTCATTGGACTTTTTTAGTTTGGATGTTCTGCACTCCGGGCTCTTATGCCCTTGAGTCGACATCTCAAGCTCATGTCTGGACAAGTTTGTGATGTGGCAGGCTGGTCCTCTCCGCTCACATTCATCAGTTTTTATGACAAGTTTGTGGTGCGATAGGGTTCTCTTCGCACACATTCATCGAACTTTATGGGTTAGATGCTTTGCTACTCCGGGCTCTTATGCCCTTGAGTCGACATCTCAGCTCATGCCTGAACAAGTTTGTGATGCGGCAGGCTGGTCCTCTCCGCTCACATTCATCAGTTTTTATGACAAGTTTGTGTTGCGATAGGGTTCTCTTCGCACACATTCATCGAACTTTATGGGTTAGATGCTTTGCTACTCCGGGCTCTTATGTCCTTGAGTCGACATCTCAGCCCATGCCTAATCAAGTTTGTGATGCGGCAGGCTGGTCCTCTCCGCACACATTCATCAAAATTGAATGGTTTAGATGTTTATGCTACTCCGGGCTCTTATGCCCTTGAGTCGACATCTCAAGCTCATGTCTGAGACCTCTCGGCGTTTTGTGAGTACACTGCACAACCGTAGGGGTCCGGACAGCCCCAAGTGCGGCGGCGTGGGTATTGCGTTCCCCTAAGCTTAGCAGCGCAGCATCGTAGTGAAGCTTTTTGTAAAGGAACGTCTCGGGTTACATGTGTAACCCTTGTTCCCTGAAAAAAGCGGAACGAGATGCTGCGCTGCTTTGCCGCACTGGGACGTCCCAGGACTGCTCTTCAAATAGAAGTATCTGACGACACCTGGTGACGTATCCATTTATAGCCTGGCCGCAGGTGCATCTAATGATTACATCAGCCGAGGCTATAAATTCCGGTCAATGTTCATTGACGTGTTACACACACTATTTCAGCTCGGGTCACAGCTAGAGTTGTTCCCCTTAGCGGTTAGCAGCGCAGCATCTCGTTCCGCTTTTTTCAGGGAACAAGGGTTACACATGTAACCCGAGACGTTTTCTAATTAAATAAATTAATATGTTGGCACAAATATATTTTTGTCAACAAAACATTTAAAAATACGCCTTTAGATCAAAAGATATTTAAGATAGTGAGAAATTCAGTGAACTTTTGACCAGTAGTGTGTGTGTGTGTGTGTGTGTGTGTGTGTGTGTGTGTGTGTGTGTATATATACACACACACACGTATACTGTATAAATTTATATTTTTATTTATTTTTTGCTGACGTGCTTGGCATGAGATGAAAAGGTCGTGGGAAGATGCTTTTGTTTAATTCCCTCTATCTGAACATTGCGTTCAGTTGATAACGAATGGTCAATTCTTATGTTTTAAACCAATAAATAAATATATTGCAGGCTGGTGCTTGCACTATACAATAAGGAAAACATGAAAAATCCTGCACACTGTCATAGCTTGCAAATATTTATTATTTGATAATGGTTTGGTCAAAGAACAACCAGAGCAGGTTAATGATGGTAGGCATCCTCCTGCTGTGTGAACTGTTTTTTTTTTTTTACACAAAAGCATGTTAAAACATTTTGATTGTTTGATTCACAAAAGAGCCTCCAGTAGGCCAGCAGCCATATCACCCTGCTGTCACAATATGACAGAGCGACAGGACCCAAACACAGGAATGGAAGACAAAATAAATATACCTTTATAGAAACAAAATACAACAAAAACTCTTACAATGGAGAAAAAGTCAAATGAAACAAACTAGATATCACTAGTCTTCAGGAACCATTCGAGGGCTATTTAAGTCAAACCAACAGACATGACACATACAGACCAACTAATAAACAAAACAATTCAGCACAGGACAGAACACAGGTGGGACTTAAGTAGGGAAAGGTAAATAGGGAGCACTGATGATAGTTATTTGGAGAATGAGCTGTTGCCCAGGCAACGGCGCTGGCGTTCTCCACGTGACATCTCAAGACACAAGAGGTAGAGAGAAACAAATAAAATACAGGAGAATACTCAGACAAGACAGACAGACAGTCAGGCGAGGACAGACTGTGACACCTGCAGCTCTTGTGTGGTTACCCCCTGAAGCTAAGCAGGGTTAAGTCTGGTCAGTACCTGGATAGGAGACCTCCTGGGAAAACTAAGGTTGCTGCTGGAAGTGGTATTATTGTGGATAGGAGGGGGTGCTCACCCTTCGGTTTGTGTGTGTCCTAACACCCCAGTATAGTGACAGGGACACTATGCTGTAAATAAGCAGAATGGCTGCCGTCACATCATCCAGGTGGATGCTGCACACTGGTGATGGTTGAGGAGAGTCTCCTCTTCACTGTGTAAAGCGCTTTGAGTGTAGTGTCAGAAAAGCACTATATAAATGTAACGTTCATTCATTCTTTCATTAATAGTTCACCCAAAAAATTTTAATTAGTTCATCATTTTCTCACCCTCATGCCATCAGATGTGTATGACTTTCTTACATCTGCTGAACACAAACGAGGATTTTTAGAAAAATATTTCAGCTCTGTAGGTCAATAAGATGCAAGTGAACGGGTGCCAAAATTTTGAATCTCCAAAACCCCCGTAAGGGCAACATAAAAGCACTCCAGACAACTTTGGTGGTTAAATCCATGTCTTCTGAAGTGATATGATAGGTCTGGGTGATAAACAGATAATTATGTAAGTCCTTTTCTCTTCAATTCCTCCTTCTGTTTTTGGGGATTCAAATTCTTCGTGCATATCGCCTCCTTCTGGGCAAGCAGGTGAATTTATGACCAAAATATTACTCAAATATTGATCTGTTTCTCACCCACACCTATCATATCATGTCTGAACACATGGATTTAACCACTGGAGTCATATGGATTATTTTTATGCAACCTTTATTTGGATTTTGGAGCTTCAAAATTTTGGCACCCATTCAATTGCATTGTGAGGACATACAGAGCTGAAATATTATTCTAAAAATCTTAACTGTGTTCTGCAGAAGAAAGAATGTCTTATACATCTGTGATGCCAGGAGGGTGAATAAATCATGAGAAATCATATTTGGGTGAACTAACCCTTTCATTACATTGACAGCAAATAATGCAATGAGAGTAAGTTTCTTTCTTTGAGACACTAGCAATATGCTAAATAAAAATTGTATGATGTAAATGTACTTCATTCATAAAAATTATTGAATTACTGTTCCGGATATTTTAGATGTTAAAAGAATTTACTAGCAAGTCTTGTTCCTTTCTTTTATGGTGTTTTCATGGGAGCAGATTATGATAATTCTGAATAAATGTGCACCCCCTCCTCCTATTCACGAATGTTGGGAATTCACTAACATATTTAATGAACAAATCTGGGGTGTACGCAACATTTGTGAATCTGGAGAAAATGTTCAGGAATGTCCAGTTTACATGTAAATTACTCCAGATTTACTCATATTTACGAATGTTTCATGAATGAGGTCCAATGCATTTTTGTGTCAGTCCAAGCTGCTTTTCAACTGGTTTTCAATGTAAACATACGGTAGAAGGAAGTTTCTGTTGTCATGCTGATTTCTTATAATGAAGATATTGTTTGACAACTGACAAAACTAATAACACCACACAGAAAGAGCTCATAAGGGCCGGAGCCAAGAACATCTTTTTTCCAGTGTTTTGTTTACTGTACAATCTGAATTCTTTTCTCGTCAAAGCCAATATTGAGCTTCATAATTTCCATTAGGCTTTGCTCACCCTGTGAATCTGGAACAAACTCATTTCACCTCCCCTGTGTTGTATTTAATGAAGAGAGAGGAGATGAGATATACAAGCTCACTTGGGGACCGGAGCTTGGCTCCGATATGGCTAATATGAGGTTTTAGATTCATCCCACAGATCCTGCTGTTTCAGAAGGCTGGTTCTCTGGAGATAGTGTGTGTGTGCGTGTGTGTGTGTGTGTGTGTGTGTGTGTGTGTGCGTTTGAAACAGTAGCTTCCCATCCTACAAACTACTCTTTTAAAGTTAATAGCTACACTACAAGCTACACTCTAAACTATAAACAAGTTTTAAATGTCATACATTTCCCCCCCCCCCCCAGATTTTGTTTTGAAGCTGCTTGTGGTGGGGTATTTTACAAAAAAATTTAAAAAAAACGGAAATGGTCTCTTCGGAATTTCTGACTGGGATTGAAATGAATTGGTGAATTGTTTTTTAAACTGGTTTATTTCATTTGCTGTGTCAGTCCAAATGAACTGATTCCCTAAATGTATCAGTTTAGGAAAGCACATTTGATTATTTCCTCAGCTTGCTCTGCTACAAAGATGCATGCGCAATGCAATATCCAAAAAAGTCTGTCAAAATCACTACATTGTGATTCAAGTGCAAGTAGACAGCTACTGGAAAAGCTACACTATTTTTAAAGCAGCTGAGTTACTGTCACACTTTTAAAATAAAGTTTTAATTCGTTTTTCTCCAACACTAGTCTTTGTGTGTGTATGTGTGTTGGCATATGCTCTCACTGTGTTGTACCACACAAGGACACATTCTTTGAATCAGTGTACACATGTAGCGTGAGAGCGAGTAATTTTGTGCTTCAGTTGAGGCACCAAGTTTTGACAATTTGCTAAAATGGATGGAACAGATGGATGCTCTTCTTTTCAAGTTGGCTTTCTCTCAGCTCTGTTCTCTCAGATGGGGCAGCCTGACTACTCTAGCAGCTGGTGCCAGGAGTGGGAAATACTACAGCTTATCAAATACACATTAAAGGGAAAGAGCAAATGTCAGGAAAGTCAGACTTTGAAGTAGTTGCTTGCAAAGCAAAGAAAAGACACCACAAGCAGAATTTATAACATCTTTTTATTCGATAACTGTTCAGGCTTGTTTGAAATGCATTTGTTTAATTTATAGACCAGCTAGTAAATATGTATCATGGTAGAAAGAAAGTTGGGTTTTAACCAATCAGTTTACAGTCAAGCTTTTATTTAATAGATCTAACGTCCCTGAGCTTAAACCTTACATCAACCCTCAAACATCACTTCATTATATATCGTTACATGCTCTGCACAAGATTATTAATTTTACCATCTATGCTCCAAGTCCCCCACAGCATACCACCTTGCATTAATAGGCTAGAATTAGACAGATCGTTTAAGTTCATGCAATATGAGTGGAGTACTGTGCATCTTGTTAAACTTTTGAACATAAAATATTATTTTTCTCCCTCAGAAATCTCATTGTCACATTTTGATACAGATGTATCTGCTTCTTTATATGTAAATTGTTAAAAATTGTCCCATCTTAAAATACATGTTGTTCCACATTTTCACTTTTCATTGGAACACAAAAGGAGATGTTAAGAACAGTTTAAAAACATATTTTTGCAATTGATTTTGGTGTCAGCCATGTCTCCATACATCAGGGGCAAGTGGGGCTAAGCTCCGCCAGAGGTGGCGCTGTTGTGCAAATTGCATAATATATTTTCCTCAACTTAAACATGTTTTATGTCATTATACAAGAAAAAAAAGTGTATATTCTTTTGAGAATTTCTATTATTAATAAGGTATGCTGCGTAAAAGCCATTTAATCGTTCCCATTTGCTATGCGTGGGGCTAGCCCTTCAACCTCAATGTTAACCAATGGAGGTCTGGAGAACGTCATACAGATGTGCAACGAGCATTCAACGATGGCCTGAGGGGCTAGTTTGCCTTTGCCTCTGAGCCAATCAAAAGCTTTGATCATATTTATATCATATTTTAAACTTTGCCGGTTAAAGTGCATACCCACATGCACAAGTTCACAGAACTTCATAGTCCCTGATGTGAACATAAAATGGAACATGAGAAGCACATCTGTGAAGCTAAGTAACACAGTTACTCCACTAAAATAATGAACAATTCTGCTCTAAACTTGTTGGTTGTGCTTATATTAAATGCATGCATAATTGTATGAAATAATGTTGTTTTGTTTTTTTTGTGTGTGTTTTCTTTTTGATATTATGCAGTTTGCATTTTATTGCCATGCATTAACACACTGAATTAATGATTGATGTATGCAGTTATGCAATCAGAAACCCTCAACTCAAAATCCAAACACAAAAGAGACACATAATACCAGGTGTTAAAGGGGTCATGACATGGGTTTTTTTATTGTATTATTATGTTCCCTTAGGTGCAATTATAGTATTAATATATATTTTTTTTAAGAAAAACTTTTAAAATCTAGTGATTTATGACCTTTTCCCACCCTGTTTCTCATCTTCTGATTCAAACAGTCTGTTTTGGGGGCGTTTTCCATTTAAGACTTCAGTGTTAACGCCCACTGTTATGATTGGCTTACGTCAGTGCCTATGTATCAATTATTGACGCCCCCAGCCAGAACAATATGCAAGTAAACTAAGTAAAAACACTGTGATTATTCATAATGAATGAAATTGCGCTTTAAAAAGTAGTTTAAAGTTTAAAATAGATTACTTACAGTTTGCGTCGTCGTTGTTCCCAGAATAGTCGGCACGGACTTATCTTTGAGCAACAGTTTTCTGGCAAAGCCAGCATCATGTTGAGATTTGTTCTCAAAACAGTCATCCTTAAAATGTACAGAACAAACGCTTAAGTTAACACTGCCGTGACTGGGACGTCCGCAAAAAATAAACTGCATCCATTTTTCCCTGACGTCTGGATCTTTCGGCAGCTTATTCAGAGGTTTTGTTTGACCACAGCCAGGAACAGCACATCTGTGTGGCATCGTAATTTTCCTGTGCACAAGTAGTCTCTGTCAGAGCTCGCTGTCCATCGACTGAACACTTGTGAGGCGACGGCGATACTGAAATGAGCGTAGCTGTCTTTGCGCTTAAAGCGTAGTTATCTTGTGCTGGAGGCGGTCATATGCAAACGCTGGTACGTCACTTCTAACCGTCACGTCACTTCTAACCATGAATCCAGAACGAGCTGTATTTTGAGCTTGATTAAATAAATGATTCGTTTAGAATGGGGAGGACGTCTTAAAATATTAAACTTGCAGGACGTTTTAATGATACAAAGACCTCTTATATACCAAAAGATCAAGGCAAATTTGGTTTCTCATGTCATGACCCCTTTAATAATATCTCATATACATCTTAATACCAGGGAATAAACAGGCCACATACACAGGGGGAATGTGAGGGGCAAAGAGTGAAGTCAAAACTGATGCATTAGGTTCAAATGTTTTTCTTATTTATTTTTTATCTGTCAAAATGACGGATAGAATTATTCATCACTGTTTCAAAGATTGGTCAAATAATTGATTGTTAAGAGATTGTTTGTGCCCTACACTAAATAATGACCTTGTGACACCACTGGTGTTACTAGTGGCCCAAAAATGACACACTTCACCTTTAATATGTGACATCAGCATACACAATCAGAAAGTGCATGTCATTGTTCAATCCCATCTTTTTTTTTAACCTGTTCATGTCATTGCAATAGCTCAATCCAAACAGTTTAAAGTTTCTCTCCAAACAGTTTAAAGTTTCTCTCCTGTTGGTGACGGTTGAAGGGGGAGTGGTAATTCATTTAGTAAAGCTTGCTGGCAGAAATTCGGTCCATGCATCTTAGATTGTGATTTTGAGGGCTGGGAGGAAAAATGAATATGTAATTGGAAATTTGAAACTGATTATTTTTAAATTTTATTTTTTGTATGTCTGTCCCCAAAGGGAACAATGAAAAAGTTGATTATCCTTACTGAGTTACTCACAGTGGACAGATGCTTTCAGGCTCAAGGCTGCTCTGTCATACTTAAATAACCAAAGATAGACACGTCTAGCCAAATTTAACCGTATTGTCCAGGTGTAAACTCATGCATCTTATTTGGGCCTAAGCAAAAGTATTAGATTATAATAATGAAAATATTGATGGTTCTGCAGGAGCATTTCTCATAGTTCTTCACTGCTAACCTACCAAATGGTACAATGGCATTACCATATATGTTTTGTCTTGTTTTTTGACATGGTAATAGCATGGTAATACCATGTTTTTTTTTTACATATACCAAGGTATTACCATGTTGTTGTTGTTTAAAATATGGTCCCATTGTAATTTTTTAGATATGGTCCCATTGTTCCTGTAGCTCAACTATTGAGCATGGCACTAGCAATGCCAAGGTCATGGGTTCGATTCTCAGAGAACACACAAACAGTATAATCATATACATTGAATTCACTATAATCCACTTTCTGCCAAATGCATAAATGTAAAACTATGTTTTTTTTTATTTATTTTTTTATATGTACCATGGCATGACCATGTTTTTTTTTTTTTTACATTATACCATGGTATTACATTTTTATAATTTACATTTTCAACTTTTATAAATTAAATTTATTTTTCTTATTTATTTACTTTTTTGGAAATGGTCTCATTGTAATACTACTGTGTATTATGTACTATGTACTATGGTATTACATATTATATATATATATATATATAAAACCATGGCTGGACCATGTTTATTTTTTCTTTTTCTTTTTCTTTTTTTTTTTACATTATTGGACATGTTCTATGGTATTACAATGTTTTTGGACATTAATTATTTTAGAAATAGTCCAATTGTAATACTACCAGGCCTCTGCTTTTCTCCTTATATATGCTTCCCCTGTTATGCAGATGATAATTTACAATTCTCCAAATTAGCAGAGTGTGTCAATGAAATCAAAGATTGGATGGACACAAATTTCAAGGTTACCAGAGCTGGCCAGATCTAGATCCGTTCCTGTTTGGTGTCGGACTCCACTGCTTCATGAGTGATGATGACTAAATACAGCTAGTGCCAGCCAGACATCACTTCAATCTATTATGATGGACTTCAGAGGATGAATTGATGCCAACTCCAACCATGAGACATGGGATACTTCATATGCCACTGCCTGAACCTTGAATTTAGGATTGACCTCACCCAAATGACCTGCCGGTTGAACCGCGATGCACCTCACTGATTACTGCCTGCATCACCTTGGTCTAATGATGGATTACACTCTTAAAATGGAATACATATACTATAAATTAATTGCCAACACAAGCCTTCATCAGCCTACAAACAAAGACAATGTAACTATGCAAACTTCTGCAGTTAATCCAGGATGAACTTCAAAGACATTAGTCATTAATTTTACAGTTCATAAAAAATCTTTGTTTAAATACAGGTCCTTAACACTTGCTTAGTTCACTCATTTTAAACCATGACTTGCACTGCAAATAAATATCTAATATTGTCATTATATTCATGCTGTTTAACCAGAGGGTTTCTGGCCCCCACAATGAGCCTGGTTTCTCCCAAGGTTATTTTTCTCCATTAATCAACATCTTATGGAGTTTTGTGTTCCTTTGTGTTTCGGCTTGCTCACTGGGAATCTAAACACATTTATTATTTAATTATTTAGTTATTTTTATACACAATTTAAAATTATATTTAATCAAACTACACAATGATGACTCTTAAGACTTTATAGATATTACAGTTTCATTTTCTGTTAATGCGTGATATTCTGTAAAGCTACTTTGAAACGATGTGCGTTGTGAAATGCGCTATACAAATAAAAATTACTTGACTAGGTATTACCTACTATGGCATATACAGTAGTATTATGTATTATGGTGTATAGTACTATGTACTGTAGTATAACCATGTTTATAGTTCTTTTTTTAGACATAGTCCGATGGTAATATAATTTTTTATTTTTTGGATATGTTCCACAGCATGGTCATTTTTTGATGACAACATGGTCAGTGTTTAAAAAGACATGGTCCTTGGTAATACCATATTTGTTTATGCTAAACCAACAAACCCTTACAAATATTTTCCATGGTAACCATAGTTCTGCCACAACACCATATGTATCATAATTATTGTTTGGTAAAACAATAATGAATTAATATGAGATCTGTTTCTAAATGTTTGAGAAGCTGTAAGCGGATTTATTATTAGTAGTATTATTACATTGTTTTGATAACAATTGTAGCTGATACACAATGTCCACAGTTTTATTATGATAACTTTAATTGTGAAAAAAATATGCTATTTGGAGTGAAAGTATGGTTACCATGTTGATTTGATGCTTTTCAATAGCAGACCATTGTCAGTGGACTGGTTGACCAGAATGGTCTTTTCTGATGCAGTTGATTGACCAAGCAAGTTAGAAGCCTCAAAAGGATGGGGACACCCCTGTCTTTCTTTGGATAATGATACATGATGTCAAAATCTGTTTCCTGTAGCTTTTTAATTTCCAATTAAGTTACTGCGGCACTTTTATCTATCCACAAGTGTGACAGCACTAACTCATGGCCTTTTATTGCTATTTTTATCAATGATAAAGACTGATCATTGAAATATGACTCACAGAACAAAGGCTGGCAAGAGGGTCCAATTAAATTAGCCAGAGCTTGATCTGAACCGTATATCACATAAAACCGTCTGATATAATTAACGTGATTAAAATAATGGATGGCAAAGCTTTGTCTGTTCCCTGACATAGAAAGACTGGGAGAGAAAATAATGCACTGGGACAGAGAGAGGAGGAGCAGGTTTTTATCTAAGAGCTTGGAGGAGATGATGTAACTTTTTAAAAACAAATGAAAAGTCACTCAAACATTGGCCATGAATAAGTATGAAAAGTTGTTTTTCCCTTAAAGTCAACATGAAATCAAAATTGACCCTATCTACTTTCTGGATGCCCTTTCGTGGTCTTAATGTGTGATTTTTACTATAAATCAACTATAAATAAGCCTTTGTTTGTAGATTTTTCTTAAAACACAGCAACATTGGCTCAACTAATGACATGAGTTTTGGGCGGAGTTATCTCTTTGACTCACCAATGGCATAAAGGGGAGTGTTTTTTGCAATTAAATTAGCAGAAATTACATAATTCGTCTCTCAAGTTCTTACATTTGGACTAACACTGTCTTGTTCCCCAAGTATGTTTTGACCTTGATGACTCTTCCCCAGACTGCTTAATTACAGCTTGAGCAATGTGGAACTCAGTAATGACAATCCCTCCCTCTCTGCATGAGGTAAATGTGTTTCTGCCTGTGCTATTTAGCAATCATCATTTCATCTACATGACTCCTGTGTCCAGGGAGAGAGAGCAAGCCATTGTGTCTGATTTGTATTGCTAATTTTCTTATGAAGACCTGCTGGAAGACATGCCAGAACGTGACCTGCATGATGCTGGCCTTCTGCCCCTTGAATCATACAATATCACTCCCACTTTCCTGCTGAAAAGACCAGCATAGGTCAGCATGGTTTTCTATTGATCTGGTTTGGTGCTGGTCTAGCTGGTTCTAATGAAGTGGGGCTTACCATGTTGGGGACCATTATCCAACACAGAACATACAGTAATGCAAATTTTTTTTTAACTGGGTTGTATTTAAAGAGGGTCAAATCTAAACAGAAGATGACAAAATATGTAGGATGTCCTATTTTTACAAAGTACATGATGCATATTTTATTATGGGCCTTCTAGGACCTCTTAGAAAAATATCTTTGACTAAACTAATTCTAATGCATGAAATTCAGTCATCTAATCGTTTAGCGATGGCGTGTTGGTGACCATAAAAATGTAGATTACTGCAGAAGAAGCCAACATTGCATTACAATGACTCTTTTCCACGCTTTTAATTGACTATATCACAATCCAATGTGTCTTTAAGCAGCTTGGAAAATTCTAGAAAATTATATCAAGCCTTTTGAAAATTTGCTAATTAGCTTCTGATAGGAGGTGCACTGATTTGTTGTTCCTGGGTTCGGGGCGGCGATCATAGCCAAGCCACCCCCCCCACCACCCCGGTTCCTTTCTTCCCAGAGATGCACGATGAGCTGACGAAGTCGTGGAGGGCACGTTACACTGCCCAAAACCGACTTCCTCAACCTGTGCCCGCACAATGCCGCCACCTGGCAAGATCAACCGGCACTCCCCTCCAAGGCCTGTAGGTTGACGAAAGGCTCACTTTCTCAATGCCCCATCTCCCAGATAGGCCTATTCAGTGACACCATTGAGGACTTCGCCCAGCAGTTCTTGGCTGTGAAGAAATAGATGGAGGCCATCCAACACATCTTGCCCCGCCACGGCTCAAGTTCCTGCACCCCATCTGCTCGCCGAGGGCATCCCCTGCGGCGATGAAACCCCAAGCAGCTCCACCCCAGCCCGGGCCCAGCTCTCAGCCCCAGCGTAGAGCTCACTGCAGGAGGCTGACCCCCCCCCCATCTCATGAACCACCAGAGACGTCTGCCAAGGAACTGGTGTTCAGACCAATCCATCCCCCGGAGGAGGGCCAGGTGGAGAATCTTTTGTTTCCTTTTCTTTGTCTGCCACACCCCCAACGGACTGCGGTACCCACATTGTCACAAAAAAGCAGTTTCCTCACTCTCTTGGGTCATTTAGCCCACAACTGCCGTTCTTACTGCGATCAGACACAGAGCACTGGCAATCGGGCCGGAAGGTGGTGAGGAGTCTAGAGGTCATCTCTACAGAACCTCCTTCTCAGTCGCCTACCTGCCCCAGGCCAGGTACGCGGTGCAAGGTAAGTGTTTCGAGCCTCTCCTCAGCACAACCATCTCGAGACAAAGCAACGCTCCCCGACGTGACGTCGCCTGCTCCACCCCGCCGTGAGGCCTCACCTCCAGGTATGTCACACGTGATCGTCCCCTTAGCTCCCCTCGTCCGGAGCTGGGGGACGATCAAGTGTGACATACCTGGCAATGGGCACGCAGCCGCAGGCTCCTGGATAGGGCCGCAGCTGGGTTGGCACATCAACTGCCTACAGTTGCTGGCTGTATTTCTTGCCCTGCGCAGATTCCTGCTGCTGATCCACTCAGACAACACAGCGAGAGTAACGTATATAAATTGCCAAGATGTCGTTTGCTCTCGTCTCATGTCGCAACATGACCGCCATAAAAAAAAGCCAGACTACAGTGTGCAAGTGCACACGGGGACAAATATTTTTCTTTTTGGAGAAATGTCCTCTGGTCTAATGAAACTAAAATGTAACTGTTTGGCCATAATGACCATCTTATTTTTGAAGGAAAAATGCTTGGAAGCCGATGAACACCATCCCAACTGTGAAGTAGGGGGGTGGCAGCATCATGTTGTGGGGGTGCTTTGCTGCAGCAGAGACTGGTGCACTTCACAAAATAAATGGCATCATGAGGAAAAAGAAAACTGAAAAAGTGTGTGCAAGCAAGGAGGCCTACAAACCTGACTAAGTTAAACCAGTTCTATTTGGAGGAATGGGCCAAAATTCCAGCAACTTATTGTGAGAAGCTTGTTGAAGGCTACCCAAAATGCTTGACCCACGTTAAACAATTTAAAGGCCAAAAATACTACCAAATACTAACTAAGTGTATGTAAACCTCTGACCCACTGGGAATGTGATGAAAGAAAGAAAAGCTGAAATAAATATCCTCTCTACTATTATTTTGACATTTCACATTCTTAAAATAAAGTAATGATCCTAACTGACCAAAGACAGTGGATGTTTTCTAAGATTAAATTTCAGGAATTGTGAAAAACTCAGTTTAAATACATGTAAACTTCTGACTTCAACTGTATATGATTCCAAATTTAGCCATGAACTAAAAGCCACAAATATCCTATTTTGATTTCATAGCTTCTTTAACTTAGCACAGTTGTTTATGTAGGATATCAGATGTACAAGATGGTCTTAAGTCACTACAAACAATACAATAAAAGGAAATCAAATTCATATACTCAATCCAAACAATTCGAATAAACAAATTCAAACAATACAATTGGCAAAACAAACTTACTTAACGCATCCTAAGGAAAGGACTCAAAGGACATGGTTGGGTGTCCATTCAAACACCCACACCTCACCAATGCCAAAAGAAACAAAGGAAGGAAGTGAGGTCTACTTATAGACCTTGACCAAGGGGTGTATGGGTAATGTAGTGCACTAAATGTATTAGTGTAGTTTGCTTGGAATTGTGGGATATGGAGTACAAATATATATATATATATATATATATATATATATATATATATATATATATATGGGGAAAAAAGGAAACAAATTAAAGAAAAGGGCCAAATTCGCAACAGCCGCCCCCAAATACAGTCATGTATTTGCTATTACTCATCTATTTCAGGTAATGGAATCAACTTAGCAACTGGACGTACATACATCTTTACATTAATAACAATCTCAGCTACTCTGACACGCCCATCCTGACTAGGTAAGAGACGTACTACCCTGCCAATGCGCCATGATGCTCTTGGAAGTTGAGTATCAATAACTAACACGACAGCAGGGTCATTCAGATTAGGTTGTTCTCCATTACATTTTTGACGGAGCTGCTGACCTGGTAAATAATACCTAATAAAGGATGTCCAAAACTGGTCAATGAGGACCTGGCTGTGGCGCCAAGATCTGCTTCCAAGGAGCTTAGTATGGTCATAAATCACCTGAGGTAGAGAATAATCTCGCAGCCCCATGAGGAGGAGATTTGGAGTGATCGGGTCGAGGTCTGAAATGTTTGAAGAGGCGTAACCAAGTCGCTTCGAATTTAACACTCCTTCAAAAAAAGGAAAAAAATTAAAGAAAAGGGCCAAATTCCCAACAGTTTATCATCATGTGAAATTAGTGATTCACAAAAGCACTGATTCACCTAGTGCCTTGGGAAACCTCAGCATTATGCTGTTTAATGCAGGTCCCTTCTCAGAGATTTGGCAGTCTCTTTACTCAACTCTAATTCAATAAGTTAACTTGTTGTCTTTTGTCTGTTTCTTGAGTAAAACTGGGCTTTTATTAAGCTTGAACAAAGCACTTGGTGGAGCATTTACTGTAAAGAGAGAATGAAAAAGAGGTAGACCTACAGCATGTGTCGACTCTCAATAAGACCATAACAGAAC
Source organism: Xyrauchen texanus (assembly GCF_025860055.1). Classification (NCBI taxonomy): domain Eukaryota; kingdom Metazoa; phylum Chordata; class Actinopteri; order Cypriniformes; family Catostomidae; genus Xyrauchen; species Xyrauchen texanus. The sequence goes on along the minus strand of NC_068279.1, from coordinate 9,691,317 downwards.
TCTACTGCTCCAAGATTGATTTTACACACCTTGTTTGCACTATGGATCAGTGGTGCTGAAGTTTAAAGTATTTTCACAGCTAATGAAAGTCAGTGAATGCAGCGGTAGTTCCATTAATGTCACGGTTAACGGAAGACAGAGTACCGCTAGCTCTTTTGGCAAAGGAGTGTAAAGAGAGGGAGTACACTACTTATGAAACTCTAGAGCCATTCAGTACTGCACCTGAAGATGCACAATGCTATTCAATAAAGGCCACCTCTTATTCAGAAGCAATATTGCATCAATGCATCATATTGTGTAATGGCATACTCTAACACTTGCAATCAAAGATTTCCGTGAACTTTGTAGACATACTCAAAAAGCCGAAACATGCAAGAACACTGATGCATTTCAAAATGTTGGTCAATAGTCTGCATTAAATTCTCAGTGTTGCCGCAAGGGGCACTAAAGCTGACATTATTGTAAACTGTCTGCTTCAATGGTAAGTCAACTACTGTCCTGGTGAAGTTTGAAGAGAATGTTGCTAAACAAGTAATTTTAAGTCAATATAATTTTAGCATCTAAAATGAAACTATATTGCACCCTTTAGTATCGAGGATTGTTAATGAAAAAGTAATGCAACAACATATAACACGTATGTTTAACAGGACTGCATGTTGACAATGCGATGGCCAAGCACTCAAGTCCGTGTACTTGTGTTAAGTATTTTTCTGGGCTAGTGTTCACTAAGCAAAGCTCCCTCAGTCAGCCCAAACTATTTATGGAAATTAGGCTGCAAAAACAAATCGCCACAGGTATGATGTCAAACCATGAGGGCATTAACAAATGACTTTGTTTGCCCTTATTAAATACGGTAGGGTTTTTTATTTTTTCCTCACACAAAGAAGTTAGCAGTCATAGCATAGGTAATTTACATTGAAAAGTAAAAAATGTCAAAATGGCAGTTTATTATAAAACAGAGCACGTTACAGAAACCGAGACTACCTGTAGGAGGTGGTCTGAGCTCAGTTCGCATGAGTGAGAAGCAACCTGTACTCGGGTCTGCACTTGTTCAGGTTGTAAAATAACTTGCGCATGTGTCTTCGCCGATTTAAGCATGACAACATCATCAGTTTCACAAACACACACACATATGCACCATAAGTGACAGGGGAACATAAGCAGCGCTGCAAATTCATTTCTTGCAACCAGCTGTCTCCTCAAAAGCATCAGAAAAAGTCGCCTTCTTGACATGCATACCTGCTGAATTTTGGCATACGATGCACACATTTACTCTGGTGTGCATAGTGACACACAGATATTTTGTCCTGCACTGTGTTCTCCATCATCACCCTGGAGAACCCAACCAGGGTTTGACAGAAACATATACAGTCTGAAACTAGACCAACATAGCAGGGGGCGCCAGAAACAATCGCACTCAGAATCGGTCCAGAATCTGTATGAAAACCACCAAAGGCAACCTGGTTGGTATGCTGAAATCAGTAATGTTTTGACAGCGGCAAAATGTTTTCATCCTTAAAAAGTTGATGGAAAAAGTGGTAATCGGTCTACGAATGGCTTACTCGTAGGTGTCTCTACACATTTAGCTATCATTGGAAAAATATTTGAATATACTGTAAAACAAAAATACACACTTCTTAAAATTAGGCCTACTGTAGCAGAAACGGCCAGTTTAATTCTAAGGGTCAGAGAAAGGGTGGAAAATGGTCATGGAAAATTAAGTTATGGCTGTTTTTGATGATAAAAACCTTGTCTAAGTGCATTGCAGGGAAATTAAGTACTATAGACTTGTAAATTATGGTCTCTTTAAGTATCTCTGTAGAGCATTTTTGTGTATTCTGTTTTGTATATGATTTTTGTGTAGGATGTTTATTTAATATATTTCTTATAAAGCATTTAATATTAATATCTGATTATTCATGTACCTACCTTTGGTGTTACAGCAAAGCAGATTTCAACAACATTTCCTTTATCTCTCTCATGCCCCAGTCATCAAGGCAACAGGCTGGCTCTGTCTTATAATTTTATACATTTACTGCTGTTTTTATAGATATTTCTATGATCTGGAGTTAGATGCACGGAGCCTGTGTCAGCATTATAGTGTGACTGGTGGGTCTCGGGTGAAAAACATATTTATGCTTGTTTTTCGCACGTTCGTTTATCTTCTCCTGTTTCTCTCATCTCAGCACAAACTAATGGCCCTTAACACTTAATTGCAGTATCAAGCAAACACACACACTTTCAAATATGAAGGGGGCAAATCTCTACAGGGAAGTGACTGCCTCAAATAAACAGCAGTTCATTTGGAGTGCAATGTGATGGTTGGTGGAGAATGTTTTGATGGCAATACTTTTGACTGTTCCAGGATGGATTTTTTTGTCTATTTCTGCTTGCACTATGTTGACTCCACTTACTCTAAATGCAACCTTTTATGCTTTTATGCTTATTATCACAGTAAGAATAGTCAACATAGTGCAAGCAGAAATAGACAAAAAAATCCATCCCATAGTTCTGCAGTCAACCCAGCTCCAGTTGCTACAAACCAGAAACATGCCTCTCGAAACCTGACTTACCACGAGCAGGTGGCACAGAATGAGTCAGGGGCCATTCAGACAGGAGACATTCTTACATTTAAAGCTGAAGTATGTAACTTTTCTGTGTTTAAATACTTTCTCCATCCCAATTTAATATAGAGACAACTTTTAGTTAGCCATTCATATGTTAATTCTATCGAAAACTGTACCTTTAAGCTATGAAAATTGCTCTGTTAATTTTTAGCAACCCGCTTATGGCGTAAGTTGGGGGTGGAACAATCTCTTTGTTTGATCAACGGCAGAGGGGGACGTGATCAGAAAGCAATGTTTATTTTTGCAATTCCGTTTGGTTGTGCTAGTGGTGCACAAATGACATATTTCAGCTTTAAAAACAGCCAGAAGGGGTGCAACAGAACACAGGGGTCTCAAAATAAATTTGTAAGTAATTTGGTAATCTTCATGTATTGTATGCATTATGTTCAATGGAAAAAAAATCCTATTATATTTTCTGATATAAAATAGCTCTAATAACAAAATTAAAATAGTTTTTGGTTGGAGGGGTGTTAGCTCATCCTTAATACTGTCAGTTGGAAAAGCTATTTTGTTGTTTTTGTTTGTTTGTCCTGTGTTTAGTCATTTTTTTCCAAACAGTTTTATCAGGGCCAAACTGCTGAACACTTGACAGCACGTACCAGACAATCTTTTCCCGGTTTATGACTATTCAGACATTTTTCTGGACATTTTAGTCGGAGGCGCAGCTGTGTTGTACAACAGCGCTATGAAACGCAAGTGAGGGAAGCAAGACAGAGCTGCCGAGTATTCATCTAGCGAATCAACGCTCTCTTCCTAACAAAATTGGCGAACTACATCTCCTCATCCATACAAACAAGGAAATTTCAAACTCTGTTACCTTGTGCTTCACAGAAACCTGGCTGATTGAAGCCATTCCAGACAGTGCATTACAACTTCTGGGCTTTCAGCTGTTCAGAGTGTGGAGTTATTGTGGCGTTATGGGGAAAACGAGAGGGGTGGAATATGCCCTTAAATCTGTGAAAGTAGGTGTACAGATGTAACAACGTTAAAGAAGATCTGCTATCCTAATTTGGAAGCACTCTTTATCAACTGTGAGCCTTTCTACTCACCACGGGAGTTTTCCTCATTTATTCTGGTGAGTGTTTTCTTTTCTCCTCAAGCGTGTGTGAGCACAGCGCTGCAACAGCTGGCTGATCAGATCACAGATATGGAACAACAATACCCGGACTCACTTATTATTATGCTCTGCGATTTTAACAAAGCCAACCTCACCCATAAACTGCCAAAATACAGACAGCACATTACATGCCCTACCAGGGACAGAAATATCCTGGATCACTGCTACACAACATTAAAGGATACATACTGCACTGTCCCTAGAACAGCTTTGGGACTCTCTGATCACTGTCTGGTTCATCTTCTTCTGACCTAGAGGCATAAAATAAAATCAGCTAAACCTGTAGTAAGGACTGTAAAGAGAGGAGCAATGAAGCAGAGCTGGAACTACAAGCCTGCTTTGACTGCACTGATTGAAGTGTTTTTGAAGCTGTAGATACCAATTTGGACAAGTTCACAGATACTGTGATATCATACATCAGTTTCTTTGAGGATATGTGTATTCCTCCTAGGACTTATTTAATGTTCAACAATGACAAACCAGAGTTTACAGCAAAACTCAGGCAGCTTCATCAGGCCAAAGAGGATGCTTATAGATGTGGGTATAAAATATTGTACAATCATGACAGAAACACACTTGCAAAAGATATTAGAGTGGCTAAAAGAAGCTACTCTGAGAAGCTGAAAAACAAGTTTTCAGCTAACAACCATGCATCAATGTGGAGAGGCCCGAAAGACATTACTCACTACAAGACACTATCCCCCATACACTGGATGGAATCAACAACAGTCTGACGACCTGAATGTGTTTTACTGTAGATTTTAAAAGCCCAGTCTCACACCCCACAGCCACTCTGACCTTCACTTCACTCAAACATCAACACCTCCTGCAACCACCCTCCTCCTGCTCCTCAAACTGCACTTAAGATCTGTGAAGAGGACGTGTGCCGGGAATACCAGAAACAAAAGAAAAGGAAAGCAGAGGGCCCAGATGATACACTTATCTATAATACTGTGCTGACCAGCTGGCCCCCATCTTCATACAGATCTTCAACAGATCACTGGAGCAGTGTGAAGTTCCCTGCTGCTTCAAACGCTCCACCATCATCCCTGTCACAAAGAAGCCCAAAATAACAGAACTTAATGATTACAGTGCAGGCCTGTCGCTCTGACATCTGTGGTCATGAATTCATTTGAGAGACTGGTGTTAGCCCACCTGAAGGACATTGCTTGACCCGTTCTGGATCCCCTTCAATTTTCTTATCGAGCAAACAGGTCTGTGGATGATGCAGTCAACAAGAGATTGCATCATATCCTGCAACATCTGGACAGACCAGGAACATATGTAAGGATGCTTTTTGTGGACTATAGTTCAGCTTTCAACACCATCATCCCAGCTATTCTCCAGACTAAACTAAACCAACTCTCTGTTCCCACCTCTATCTGTCAGTGGATCACCATCTTTCTGACAAATAGGCAGCAGTTAGTGAGAATATTCACTTCCAGCACATGCATAATAAGCACTGTTGCCGCACAGGGATGTGTGTTCTCCCTACTACTTTTCTCCCTGTACACAAATGACTGCACCACCAAGGACCCCTCTGTCAAGCTCCTGAAGTTTACAGATGAAATGGCAGTAACCGAGAAGTTACTAGTTACTTACATGTAAAGACATTTTATATAATGTCCATTTAATGCTTTACTGTTCTCCCATAATATTATGTTGTCTTTGAATTATGTTAATTGTCTCAATAAATATTGATAAGTAATTTGATTTAATTAATAAGCATAAGATTTTCTTATTTTGTAATTTAATGGCAGCCTTAATATTTACCTATTATTCTCTCTCTCTCTCTCTCTCTCTCTCTCTCTCTCCCTTGCAGGTGTGGCAATGTGGCGGCAGTATGGAGGTTCTTCCATGTGCTAGGGTTGCGCACATTGAACGTACAAAGAAACCGTACAACAATGACATTGACTACTATGCCAAGCGGAACGCACTTCGGGCAGCAGAGGTCTGGATGGATGAGTTTAAATCTCATGTTTACATGGCCTGGAATATCCCCATGAATGTGAGTCAGAGTTTGAGCAATCATGAACACACAACCTCATTTGTTGAGTCTACACAGCTAATGGTTAATGGAAAATGATTGCAGAGATTAATTTTGTCCTGATTAATTTACTTGTGTGTCTTCTACGCAAGGCACAATAAACAGTATGAGATTAAGTTTGTCAACTTTTTACAGTTGGTTCTAATGTTGTCTTTAGCACACAATTACTGCAGCATTGTCTTTGCATTACTATGCTGAGTTTCAGACAAATTCCCTATAAATATGGTAATTGTTGCATCTCAATTCAACTGGATATCCCATGTGTGTGTTTTTAATAGGTTCTTTATGAAAGGCATTTTTGTATCTTGAAATATCAAACATTACCCTTAAGTTATGAATTTAATTTAATTACTCATCGTGATCTGTATACATTTTATTTTTCTTCCTGAAAGGAAAATCAGAGCATTGAAAATATAATTTAACTAGAGCCAGAACTTAAGTTATTAAACGATTTAATTAAATTGAAATGTTTTAGGAATGGCCTTGGACCATAAATTAATGAGAGACTTTAATTCTTAACAGCTATATTTTAAGATAATGTTTTAATAGAAAGCATGTACATTATAGCCAAGTATACTTTTTTAGTAACACATGTTCATATTGCCATGGTGTTAAATTCCACTTTAGCACATTCCTGTTTATAATACAATAGTGCCCACACAGTGTTTCTGATAGTACTCATCAATAATAGGTACTGTATTTAAATGCTTTTCAATAGTACGTAAAAATGTTTAAAGGAATTGTTCACCTGATAATGAAAATGTATTATATGGCATCATTTATTGACCCTCGTGTTTTTCCAAACCTATATGACTTTCTTCTGTTGAACACAAAAGGAACACTTTTGTGTTCCACGGCAAAAAATAAGTCCTATGGATTTGGACCAACGTGAAAAAATTCCATTGACTGCTTTTACAATTTTGGGTGAAATATAGTTTAAATGACGAACTTACTACTAAAAGTAGCATTGTGCGATTTAGTTTCTGAGCGCATTAGCAGAGGGTTTTTGAATATGTCATGCTGATTAGAAGTTTTTTGCCCAACCGCTATCAGTAATTAAAAAATGTTTGCATATTAGCAGCTCCTAATGAAAGAACAGTCACAGTCTCTCCCATGACTGACATACAGTAAATGCTGACACACTCCTCTTTAACTCCCTGAAATATTTCAGACAGATTAGTCAAATCAAGTCATTTTTATTTGTATAGCGCCTTTCACAACACACATTGTTTCAAAGCAGCTTTACAGACGATCATGCACCAACAGAAGATACAAAGTTTATATCTGTAATGTCTTAGTCATCATTGTGCAGTTTAATAAAATATGTTTGCGAATTGTGTTTAAAAATAAGTAATTAAATGGTAATTGTGTTTATAACCCCAGTGAGCAAGCTGAAGTTGTCTGTGGCAAGGAACACAAAACTCCATAAGATAAATATCCTTGGGAGAAACCAGACTCACTGTGGGGGCCAGTTCCCCTCTGACTAACATCATGAATATAATGCCAATAGTACTTATGTATAGTGCATTTCATAGTTTCAAATTATTAAACTAAGTAAGTTTTAAGGGTCAGTGTTTAAACAAATATTTTGTATGAACTGTAAGCTTAATGACTAATGTCATTGAAGTCTAGAATAACTGCAGAAGTTCATCAGATGATAAGAGCAAGTCATTTGTAACTCTGATAAGTGCAGTCTCTGTACAATGATGAGGCCTAAATCCTGACTGAAATTGTTCATATATACTATTTCTCTGTAGAAATTAACATATCTGGGAGGATACTACCTTTTCTAGTATTTTTGACATAAACGGGAGATTTGAAATTGGTCTATAATTAGCCAGTTCTTAGGGATCAAGTTGTGGATTCTTAATAAGCGGTTTGATAACTGCCATTTTAAAGTTTCTTGGGACATGTCCTAAGGATAACGAGGAGTTAATAACATTAAGAAAAGGTTTTGAGATTACAGTGAAAACTGGTATTTTAAGGTTGGTATTGGTTTGGTGGTGGTATAGTGGGTTAAAGCACATAACTGTTAATCAGAAGGACACTGGTTCGATCCCCACAGCCACCATTGTGTCCTTGAGCAAGGCACTTAACTCCAGGTTACTCCGGGGGGATTGTCCCTGTAATAAGGGCTCTGTAAGTCACTTTGGATAAAAGTGTCTGCCAAACGCATAAAATGTAAATGTATTGGATCTAACAGAAATGTTGTGTCTTTTGATGATTCAATATGTTTTGTTAGCTCTTCATGATCTATGATAGCGAAGGATTGAAGTTTCACTTGAGTAAAATAATGAGACAATGTTTTCTGAGGTGCTATGACAGATGATTACATAATTCCAATTTTATTTCTGATTATTTCAATTTTATCAGTAAAGAAATTCATGAAGTCATTACTCTTGTGCTGCGACATAATATCTGGTTCAGTTGAGGCTTTATTCCTAACCAATTTAGCCACAGTACTGAATAAACACCTAGGATTGTTGTGATTATTTTCTATGAGTGTACTAAAATATTCGAACCTGGCATCTTTCCATTCACCACGGAATACCTCTAATTTTGTATTCTTCCACTTGCTCTCCATTTTCCTAGCTGCTCTCTTGAGAGCATGATTGTAATCATTGTACCATGGTACAAGGCTTTTTTCTTTCATTTTCTTTAATCGAAGGGGTGCGACAATGTCAAGAGTGTTATAAATGACTGTATTTATATTTTATGTTATTTCATCAAGTTCTTCTAGGCTTTGGGGTTCACTGAGTGTATGAGCTATATCTTGAAGATTATTAGTGAAGTTATCTTTAGTGGTCGAAAGAATAGTTCTACTTGAACAATAACGTGGTGTAGATTGAGTAACATTAGCTGATCACAGTATACAAGAGACAAGGTAATGATCCGAGATGTCATCGCTCTGCAGCAGAATGTCTATATTATTAATAATTAATAATATTATTATTATTATTAACTATTATTAACATCAACTCCATATAACAGAATTAAATCTAGCGTATGATTATGGCAATGAGTTGGTCCTGTTACATTTTGTCTAAACTCAAGAGAGTTTAGAATATTGATAAATGCTAACCCCAATGTGTCATTTTCTTTATCACATTTCTTTAACAATTAAAGCTCTATCTACAGTAACTACAAGATCTGATAAAAAAATTTGCAAATTCACCAAGGAAATCAGAATAAGGCCCTGGTGATGTATACACTATAGCAAGGGTAAAAGACAGCATAGTTGTTTTTAATTTATACCTATATGTGTCACATTAAGTATTATTAGTTCAAAAGACTTAAATTTATATTCTGTCCTCTGAGTAACACCAAAAACTTCACTGTAAATTGTAGCAACACCTCCTCCTCAACCCTTCAGACGAGGCTCGTGTTTATAACAATAACCTGGGGGAGGAGATTCATTTAAACTAATATATTCATCAGGTTTAAGCCAGGATTCAGTCAAACCGAGAGCATCCAAACTATGATCTGCAATAATTTCATTTACAATTAGTGCTTTGGAAGAAAGAGATCTAATGTTTAGTAGCCCTACCTTTATATGATGTTTATCTTTAAGTTGTTTGTTTTGTTAAATTTTTACCTGAATACAATTTTTCTAAATGATTTAGGGACAGTTTTGTGTTTGGTAGCTCGAGGAACAGACAGTTTCTATGAGATATCTAGGAGATACAGTCTCAGATGTGTTGTAATTTATGTGACCTGTGTGACGTCTCAAGGCAGCTAGCAGATGTTCGGTTTAACCAGTTTGTCTGCTTCCTGACCTGGGCCCCAGTTAATCAAATACTATCATTATTAAGACTATTACCCAAATTACTCCATCCCTGGAGGGATGGAGTCTGTCTCTTTTTGGCAGGTCAGGTTTACCCCAAAAACTCTTCCAATTGTCTATAAATCCTACTCAGACATCCAGCCATTCAGTGACACTAATCTACTATAAATCTCGTCACCACGACGAGCAGGGAGGGGCCAGAGCATATTACAGTGTCTGACATCGTATTTGCAAATTCGCACACCTCTTTAACATTATCTTTAGTGATTTCCGACTGGCGAAGCCGGACATCGTTAGTGCCGACATGAATAACAATTTTAGAAAATCTAAGTTTAGCATTAGCCAGCACTAGTAAATTTGATTTGATGTCAGATACTCTGGTACCTGAAATGCATTTACCAATAGTTGCTGGAGTCTCTATTTCCATGTTTCTTACAATAGAATCACCAATAATAAGGGCTCTTTCAACATGATTCTCAGTGGATACATCACTGAGTGGGAAGAAACGATTGTAAACCCTAACAGGATCGGGAGAGTGGTGCCGCTTTGCTGAGCAAGTATGCCACCGAGACGTCACACAAACGCCCTGCTGCAGGGGCTCTAGAGCCGGAACCAAAGTGTATTTTGCTCTCTGTACTGCCCACATCCGAAACAGTATCTACCGGTTTCTCTTTCTCACTGACCTCCACTAGCGTTCTAATGCGTGTCTCTAACTCATTAACCTTCTCCGTAAGCCTGACTAATTCCTTACATTTATCACATGTGAATCCCTTATTGCTGATGGAGGAGATGAACAAAAAGCACTTTAAAAGAGCAATAAAATAGTTTGTATGACAGATAGGGACTGTTTGGGGCTCCCAAGAGCGACCCCAAGTGTCACTACATCGAAACAACATCTTGCTCCCTCCATCAGGTAATGGAGGTTATGACAGTAACCAAGACATTTCAATTTCAGTCTGTTTCTCACACAAATCTTACATATGGCTTTAGAAGACATAATGTAGAAGACTACTTCTATGGAGCTTTTTTTTGTTGTTGTTCTACAGACCTTTGTCACATTACGCTCTCATTTTAAGGAATATGGCAGCTTGGAGACTATTCAAAATGTTTTATTTTGGGTTAAATGGAAGACAGAATTTGTCGTAGTCAACTCACAAACTACAAAGTGTTTGGCTTGTTGTTTTTTACCAGCATCCCAGAAGGGGTGCTCTGTTAATTAGTGCATTTAAATTGTTTTGCATAAAAATCGTGCCAGCTAAATGACAACTAACTGTTTCTTTTTGTTTTGCCAGAACCCAGGAGTGGATTTTGGAGATGTGTCAGAGCGTGTAGCGCTGAGAAAGAAAATGAACTGCAGGAGCTTTCGCTGGTACCTCGAGCATGTCTATCCTGAGATGAGAATCTACAATAATACCATCACTTATGGAGAGGTAATACAGACAAATCAACCTTTTATGCACCTTTTAAACCAATAAAACCTTTGATGGAAAGGTTTAAGCTTTTTACACACTGTTAGTTTAATGTCTCTATGCTACCATGAAAAATGGGAGGAATTTATCTGTCACATTACATTTTAAAAGACACTTTTGTTTCAAAGTTGCTACCTAGAGCATTTAGAGGTGCTTTCAGTAATGTTTTTGCTCATTTCTAAATTTTAAAAAGAAATAAATAGTAATAGTAGAATAGTATTTTAAAGTAATATATTAGTCCTGAGAGGAAAAAGCTCCTTTATCCCATATATTCAAGTAGAAGAACAGACTTCTAAGGATTCTTAAAGATTTGTATGCTTCTAATATTGCACATATGTTACATATTTGATGCTTTCAGTGCATTGATATTTTATGATGTCCATCCAGTTGTTCATAGTGTAACAGTTTGAGTACACTTTACAAACACATATCTATGAAAACAACTTAGATTACACTGAAGTATGAGTAAGAAAAATTTGTAAGGTAGGGTGCAATGGGGCTAAAGGCACACCGTAAGGAAAATTAGCTTTTTTTTTTTCAATGATTTCATGGAAGAGGAAAATTTGTAATTTCATAGTGTCAAACAGGTGTTTAGGAAAGTGCCATTGTTGTTTTTGACGCTATTTAGGGTTTTAGGAGAAAATTAAATCAAAAGAGCCTTTTACCCTGTGGAGCCTACTAATTGTACCCTACTAAAAAGGATAGACTACTATTAAAAGTGATGCTTAAGATGCAAGTCAAGTACAAAGCCAAGTTTTTACAAAGTTATTTCATCCAATGGTTTCTTTTCAAAGTGACTTGGAATATTGTTTTATCCCATCATATGCAGCAATGTTCTTATGATGGCCATATCATGTGAGGACAGCAATTTGTATTTTTAGTATGGAATGGTACAAAATTGTAGAAATACAGCAGAAATGTAAAGATAATTGGTCTCCATGGAAACAGTGTTGCAAGCATTGGGATTAGCTCCAATTTCCTCATAATGAGATTTAACGAGGCCCTTATTAGCTTTAGAGTGTGTGTGGGTAGAAGGAGAGAGAAGTGTGTGTGTGTGTGTGTGTGTGTGTGTGTGTGTGTGTGTGTGTGTGTGTGTGTGTGTGTGTGTGTGTGTGTGTGTGTGTGTGTGTGTGTGTGCCAACTTGTGCGTGCATTGGATTCAACAGGCCTAAATCTCAATAGAAAAAATGAGACCTGCATTTCTACATTGATCTGTGCAACAGCCAGGGTGGAAAATCTATAGCGATATTCGTATAGCTTGTCTCTGAAAATATCCCTGGTAGACCACAGATTCCACATATCTCATGTTCTCTCCAGTATTAGGTTTTATGGATGGTCGATGTTGTCATCTCACAAATAGATTTCCACTGGCAGAGCCTGTGTGTGTGCATTTATTTTCAAGCTGTGGAGAAGCACAATTACTACAGGCTGAATTGGGCTATTTAATGCTACTAAAGGCCAATCATTTGAGTGTGTGTGTGTTTGCAGCATCCAAGAAAAGCTGGTTCCCCTTCTGTCGCTCACTCAACGTTGTGTCGATTGAAGCAACATTAGGGGTCTTTCTTGAAGGCCTCAGTTACCTCTGAACTTGAGAAAAGGCCATGAACATTGGCAGACAGAATTTCCATGTCCCTCCCCCGGACATACGTTATAAAAGGAGGGAATCGTGCATCTGTCCATTCAGATATTTTCTTCGGAGCCGAGCGGTTGTGCAATCAGCGAACTGAGATCACTTCTGTTCCACTCACCTCAGCAGAGCATTTGCTGTTGGATCTATGTTGCGTATCAGCGGCTTTCTCCTTCTCTGCACGCCAGTGAAGCCTTTGCCCCTGGGCGCTTCAACAGCGCTTCTGAATGAGTATATTTTCTCACAAAAGAGTATAATTTCTCTAAAAGAGCACATACAGCAGGCGTTGAATGTCCTTTTCAGGATGCGTCTTTTTAAAGATGCCCTTCAGTCTCTGTGTAGTTCCTGGATGCGGTCGATATCTCTCTGCTCCTGATGGTCATAGACGCTGCCTTGTGTGTCTGGGCCACGATCACACTGAGGTGGCATTTGTGGATGGTTCTTGTACTCACTGCGAGATCTTAACCATGGCAATGCTGCGGACATGGCTTGCCATCCTGAAAAGGAATTCCACTCTAGCCGCCCCCCACATTGCTCCTTCTTCCCACGGGATTGAGGATGACCCGGCTGGCGATGGAGGCGATTTGGGGATGGCAGTGGGCTCGGTTTCACCTGGGAAATCCCCACGAACTGGCCATTCTGACTACTCCCCGCCGAGCTGGATGACGAATTCGCTGCTGCATCGGAGAGTGTCCAGGCATCTTACGCGGAAGACTCGACTGGGCTGCCGCCTTCGCCTTGGCCCACCTAGTCTGAAGCTGATGCCTAGATGGCCGACATGCTTGCCCGGGCCGCGTGAGCATGGGGTTGGACTGGAACTCTCCGTCCTCCCCTCAGCCCTCCTGACAAGACACTTGGTTACTCGGGCCGGGCGCCGCTCACAGCCACCGTTCCAGCGTGAGCCATGCTCTGTCTGCTCGCCGAGGGCATCCCCCTGCAGCCTCTAAATGTCAGGCAGCTCTGCATCAACCTGGGCCCAGCTCTCAGCACCAGCGTTGAGCGCCCCACAGGAAGCGCATGCCCCCTGACTCTCTGACGTCCTCGAAACCCGGAAGGCTCCCAAGCGTTCCTGAGACGGATGACCCAGGGAACGAGATGTTCGCTCCGGAGCTGGTAAGCAGACCACTCCGTCCCCCAGTGGAGTGCAAGGAGGAGAATCTTCTTTTACCTTTATTTCTTTTGCCGCAGCCTGAAGGGGGTGCTTGGGAGCCTTCCGGGTCATCATTCATTTTATTCTCAATAAAAGAGCGTGGAGCTTGGATGCGTTCGACAGCCAGGGTTATCATTACAAAGTCCTCCCCTTAGGCCTGTCCCTGTCCCCTTGCATCTTTACAAAGGTCGCAGGTGAAGCCCTTGCCCCGCTAAGGGAAGTGGACATCCGCATACTCAACTACCAAGACGACTGGCTCATTCTAACCCACTCTCGAGAGTTACTGTGCGCCCACAGGGACCAGGTGCTCAGGCACCTCAGCCGTCTAGGGCTTCAGGTCATCTGTGAAAAGAACAAGCTTGACCCTGTTCAGAGCATCTCTTTTCTCGGCATGGAGTTAGACTCAGTCTCAATGACAGCACGGCTCACCAACGAGCGCGCTCTGTCAATATTCAGGTGGCTCGCTCGCTTCGAGCCCGGCACAGCGGTTCCTCTAAAACAATTCCAGAAGCTCCTGGGGCATATGGCACCTCAGCCACAGTTGCGCCGCTCGGGGTACAGCACTGGCTACAGACTCAAGTCCCGAGATGGGCATGGTGCACACCGTATGACAATCAACCCTTCCTGCCATCCCGCCCCGGTTCAGAGCATCTCTTTTCTCGGCATGGAGTTAGACTCAGTGACAGCGCGCCTCACCAACAAGTGTGCACAGTCAGTGATGAAATGTCTCACCTTCAGACACGAGTCCTGAGATTGGCATGGCGCCATGGCACATACCGTGTGTTCATCACCCCCTCCTGCTGCCAGACTTTCAACCCCTGGACAGATCTCTGTTTTCTGCAGACAGCAGTCCCCTTACAGCAGATGTACGATGCGTTGTGGTCACCACAGACGCCTCAAAATAGGGTTGGGGCGCCGTGTGCAACGGGCACGCAGCCGCCGGCTGGCTCTCACAGGGGGACGCATTTCCCCCTGTGAGCCTACTTGCACAGGTGCTGTGCAAGGTCAGGGAGGATGAGGAACAAGTCACTATAGTGGCCCCCTATTGGCCCACGCGGACTTGGTTCTCATATCTCACAGCACCTCCCTGGCGAATTTCCCTGAGGAAGGACCTGTGTGTATTTTCTGCAGTACGGTCCCCCTCTTGGTGGACCCGTGTCTCCATTGGGTAGTCCCCTCTGCCCCCTGGTCGCTGTGTTAGTAGTAACTCCTCCCACCGTACCACTTCCACATGTGGCCTGAACCCCCCCCCCCCCAACAACTGCCTGCCAGCACCTACATCAGCAGTTCATGTACACGGTTCAGCGCATGGCTTGATTGAATAGGGACCCCTAGTATCAATAGTAACCTAGACGTATTTTATTCTCTGTGGAGCCTATGCTGTAGCCTCTTGTGTATTGAGAGAAAATGGCTTACTTTCTTAAATAGTTATAAATAAATATAAAATACATTATATTGTGGATACAAAAGTATTTACTATAGAACATAAAAGTATGTCAAAATTTATGACATTTTGGTACAAATCATTACATGTTGCCAGCCTTGCAAAAAAAAATAAAAAATCAGTCAAATACAGTATAGTTGCTCTTGAGTTAGGAGATACCGCTTGTCAGTAAGTCGGCATAATGTGGCCAATCCTAGGGACTGGATCTTTTGACAGCAACATGCCAACTTTTCTTGTGATCAACTTATTATCTCAGGAACATTTACCTAAGATGACTAAAACATTTTTGTAAGTGGAATATTCCTCACATTAAGCCACCAAAATGAATAAAAAAGTACAAATATCTTCACGCTTTTTATAATGTTTATAAATGTTTTATTCCATTATCACTGGGATAAAACATGTACAAATGTTTTTTTAACTTTATGATAAGCTGATAATAAATATTAATGATATTTATAATGTTCTCAATTCACCCACCTTTGTTAGGTGAAGGTAATTTTGGACCCTGTTGTTTGTGTATCTATGTTGCTCTTACCAAAATCCTATTCCTTCACATTGAAATAGCAATGTTCATTTCACCAAATAAAAATGTGCTTGATTTAGGTAGCTATGTTTTTTTGTATGTATTTTTCAGGTGCGAAACAGTAAAGCCAGTGGGTACTGTCTTGACCAGGGTTCAGAGGACGATGACAGGGCGATACTCTACCCATGTCATGGCATGTCCTCACAGGTTAGTGTGCTTTCACCTTTATTTTTTTTCAGTCATCATTCTGTAATCTATGCAGAGCCTTAACACTGTCCTATCCTATCCTTTTATTCAGAAAGGCACCCAAATCCATTGGATACAAAGTTTCCTTCTGTATTTTTGTGACTGTTAAGACTTGATGTGCTTCTGTGGTAATTAAATTACCCACAAAGTCCCATCTGAACTTGTTTTATACAACAAAACGAAGTCCCATCTGAACTTGTTTTATACAACAAAAAGCGTTAAGAGGTCCTTTCTCTATTACTTGATAATTGACACGGAATGGCTTTTGTTGGTGTGTGTGTGTGTGTCAGTGTGTCAGTATATTGGCCCCAGGCGGACACATTGCAAAGGTTCCGCCATACTCCAACCAGTGTTTAGAGCTGACATGGAGCTGAATAAAATGCCGGAATCTAATGTCAAACCAGAAAATCTGTTAATCGCGATTGAGAAAATGCATTAAACATTGCATCTGTTAACGTGTTAACTTTGACAATTAAGAGTTATTTGTCTGTTCAACAAATAGTCTTAGCTAAGATTGGTGTAGTATACTAATGGCCAAAATCTGGACACACTTGACTGAATTTAATATTGAACTACTGTATTTCTCATAAACTTAAAGATCTTTTCATCTAAAACTTTGTGCTTAGTAAACAAAATCAGTTGTGTTCAACCTATTTGGATTCTTCAATGGTTAATTCTTAAATTATTACATTTGGTTTAACCTGGATATAAATTCAGCAAATAAAGAAGCGTTCCTTTTTCAGGACACTGTATTTTAAAGGTAATTTTGTAAAAATCCAAATAACTTTACAGATATTTATTGTAAAGGTTTTAAACAATGTTTTCAATGCTTTTTCAATTAACCATAAACAATTAATGAACATGCACCTGTGGAACGGTCGTTAAGACACTAACAGCTTACAGATAGCAGACAAAAGGTCAAAGTTATAAAAACTTAGGACACTAAAGAGACCATTGTACTGACTCTTAAAAACACCAAAAGAAAGATGCCCAGGGTCCCTGCTCATCTGCATGAACATGCCTTAGGCATGCTGCATGGAGGCATGAGGACTGCAGATGTGGCCAGGGCAATAAATTGCAATGTCTGTACTGTGAGACTGTAAAGGATCCTAGGGAGGACACCGGACAACAGGTTCTTTCAACTCAAGTGAGTACTTTTATTTGGCTTTCACAGGGCGCCACAGTACGCCAGCTTCACAGTGGACGTCAGCTTCAAAATAACTTTTAGTTTTGCAAAAAGTTTCAGCTTCACAATAGACATTCGTCTCTAGAATACTTTAGGTTCATGGAACTTTCTGATCCAGACTCTCTCTCCTGACGGTCTGCTGGCTATTTGGCTCTTTTATGCCACTCTCCCCGTGTTCACTGTAATCAGAAACAGGTGTTTGGCATCATTTAGCTCAGGTGCAAGCGCCCTTACCGCTCTCTCTCTCTCTCTCCGGATGGACACTTGACCACTCCCCCGCTGCCACAGAGACGCCTCAGACAGTGCTACATTGAGACAGGAAGTACAGCTGATCGTCGTGGTAGACCATGTGTAACAACACCTTCACAGGATCGGTACATACGAATATCACACCTGCGGGAGAGGTACAGGATGGCAACAAGAACTGCCCAAGTTACACCAGGAACACAAATCCCTCCATCAGTGTTCAGACTGTCCGTAATAGGCTGAGAGAGGCTGGACTGAGGGCTTGTAGGCCTGTTGTAAGGCAGGTCCTTGCCAGACATCACTGGCAACAATGTCACCTATGGGCAGAAACCCCCTTTCGCTGGACCAGACAGGACTGGCAAAAAGTGCTTTTCACTGAGAGTTGGGGTTTTGTCACACCAGGGGTGATGGTCAGTCTCACGTTTATCGTCAAAGGAATGAGGGTTACACCGAGGCCTGTACTCTGGAGCGAGATCTATTTTGAGGTGGAGGGTCTGTCATGGTCTGTGGTGGTGTGTCACAGCATCATCGGACTGAGCTTGTTGTCATTGCAGGTAATCTCAATGCTGTGCATTACAGGGAAGACATCATCCTCCCTCATGTGGTACCCTTCCTGCAGGCTCATCCTGATATTACCCTCCAGCATGACAATGCCACCAGCCATACTGCTCGTTCGGTGCGTGATTTTCTACAAGACAGGAATGTCAGTGTTCTGCCATGGCCAGCGAAGAGCCCGGATTTCAATCCCATTGAGCACGTCTGGGACCTGTTGGATCGGAGGATGACGGCTAGGGCCATGCCCCCCCAGAAATTTCCGGTAACTTGCAAGCACCTCGGTGGAAGAGTGGAGTAACATCTCACAGCAAGAACTGGCAAATCTGGGGTAGTCCATGAGGAGATGCACTGCAGTTCTTAATGCAGCTGGTAGCCACACCAGATACTGACTGTTACTATTGATTTTGATCCCCCTTTGTTCCCTTTGTTCCGGGACACATTATTCCCTTTCTGTTTGTCACGTCTGTGAAACTTGTTCAGTTTATGTCTTAGTTGTTGAATCTTTTTAATGTTCATACAAATATTTACACATGTTATGTTTGCTGAAAATAAAAGCAATTGAAAGTAAGAGGAGGTTTCTATTTTTGCTAAGTTTGCGTGGTTAGATCATTGCATTTTCATTACATTTAATTCCTTAGCAGACAATGAAAATGGTGGCAGGCAGGCAAGCCAAATATGCTATGCTTAAAATGCTATATTACTCAGAATATGCAATGCTTGCAATGCTAGATTAATTTTTTTATTTTGACACATGTATTGATATTCTAGAGAAAATATCAGTGCCATTTTCATTAGTGCACAAATCGCATTTCATTTGCAAGAATTAAATGAGATTTGTAATTGAAACTTGTCCTTTTAACCACAATATAGACTTATTCTACGTTGGTGGTGCATTGCACCTTTACCTGGAGATCAAGTTTAGGTTTGAATTACCTGTAGATCATACCTCAGGCTTTGTGTCCTCTACACTCTCTTGCAAAATAGTGGTTTCATTTTCATAAGTCTTTAGTTTACTTGTGACTTTGACATTTGACTTTTTTATTATTAATTCTGATTGAATGGATATAGAATACTCTAACAGCTCTCCTACCAGGCTACGACCTTTGACAGTGTGCCATGACCTTTTCATTGTCATCCATGCATGCACAATAGAGACATAATCCATTGAACAATTTGAAATGCAATCTCTCTCTCTCTGTCTCTCTAGGTCTATCTCTATCCTCCCTCCTAAATCATGTAATGAAATGACAGTCGTAGTCCGTAATCCAGGCCTAAGGGAAATAAAGCAATTGAAGTGTATTCCCATTGTATCGTTAAATTACAATAAAGGCTGGTTTTACATGATACAGCTAAGCTTCATTTTGTCCTTTTTTTTTTTTTTACCTCACCATCCAAAGACAAATTGAAAACTGGAATAATTCATGACCTTAGTGCCATTAAAGCCCCAAAAATAATTATGGCAATGTCACAAATATCTGTGTTTTGTTTTTATCTATTTAAATGAATATGACTGTTGTTGCCTTGCTTGTCCACCATTCAATCACAAAACTGATGTGTCTTAAAGTCTCTGGTATGAAATTGTGGTGTACTGCCTTGCACTTAGGAGCTCATAGCTTTGGTTTACTAAACATTACAAGACTGCATTATGCTTTCTATTAGAATATTTAATAATGTAATCGTAATTGTTCACACATACTGTACATTTTGAACTTAAAATGAATCATATTTTAACAGCTTTTATTCATCTTTGTTCATTTATAAAATATGTTTTTCATTGTTAGTTCATTATGTATTAACTAATATTAATGTATGCAACTTTTACTTTAAAGTATTACTTTAAAATAATAACTTTTATGTATTAGTATATATATTGCAAGTAACAAACAAGTTTTATAAGTGCTGTAAATGTACACATGTTAATTGTTAGTTCACATCAACTAATGTAGTTAACTAATATTAATAAATGCAGTACAACCCTAGCATATTGTTACAAAAATAAATAAATATTCCTGTGATCTTTTTGGAGATTTGAACCAAGAGATTAAAAAAATACAACCTTTATAAGCAAACAATACCAACGCAATTGTTACCACAGAACAACTATTTTTCGAATTTTTGGTTTTGTGCTTCTTTGTGCTAAGCACTGTGCTTGTCATCATAAGGTAGTGTCATCAATAAATTATAATTGGAGTTAAATCGCTAAAATCTTATCAATGTATTCTTCAGAAAACTTAAAGGTCATTCATGGAATAAAAGACATTTTCTTTGTATCAAGCTTAATCAAAAAGCACAGTCTCTCTTATTTGTCATCTTTTAAAGAAATTCAAATCTTCCAACTGTGTCCTCTTTGTGTAAGTCTGTGGGTGGTATATCATCGAAGTGAATGCATCTCTACTATAAGGGCTGGAATCAGGTTACCCAGGGAGATTATGCATGAAGATGTGTGTTTTGTGTACTTTACACAAAAGAGCGAGCTTGATTTCCATTGAATATCAGCTTGTACTTCATTAAGATGTGTTGACCTTGTGATCTGATATCTGATAGATTGACTTTCAGCTGAATTATTGACTTGTGTTATTCAGTAGTGCTGTGTATTTGTTCTAATAGATAGCTACTATCTACACTTTCATCTAAATTCCAGAGTAGTAAGTATTCTGGAAAAATAATTAAAACATAAAGTGCATGGTCTGTTAGTAATGATAATTGTATACTGCCTGTCCCACATCTGATGGGCTTTTCTTAAAGTCTTTTATTTTCACAATGACTGCACAAGGGACCCAATTTCTTCCTAATGGTTTCTATTGAGCTATAGTATTAAACAGGCTTAAAGAAATTATTAACATATTTATAGAGGAAACTTTAAAGAGAATGACTTGCATGGCAGAACTGTATTGATACTGTATTTCTCAAACATTAGGGTTGGGGTTTTTATGAATCCCCTATCTAGAATGTTGAACTTCCACAATGAATTAAACTCAAACCATTTAAAGGTATAGTTTACCCAAAAATGTTGAGAGAAAAATCTCCCTCATCATTTACTCACCCTCCTGGCATCCCAGATCTGTATGACTTTTTTTTTCTACTTCAGGACACAAAAAAAAATAAAAAATCACCTAAGCTCTATTCTTTTGCTGCCTTGCAAGCACTGGCATTTCCTTCAGGAAATAATAAAATTGGTATTTTGTCATTGGAATAGTTAATTATGCTTTAAGTTGTAAAGTAGTTATAAAAGTGGTTCAACAAATAAGATAAATCTGTGTTATTCCACTATTTTGTACATCACACACTTATTTTATTGCCATTTCAGATTTTTTACACATTATTCCTTCATTGTTCCTTTCAGCTGGCTAGGTACACTACTGAGGGCTTACTACAGTTAGGGCCCCTGGGGTCAACCAATTTTCTTCCTGACACGAAATGCCTGGTGGATGATGGGAGGGGAAGGACGCCAAGCTTAAAAAAATGTGATGTTGTTTCCAGGTCCTCACAGAGACTTTGGGATTTTACTCAGGTAAGAGAGTACACTCTTACAAAGCACTTTATTTATTAGCTTAAAAAACGCTTCATATTAATATTTTATTTTCCACTTGAGACTCTTAATGGGGATCGCTGATATCAATGCAACACACTGTTTAAAATAAACTTCAAATATTTGAATTAGTAAATGGCTTGAATTACGATGCTGTCTTTTGTTAATGGGATAGTTCACCCAAAAATGCTCTCATTATTTACTCACCCTCATGCCATCCCAAATGTGTATGACTTTCTTTCTTCATCAGAACACAAACAAGATTTTTAGAAGAATATGTCAGCACTGTTGGTCCATAGTAGGTTCAAGTGAATGGTGATCAGACCTTTGTAGCTCCAAAACACATATAAAGGAAACATAAAAGTAATCCTTAAGACTCCAGTGTTTTAATCTATATCTTCAGAAGCAATATAATAGGTGGATGTGTTAAACATCCTGAATTTAAGTTGTTTTTTTACCCTACATCTACACTTTCACTTTTACATTTAAAAGCCACATGTAATGCCTGTTTAGTTTCACTTTCACATCTGAAAGTGAAAGTTAAAGTGGAGATTTTGAATAAAAAAAGGACTTGAATATTGTTCTGTTTCTCACCCACACCTATTATATTGCTTCTGAAGATATAGATTAAAACACTGGAGTCTTATGGATTTTTTTATGTTTCCTTTATATGATTTTTGGAGCTACAAAGGTCTGATCACCATTTACTTGAACCTACTATGGACCAACAGTGCTGAAATATTCTTCTAAAAATCTTTGTTTGTGTTCTGATGAAGAAAGAATGTCATACACATCTGGGATCGCATGAGGGTGAGTAAATGATGAGAGAAGTTTCATTTTTGGGTGAACTAATCATTTAATGCAAGACAAATACAAATTTCTCCTTAAAAGCATCTTCAAGATACAGTAGGGTGCAAAAGTCTGTGAGCACAAGTGAAAATTTGAATACAAGATTTTTCATTACAAATTATATTTTCAACGAAACAAAAGGATGAACTGAAAAAAGTATATGAATTGCAAAATGTCTTGGTATTTTGTATGCTTTAATGACAACAGGCACATTAGCTGGCATGGACAAACTTGCATGGCAAGTTTGTGCTACAAAAACACATGATGTGATAACCCAGCATGATTTGGGAATTTTCCAAAGAGCATCATGTGTGCTTCAATGGAAACAAGGAAATCTGACCTTTTGCACAAAGTTAACATGGTCAATATCACAAATGTGCATTTGCATTATGACCTACAAATAGTCCAGAATCATAAATATTTGTTGTTCATTTAACATAACTTTTTTAGGAAAAAAGTATTTTTTTTTACATTTGTAAGGCAAAATTTCCAGTTCAGATGAAAACAAACCCAGATTTGCAATGCAGTGTCAGACATGTTAACCTCCACTGTATATTCTGTACATTTAAAATGCTCAATATATTTATGATCTTCTTGTGTATTTGTTTCTTAGAATGGCCCCATCATAAGTCGAGACACAGGGCGCTGTTTGGAGGTTGAAATGTCCAAAGATGCAAACTTTGGCCTGCGGCTGGTTGTCCAGCGATGCTCAGGGCAGAAGTGGATGATTCGGAACTGGATAAAACACCCCAGACACTGAGGAACATCTGACCTGAAAAATAAACTCCCTGTATTGGAGACAAAAACCCGGAGTCTGGGGTTTAGAGAAGAGAGTGAGCCTGAAGACCTCACATGAGGGATGTGAATAGCTCCAGTATCCTCTTTCAGGGTAAAACACATCAAGAGAGATGTCTAAAGGGGAAATTTTATCTGTAGACACATTTACTGCAGAGCAAAGGGGCTACTTCTAAAGGCCATCTTCACAGGAAAATATGAAAATTTTAAATGCTTGTAGAAAGTTATTTACAAGCCCAATGTACAGGCTCCCAGAATTTCACAGTTTTCTTGTTTTGGAGAGCAGAAATTTGATGAGCTGTCTTAGTGAATCGCAGTGAGGACTATAAAAAAAAACTTGCAGATAAACAAAGAGGGAGGAATCTAAAGTTGCAAAATTGTATTTCTTATCAAATACCATATAAACACTTTTTTTGTTCAGGCTTTGAATTGCTTTGAATAATTAAATAATCATATTGAAACTTCAAATGTACAAGTGCTGCAAAAAAAGAAAGTAGTTTAGATTTAGATTTTACACCGCTACAGTAGTTCCAGCTTGTTCTGTATTTTCTTTCCTTGATTTACAGACTTACTTGCTAATTCACATGAAATAAAAAAAAAAACATGTGTTCATTCAAGAACTCATGTGCCTTTATCCATCTTTATGCCATCAGACCAGGGAATGTTCATCCCTAAGCATGTACAAAATATTTGATTTTAAATTAATTAAAATATGAATATAATATTAAGAGGTTGTATTATAGAAACATGTTGTAAAATACTCAAAACACGATAATCCAGGAGAATCAAAAAATAAACACAAGTTTTCTTCTCTTTTGTAGAATATTGTGTGGTGTGATTGTGTGAATATCAGGTTGTATCTCTAAAACAATATTCAGGTCATATTAATCCCAAGATCTATTTTAAATATAATTTAAAAAACAAAAAAAAAACAAAAAAAAATATATATATATATATATATATATATATATATATATATATATTTCATGATAATTGAGGACATTTTACATCCAAATTTCTACTGTAATACATCTGGGTGTTATATTTTAATTTTTGTATTTATTTATTTTGTAATTTTCATTATTCTCAATTGGTAATTATATTTCCATTACTGTAATACAATGGTTTTTTAAGTAAACAAGCATAAATTAGAGGCAGGCTTATTTGTCATGAAAATAATGCATTGATGCAAAAATAAATCTTAATGGTCAACTTTTTTTTTTTAATCAGTGTATCTCTCATTGTGGACTTTGCAGTACCTTGTTGTTTTATGCAGAAATGACAATCAGAATTAAGCTTTGTTGTATTCCAATTTACTTACACTTTTACCAAAAAAAAAAAAAAAAGCACACTCTAATCGCAACAAACCACACACATCAACAGAGCCCTAAAAGCTTACAAACAGCTATCAAAACTCAGCATGCAGCTCTTTTAAAAAATTCACAACTCACAAAAATTAATTTTACTGCTTTTCATTGATGTATTCACTATTTTCTGTTCTAAAAGCCACTCATTTCTTCCCTCTCAAGCATTTATGGCTCATGTAATCCTTAGAGAGAGTGTAAGGCTTGACTGAGGCAA